>NC_092420.1:70968313-71282655 GCF_040894005.1 Engystomops pustulosus
AGTTCTACTTATCTCAACAACCTTTTGTCTACTTACATCATGCCAATCTTCTGTCTACCTACATCTTTTTGTCTGCAATGCACTTGGCTCAATTCCAATTCACAACTGATCATAAATGCCTACTACTGCAACACAACCAAACTTGTCCCCACAGACACAGCGAATGCCAACACCTCGATTTACTGACCCCAAAGAAACTAGATACCAGACCTCCACAGAGGACTCTACACCAAGTCAACTCTGACCTGTCACTACTCTTTCACCGACTACACCAAGTCCACTCTCTTACCGACTCTTTACTAAGTCACTACTAGTTCTTACAGTCCCACGAGGCTGTTCAGACTCCCCAAAAAAAAGAAAGCTAAACACACACTTGATCAGAGCGGGTCTCCGCTGCACGTGCACAAATTGAGCTCTATACCTCTATGGGCAACCCTATTGGCACCAGTCAAACAGTACTAGACACTATGATAATCACAACATAATATCTCCCACTCTCCCACTCTAGCATTGCAGACATCTAAGGGTTACTCTTCCCGTCTCACTGCTTCAGCTAACATCACAGACTGTCTGACCATCCGTCACTGTCCAGTCTCTGTCCAGTCTCTGTCCATCACCTTACAAAGTGGTTCTTTGCCAAAAACTATGAGCTTAGGTTACAGTGAACAACAGTGGCAAATACATAACACAGAGACAGTCTTACCCGGTCCGTCCAACCAGTGAACCAGAAGTGACAAATCAAGGTAGACAAGAAAAAATTAATATCTTACCCTGAGAGCGCTCTGGTCAGTTCTGTTCACCGAGCCGGCGGGGACACTTCACGGAGGCTGTCTCGGTGTTGTTGTTGTTTACTTCTAAGCCCACCCAGGGACGCCAAATATTGTTAGGGATTTTTATGCAGGGCCCCAACAGCCCTCTTGACCTTTGTAAGGTGAGTCCTAATTAACCCTTGATTGAACATAGAGACCAAGACATGTCAATCTCTTGGTCAAGATCTTCTCCCGTTTAATAATCAAAATGCATAATATATATCAGACAGAAGAGTCATCAAAGGGGTGTGAATAGTATACAGCAAAGCTATTGGACATCAGCATATTTTGGGAAAAAAGTTAATTAATTGTGCTCAGTTCTCAGAGACCTTGTACACAGATATTGTTTATACTAAGAAGAAGATAAGTGGCTCCAGAATCATATTATTATGCAGCTTCGAGGACAGACTGGCTTCTCATTACATGTCAAAGGGTATTAGCTGACAGGCAGCAAACAGGTTACATAAAATGAAGTTTGAATCATGACATTAACTTGACAATGGTCAGGGAACATGGCCGCTGTATCTAAGATGGCGGACAGTAGTCAAGATGGCGTCTGAAACCAGTGCGACCTCCTTAACAATGTCAAAGGTTCTTTACCTTTTTTTAACGGAGATAAAAGCTGAGCTGAGGTTTGGCCTTGTGATCCTGCTGAACCTATAGCATCTGGCATCTGGGACTGTAACTGTGCCTAATACAGCGCATAAGATGCTACCATTGCTGTAAGAAACCTATGGTGTCCAGTAGGTGGCAGCATTGCACAGTGATACTATCTCCTGCTAGGACTACAGAGGGCTGAGGACCTGGAGATGCAGGACACAGAGGGGCAGGAGGAGGGAAGCCTGCAATATTCCTCCATGTGCAGGAAAATACAGAAGGCCTGTATCAGGTCAGTGACTGTGCAACAACTGCAGTAAAAGTATATGTATACACTCACCGGCCACTTTATTAGGTACACCATGCTAGTAACGGGTTGGACCCCCTTTTGCCTTCAGAACTGCCTCAATTCTTCGTGGCATAGATACAACAAGGTGCTGGAAGCATTCCTCAGAGATTTTGGTCCATATTGACATGATGGCAGCACACAGTTGCCGCAGATTTGTCGGCTGCACATCCATGAGGCGAATCTCCCGTTCCACCACATCCCAAAGATGCTCTATTGGATTGAGATCTGGTGACTGTGGAGGCCATTTGAGTACAGTGACCTCATATTCAAGAAACCAGTCTGAGATGATTCCAGCTTTATGACATGGCGCATTATCCTGCTGAAAGTAGCCATCAGATGTTGGGTACATTGTGGTCATAAAGGGATGTACATGGTCAGCAACAATATTCAGGTAGGCTGTGGCGTTGCAACGATGCTCAATTGGTACCAAGGGGCCCAAAGAGTGCCAAGAAAATATTCCCCACACCATGACACCACCACCACCAGCCTGAACCGTTGATACAAGGCAGGATGGATCCATGCTTTCATGTTGTTGACGCCAAATTCTGACCCTACCATCCGAATGTCACAGCAGAAATCGAGATTCATCAGAACAAGCAACGTTTTTCCAATCTTCTACTGTCCAATTTCGATGAGCTTGTGCAAATTGTAGCCTCAGTTTCCTGTTCTTAGCTGAAAGGAGTGGCACCCGGTGTGGTCTTCTGCTGCTGTAGCCCATCTGCCTCAAAGTTCGACGTACTGTGCGTTCAGAGATGCTCTTCTGCCTACCTTGGTTGTAACGGGTGGCGATTTGAGTCACTGTTGCCTTTCTATCAGCTCGAAACAGTCTGCCCATTCTCCTCTGACCTCTGGCATCAACAAGGCATTTTCGCCCACAGAACTGCCGCTCACTGGATGTTTTTTCTTTTTCGGACCATTCTCTGTAAACCCTAGAGATGGTTGTGCGTGAAAATCCCAGTAGATCAGCAGTTTCTGAAATTCTCAGACCAGCCCTTCTGGCACCAACAACCATGCCACATTCAAAGGCACTCAAATCACCTTTCTTCCCCATACTGATGCTCGGTTTGAACTGCAGGAGATTGTCTTGACCATGTCTACATGCCTAAATGCACTGAGTTGCCGCCATGTGATTGGCTGATTAGAAATTAAGTGTTAACGAGCAGTTGGACAGGTGTACCTAATAAAGTGGCTGGTGAGTGTATATATTCACTCACATAGCCCCTGCACCAGTATCTCATACCACCACATGTATCCCCTTTTCTCCATGCCACCCACATATTCCCTCATAGCAGTGATATAATCCCCCATAGCTGTAATATTCTCATGAGAGTCAATTCTCTGAGAGTGGCATTTTGGCTGGCCGGGCCTCCTGACACTCTCTGTGGATAAGGCCTAACTTTGATTCGTGGGAAACCGCTTTAATAGTGTGGCCAAGTGCAGCCTATCATAATAATTACTATGTTCTCTCTTCTATTATAATGAAAGAAAGCATGTAATTTTGTAATTTCTTCTCTTAAACCCCTATTTTAGATTTATTTCTCTAATAACTCTAATGGGTTATATAAAAAAAAAAATATCTTCTTAAATAGGTTTACATTTCTTTGCTGATAAATAAATTACATCTTGAGAGCAGTAAGATCTCTAAGATTCTGAACTCCAAACCCCCTGCATCAACAAAATTCACCCCTAGATGGTGATGTGGAGCTTTCTAGATACTAAAAAGTGTAAGTTAGGGGTGTCATTATGTGGTGACTGAGGTCATTCTGTGCTCTAATACATCCTGTGGTCTATAAAATAAAAATTTTTATACTGAGAATCAGTGTTTATTCAATCTTATAGCAGAATGAAGCTATCAATATAATTATTAAAATCCAAGGGTCCTTGTATTAAAATAGTTCTAATTTACACAGTATTAGCTAATTGTATATTAATAAAACAAAATATAGGAAAATTCCTTAAGGACATTGTCATTTTCATTTTTTGCATTTATAACATACATAACTTTTAAATATTTCTGACTACAGAGCTGTATGTGGGCTTGTTTTCTATGTAACAAATTGTCCTTCGGAGTGACAGTATTCCATGCTGTGTATTGGGAAGCTGGAAAAAAATGCCATGATGTCAGGACATTGTAGAAAATAACACGTGCGCCATTTTCATCTGTACACAGTTTTTACTGCTTTCATTGTGCGTTTCAAATGACACATAGACATGCAACTGCCGGGAAGCCGGAGCTGAGGGAAAAAAGACGACCCAGGGGACAAGAGGGAGTCGGGGTGACCCCGGACACAAGTACTAAGTTTATTATTTTATCATGAATGGGGCAGTCCAGGAGATTTTTTTAAAAGAACTCTCTGTTGGACAATTTTTTGTAAGGGAGTCTCTGCTGGACCTTTTTTAAAGGATGGTTTTGTCGTAAAAATTTTTTTAAAGGGGTCTCTGCTGGACATTTTTTCTTAAAGGGAGGCTCTGCTGGACAGACAGATGGGATCCATCCAAGGAATGCTTCGTAGACCCTTAAAAACATCTAAACATATAAATACAAATAAACAAGACATGTTCCAAGTCCGGACTGCCGCATGTAACTGAAGAAAAACTGGGTGCAGGTTTGAACCACATTTTACCAGCAGTTTCAAGAAAGATTGAATAGAAGAAGATTTGCTTTCACATCTATAAGTGATTGTTGCTATTGTTGTTATATATTTGTTATCATGGCCTTCTTCCTTCTAAAATAAACTTTTAAAATAATGCTAATTTGACAGAAGGGCTAAGGCATGTTACAGAAGCCCTCTATGTTGTAGCTTTACAGACTGTTGTTACACGTTGCAGTATCACCCTCCCCTGCACTCCCTTTAATCTGGGCAGCAGTGGGCACATAGATTGTCGGAGGTGGCAAGTCCTACTTAAGAGTTAAACAGCCTGTGCGTCTACAACAAAGAGAACTTCTGTAACATGCCCATAGCATAACATAACTTTTTATATGGAACCCGTCATCACGAAGGGCATTTTTTAAGTGCTGACATTAACATGTGTATAGCCTGGAGACCCTCAGGGCCATTTGAATAATTTTAAAAGCCTTTTTTGTAAAAATCAGGGTTTTAACAACCTAAAAAGAAAAGTGTATCCTCCCAGAGCGGGCACTCGCCAGTATGTCAGTGTGCTTGGTTTACAATCATTGACCCAGGTGGTAGATGTCCTTTAAACTCTTAAAAAATGTAAAAAAAAAAAAAAAAAAAAGTGTGAATGAAAGTCCCCTGATTCCGCAAACCATATACAAATCGAATACCACATCATAAAGTGAAAATCACCAAAAAACATTGCATACTTGGTATCACACGTCCTTAAAGGGATCCTGTTACCAGGGACCTTATTTTCTCTAAATACAGCTTACCGAAGCCCAGTACACGTCCAATGAAAATATGCCTTTTGGCTTTCTCTATGCATTTGCATTATAATATAATTGTGTGTTATAACTTACTTTGCACCCTGAAAGAATCCTATGTGTAGTCCCAGGGGTTGGGCTTTGGTTTGGAGGCATTTCCAACAACATGTGACTTGTCTATGGTGACCGCTCAGCTCTTGGCCCCCACCTTTGTGCTCCTGTACAGCTCCTCCCTCAAATGATTTACATGCAGTTCCCCGCCCCCCACTGTTTGTGAACAATGTCAAATAGTTCAAGTTATATAAACAGCAGGACTAACATGGACTAGGCTGCTTCATGACGTCTCTCTTCCTCTAGTAACACATCCTGCTTCTGTTCAGCTCTTATGATGTTATAGCTATTCTTTTTCTAATAATCAATCAAGTTAATCATGTGGCTATGGTATAAGGGCAGCCTTTTCATAATAATTTTTGCAATATGTTTTTCTTTTTTTTCACAGTAACACTAAGTTAGTAACACTAAATTACTAAGTTACTTGGGATTTCACAGTAATCCCAAGTTTTACAATAAAAGAAAACCTCTAATTTTGTAATTACACTTATTCAACCCCTTTCAGATTTATTTCCCTCATGCCATGTGCATGAGCCAAATATCCAAGTAAATAGAATTACCCTTTATATTCTCGAGTATAAGCCGACCCCAGTATAAGCCGAGGTACCTAATATATAATACCCAGTCCCTGTGCCTTAGTATATAGCCAGCAGTCCATGTCCTCTAGTATATAGTCAGAAGCCTCCTGCCCCCTTAGTATTTAGCCAGTGCCTGCCCCCTTTGTATATAGCCAGTGCCTGCCTTCTTAGTATATAGCCAATGCCTGCCCTCTTAGTATTTAGCCAGTGCCTGCCCCCTTAGTATATAGCCAGTGCCTGCCTTCTTACTATATAGCCAATGCCTGCCCTCTTAGTATATAGCCAGTGCCTGCCCCCCTTCTATATAGCCAGTGCCTGCCCCCTCTTATATAGCCAGCAGCCCCCTATGCCCAGCCTATTTAAAAAAAATAACTCTGTACTGACCTTTCAGATGCCCCCCACAGGTCTTCTGTCTTCTGAAGCTCCATCTCCGGGTCTGCGCGCGCTGCCATCGCACTGCCATCACATATACCATCGCATAATCAGCTGCTTGCTGACATCATAGCATATGCCAATGGTGGTGCACAGACTATGATATTTGCAGGGGGCGTCAGAAAGGTCAGTACAGAGGTTTTTTTCATATAAGCCGATTTTGTGCTGAAAAACTCGGCTTACACTCGAGTACATAGGGTACATTTCTATGCTGATAATTTTCTTGATAACAAAACTCATTACTAGATTGTGATTTGGAACTTTCAACATATTTCTCCTTTCTACTATTTATATTGTTAATTTAATAATACAACAGTTTGTGAGGACATTACTGGGGAAATGTGTGGGGGGCATTACTGGGAGGCAGTGAGGGGCAAATTACTGGGGGACTGTGTGGGCCACATAACTGGGGAGCTCTGTGGCGGCCATTACTGGGGGCTGTGTGGGGAACATTACTGGGGGGCTGTGTGGCGGCCATTACTGGGGGCTGTGTGGGGAACATTACTGGGGGACTGTGCAGGGGAGATTGCTAGGGGTTGTGCATGGGACATTACTGGGGGCAGCGAGGGGAACATTACTAGGGGTCTGTGTGGGGCACATTACTGGGGGGCTGTGCAGGGCACATTACTGGGGGGCTGTGCGGCATACCTTACTGGGGAGCTGTGTTGGGGGTGTTACTGGGGGACTGTGTTGGGGATGTTACTGGGCGCTGTGTGGAGGACATTACTGGAGGGACTGTGTGGGGGAGGTCACTGGGGGGTTATGAGGGCACATAACTAGAGGGCTGTGTGTGGGGCATTACTGGGGAACTGTGTGGGGGACATTAATGGGGGGACATTACAGGGGGTGGCATTATTGGGGGACTGTGTATGCACATTACTAGGGGGCTGTGTGGGGGACATTACTGGGGGGTGAGGGGGGCATTAGTAGGGGGCTGTGTGGACATTACTGGTGGACTGTGTGGGGGACTGTTTGGAGACTGTATGTGGGACATTACTAGGGGGGCTGTGTGGGGGGCATTACTGGGGGATGTTTAAGGACATTTCTTAGGGCGTGTTCACACGTTGGAGTAGAAGGGGCCTAGGATTGATCTCACATGAGTTTCCTTGTATTTGTTTAAATGCGAGATAAACATGTGAGCGCAGCCTTACAGTATTTTGGGAGAGTCTGCAGCAGGATAACACAAGGTGCAGTCACACATTGCAGTTACAACTGCATCACAATCAGTTTTGAGGTGGTTTTAGGTGCAGTTTTGTTAATTTAAAAGACATGAACTGAACGGGTGAATATGAGTTTGAATGGGAAACCTGTTCCACAAATGTAGATCACCTGTTAAAATAACAAAACTGCACCTAAAACCAAATCTGATTGCGATGCATTTGTGACTGCAACATGTGAACGCACCTTCAGAAAAGCAAGATTTTCGAGACAATGATCACACTGTCTAAAAGGAGGAATGTTCTTAGTTGACCATGGCAACCAATAATAGCTCCCCTTTTAAATATTCATGAGAACTGGTAAAATGAAAGCTGAGTTGTAATTGGTTGCTATGGGCAACTTTTAGACAGCTTGATAAATCTGCCCCAAGATGTCTGTGTGGTGAACTCCACAGGGAGGACTCGTGGCTGAAGAGGAGAAGTGGTGATGTCGGGCCTAGTAGTGAAGTGGACACATCACCTGCAGTCACTGGATGTAACAAGTAGGGATTTCTCCTGGGATTTCTGTAGCTGTAAATATATCGTCAGTAAAGTTATTGGCACAACCACATGTGATTGGGTTATGTACAGGAGTGGCCATTACTGTAAGTACCATAGATATACATTGGGGCCCGTGCCCCGGATCTTTTACCACCCTAGCACCCTAGCTTGTCATATTACTTCCTATGGCCACGGTGACTGTATAATAATAGTAAGTTTTGTGTTTATATGTTTCCCCAAGAAGAAGAGGACATACAAGTAATTTCTCCAAGGAAAAGTTATAAATCTGGTTATGATCTGGTTATTACAGTTCTATGGAGTCTGGTCATTAAGGGGTTAAATACACTGTTGTTTACTGTAAATGGTTTATATGAGAATGTGAAAAAAGCAGAATAATTATAATACGATTTGTAATAAATGTGATATGTGAAATTATGATTATAATGAGATCTCCTTTATCAAAACTGTTGTTTGTTGTTGTGGCCCCAGCAACCAATCACTGCTCAGCTTTCAAGTTTCCAAAGCACTTGAGTAAATGAAAGATGAGCTCAGATTGGTTGCTAGTCTCACTAAATGATAATACTTTCTGTCACTACTAGGGATTGATTGCTTACTTAATATTATGGGGGAGATTATTCACTTCTTGTACACCAATTTTATGACATGGCAGCCAGAAAACTTCACCAGGTAGGACGTATGATAAATCTACCCCTGTCTTAATAAAATTATCTTTATTGTCCCCAACAGCTTATCGCTGCTCATCTTTCATTTTTTCAAAGCAGTTTAAAATATGAAAGCTGAGCTCTGATTGGTTATTATGGTTATTATCGTTGATTATTGGGCATCATAGATCACAGCAAAACTATCTCTCTTACCCCTGGTGATCAATCGGTGCTCAGCTCTCATTTTTCCAAAGCAGTTTAGAAAAAGTTAGCTGAGCTGCTATAGAAATGACTTTCATGGTCAGACGCTTTAATAAATGAGGCCCATTACATCTTCTAGTAAAGTCTTTTCTTACTACCTCCTCATGACAAGCAGTTTATTTTCTGAAACAGATCTTCAAATCCTCTGCATCAGGTTAAAACTTTGCTGCTTTTAGCCACCAATAACTGCTCAGCTTTCATTTTTTAATATGAATTTTGGAAATGAAGAGCTAAACCCTGATTGGTTACTTTAAGAAACAGTGATGGTTTTGCTATATTGTTACTGTACATAAGCCCTATCTTTTAGGACACGTGACTAATACAACATTTTGCACTATGCTCCAGTGCACCCCCTAGTGGTGGCCTGGCCTGACATCTGGATGTGTATTCACTAGAGATGAGCGAACATGCTCGTCCGAGCTTGATGCTCGGTCGAGCATTAGGGTACTCGAAACTGCTCGTTGCTCGGACGAATACTTCGCCCGCTCGAGAAAATGGCAGCTCCCGCCGTTTTGCTTTTTGGCGGCCAGAAACAGAGCCAATCACAAGCCAGGAGACTCTGCACTCCACCCAGCATGACGTGGTACCCTTACACGTCGATAGCAGTGGTTGGCTGGCCAGATCAGGTGACCCTGGGATAGACTAGCCGCTGCCCGCGCTGCTCGGATCATTCTGTGTCTGGATGCCGCTAGGGAGAGAGCTGCTGCTGGTCAGGGAAAGCGTTAGGGTGTTCTATTAGCTTACTGTTAGGCAGGAGTGATTCTCAAAGAACCCAACAGCCCTTCTTAGGGCTACAATAACGTTCTACTTTTTTTATTTTAATTTGCATCTAGTACCATTTTGTGAGGAATTAGCAGGGGGACTTGCTACCGTTGTGTTTAGCTCTTAGTGGCACACATATCCATAGCAAAGACCGAAGTGGGAAAATTTAGTAGGGGTTGGATTTCAATTAGGCACTAACTCAGTGTCATCTCATCTGGCATAGTAGTGTGCTTTGATACTTGGCTAGAAAATAGCCATAGGAGAATACAAAGAGCTTACTTACGCATACAGTAGCGTTCTATATATTTGATTTCTGGTTGATCTGCTGGTGGCTGTACTTTCTGCAGTGCATGTACTAGCCAATTCTGAGCAATTTGTAGTGAGACTTGCGACCGCTGTGTTCTGCGCTTAGTGACGCACATATCCATAGCAAAGACCGAAGTGGGAAAATTTAGTAGGGGTTGGATTTCAATTAGGCACTAACTCAGTGTCATCTCATCTGGCATAGTAGTGTGCTTTGATACTTGGCTAGAAAATAGCCATAGGAGAATACAAAGAGCTTACTTACGCATACAGTAGCGTTCTATATATTTGATTTCTGGTTGATCTGCTGGTGGCTGTACTTTCTGCAGTGCATGTACTAGCCAATTCTGAGCAATTTGTAGTGAGACTTGCGACCGCTGTGTTCTGCGCTTAGTGACGCACATATCCATAGCAAAGACCGAAGTGGGAAAATTTAGTAGGGGTTGGATTTCAATTAGGCACTAACTCAGTGTCATCTCATCTGGCATAGTAGTGTGCTTTGATACTTGGCTAGAAAATAGCCATAGGAGAATACAAAGAGCTTACTTACGCATACAGTAGCGTTCTATATATTTGATTTCTGGTTGATCTGCTGGTGGCTGTACTTTCTGCAGTGCATGTACTAGCCAATTCTGAGCAATTTGTAGTGAGACTTGCGACCGCTGTGTTCTGCGCTTAGTGACGCACATATCCATAGCAAAGACCGAAGTGGGAAAATTTAGTAGGGGTTGGATTTCAATTAGGCACTAACTCTGTGTCATCTCATCTGGCATAGTAGTGTGCTTTGATACTTGGCTAGAAAATAGCCATAGCAATAGGATAGCATTGTTTGGTTTTAAAAACTCAAAAAAAAACAAAAAACACAAAAAAAAAAAAAACACAAAAAAAAACAAAAAAAAGTAAAAAAAAAAATAAAGCTATAACTCTCATTTTAAAAATGTTTAACCCGAGGGCTAGGGGTAGAGGACGAGGGCGGGGACGTGGGCGTCCAACTACTGCAGGGGTCAGAGGCCGTGGTCCTGGGCGGGGTGAGACACCACCTGCTGATGAGGGAGCAGGGGAACGCCGCAGAGCTACACTCCCTAGGTTCATGTCTGAAGTTACTGGGACTCGTGGTAGAGCACTGTTGAGGCCAGAACAGTGCGAACAGGTGATGTCGTGGATTGCTGACAATGCTTCGAGCAATTTGTCCACCACCAGTCAGTCTTCCACGCAGTCCACCCATGTCACCGAAATCGCCACTCCTCCAGCTCCTGCACCTCAGCCTCCTCCCCCCCAGTCTGCCCCCTCCCAGGAAAATTTGGCATTTGAACCGGCATACTCTGAGGAACTGTTTTCTGGACCCTTCCCACAGTCACAAACCACTTGTCCGGTTGCTGCTGAGCAATTTTCCGATGCCCAGGTTTTCCAACAGTCACAGTCTGTGGGTGATGATGACCTTCTTGACGTAGTGGAAGTGTGTAAAGAGGTGTCCGACGATGAGGAGACACGGTTGTCAGACAGTGGGGAAGTTGTTGTCAGGGCAGGAAGTCCGAGGGGGGAGCAGACTGAGGGATCGGAGGATGATGAGGTGACAGACCCAAGCTGGGTTGAGAGGCCGGGTGAACACAGTGCTTCTGAGACGGAGGAGAGTCCTCGACCAGAACAGGTTGGAAGAGGCAGTGGTGGGGCCAGACGGAGAGGCAGGGCCAGAGCTGGTGCATCAGCGCCAAATGTGTCAACTAGTGAAGCTCCCGTGGCGAGGGCTCCTGCGGCGAGGGCTAGATCTTCAGAAGTCTGGAGGTTCTTTAAGGAAACACCGGATGACCGACGGACTGTGGTGTGCAACATTTGCCAAACCAGGCTCAGCAGGGGTTCCACCACTACTAGCTTAACTACCACCAGTATGCGCAGGCATATGAATGCTAAACACCCCACTCAGTGGCAACAAGCCCGTTCACCTCCGGCCGTGCACACCACTGCTCCTTCCCCTGTGTCAGCTGCTAGTCAGCCCCCTGCCCAGGACCCTGCCACAAAAACCCCATCGTCGCCTCCACGATCCTCCACAGCATCCACCAGCGTTCAGCTCTCCATACCCCAGACGCTGGAGCGGAAACGCAAATATAGTGCAACCCACCCGCACGCCCAAGCCCTTAATGTGCACATCTCCAGATTGCTTAGCCTGGAGATGCTGCCCTATAGGCTAGTAGAGACCGAGGCCTTTCGCAACCTCATGGCGGCGGCCGCCCCTCGGTATTCGGTCCCCAGCCGCCACTACTTTTCCCGATGTGCCGTCCCAGCCCTGCACCAGCACGTGTCAGACAACATCATCCGTGCCCTGACCAACGCCGTTTCTGACAAGGTCCACCTGACCACGGACACGTGGACGAGTGCTGCCGGGCAGGGCCACTATATATCGCTGACGGCACATTGGGTTAACTTGGTGGAGGCTGGGACCGAGTCTGACACTGGGGCTACTCATATACTGCCGACGCCGAGGATTGCGGGGCCTACCTCGGTCCAGGTGTTTCAGGCCTACTATGCCTCCTCCTCCTCCCACCCCTCCTCCACCTCCTCCTCCGAACTACCATCCGTGGGCACGGCGCCATCAGTCGGTAGCTCTAGGCACAGCAGCAGTGCCGTCGCTAAGCGACAGCAGGCGGTGCTCAAACTGCTGAGCCTAGGCGACAAAAGGCACACCGCCCAAGAGCTATTACAGGGCATCACGGCGCAGACTGATCTGTGGCTGGCACCGCTGAACCTCAAGCCGGGAATGGTTGTGTGTGACAACGGCCGTAACCTGGTGGCGGCTCTGCAACTCGGCAGACTGACACATGTGCCATGCCTGGCCCATGTGTTAAATCTGATAGTTCAGCGTTTCCTCAAGACATACCCCAATCTGTCTGATTTGCTCACGAAGGTGCGCCGCATCTGTGCGCATTTCAGGAAGTCCAGCCCAGATGCTGCCACTCTCAGGGCAGCGCAGCGCCACCTCCAACTGCCCGCTCACCGACTGTTGTGCGACGTGCCCACGAGGTGGAATTCAACACTGACCATGTTATCCAGAGTTTACCAGCAGCGCAGAGCGATTGTAGACTGCCAGATGTCAACTTCCACCAGAACTGGTAGTCAGGTCAGTCAGCTTCCTCAAGTCTACAATGAGGAGTGGACGTGGATGTCTGATATCTGTCAGGTGCTGAGTAACTTTGAGGAGTCAACACAGATGGTCAGTGGCGATGCCGCCATCATCAGCCTCACCATCCCGCTGCTTGGCCTGTTGAAAAACTCTCTGGTCAGCATGAAGTCGGAAGCTTTGCGCTCGTCACAAGAGACAGGGGAAGAATATTCCCTTGTTGATAGCCAAAGCACCCTCAGGTCTGTTTCTCAGCGCATATCGGAGGAGGTGGAGGTGGAGGAGGATGAGGAGGAAGAGGAGGAGAATGTTGGTGAGACACAAGAGGGGACCATTGTTGAGTCCTTTACTGTTCAGCGTGTATGGGCAGAAGAAGAGGAGTTGGAGGAGTTGGAGGAGGAGGAAATGGACAGTCAGGCCAGTGAGGGGAGTGAATTCTTACGCGTTGGTACTCTGGCGCATATGGCAGATTTCATGCTAGGCTGCCTATCCCGTGACCCTCGCGTTCAAAGAATTTATTCCAGCACCGATTACTGGGTGTTCACTCTCCTGGACCCACGGTACAAGCAAAATCTTTCCACTCTCATCCCTGCAGAGGAAAGGAGTGTGAGAATGCATGAATACCAGCAGGCCCTGGTGCACAAGCTGAAACAGTATTTCCCTTCTGACAGCGCTAGCGGCAGAGTGCGTAGTTCTGCGGGACAAGTAGCGAGGGAGAGTAGGCGAGCAGGCAGCTTGTCCAGCACTGGCAAGGGTACGCTTTACAAGGCTTTTGCCAGCTTTATGTCACCCCAGCAAGACACTGTCACCTGTCCCCAGTCTCGGCAGAGTAGGGCTGATCTTTACAGAAAGATGGTGAGGGAGTACGTAGCTGACCATACCATCGTCCTAAATGATCACACAGCTCCCTACAACTACTGGGTTTCAAAGCTGGACATGTGGCACGAACTGGCGCTGTACGCCTTGGAGGTTCTTGCCTGCCCTGCCGCTAGCGTCTTGTCCGAGCGGGTTTTCAGTGCAGCTGGTGGCATCATCACCGATAAGCGTACACGCCTGTCGACTGACAGCGCTGACAGGCTGACGCTTATTAAAATGAATAAAGGCTGGATTTCTCAGAATTTCCAATCTCCACCAGGTGAAGGAAGCTCAACCTGAATAATTGATCCACTCCTCCTCCTCCTCATTTTCCTCCTTCTCCTCCTCTTTGTACAGTAAAGCAGAGGAAAATGGCTATTTTTTGACAGGGCCCACTGGCTCTTGCTATAGTACTTCATGCATTTAATTTTTCTGGAGGGCCACCTACCCGGTCCTCTGTTTGAAACAATTTTTGTGAGTGCCACATACAGGCACTCAATCTATTCCATTTTACTGCAGGGCCACCTACCTGCTCCTCTGGTTTGAAACATTTTTGGGACTGCCACATACAGGCACTCAATCTATTCCATTTTACTGGAGGGCCACCTACCTGCTCCTCTGGTTTGAAAAATTTTTGGGACTGCCACATACAGGCACTCAATCTATTCCATTTTACTGCAGGGCCACCTACCTGCTCCTCTGGTTTGAAACATTTTTGGGACTGCCACATACAGGCACTCAATCTATTCCATTTTACTGCAGGGCCACCTACCTGCTCCTCTGGTTTGAAACATTTTTGGGACTGCCACATACAGGCACTCAATCTATTCCATTTTACTGCAGGGCCACCTACCTGCTCCTCTGGTTTGAAACATTTTTGGGACTGCCACATACAGGCACTCAATCTATTCCATTTTACTGGAGGGCCACCTACCTGCTCCTCTGGTTTGAAAAATGTTTGGGACTGCCACATACAGGCACTATCCAAATTAAATTGTCTCCATAGCAGCCTCCACACGTTGTCTCCATTGCTACCTCCAAAAGTCGTCCATATAGCTGCCTCCATACATCGTCCCTTTATCAAACGAGGTGTGTCAGGCAGAAATTTGGGTTGTTTTCATGGATTCCACATCAAAGTTGTTAACTTTGTCGCCACCCTGCTGTGTTATCCACAAAATATACTGGCAAACTTTTACCATTTAGGGATATTATTTCAGCGCTTCTTGCGCATCTGTTTACATTCCCCTCACCCGGCATATCCTAAACTTATAAGAACGCTACTACACTTGATCTTATACAAAAGGTTCTTAGAAGTGCTGTTTGGGGAGTAGCCTAGAGACAGGGGCTTGAATTGGCGAAAGCTCGCCTGGCAGCGGAGCGCCAGCTCCATGCGCATCATGCGCTTCTTGCGCATCTGTTTACATTCCCCTCACCCGGCATATCCTAAACTTATAAGAACGCTACTACACTTGATCTTATACAAAAGGTTCTTAGAAGTGCTGTTTGGGGAGTAGCCTAGAGACAGGGGCTTGAATTGGCGAAAGCTCGCCTGGCAGCGGAGCGCCAGCTCCATGCGCATCATGCGCTTCTTGCGCATCTGTTTACATTCCCCTCACCCGGCATATCCTAAACTTATAAGAACGCTACTACACTTGATCTTATACAAAAGGTTCTTAGAAGTGCTGTTTGGGGAGTAGCCTAGAGACAGGGGCTTGAATTGGCGAAAGCTCGCCTGGCAGCGGAGCGCCAGCTCCATGCGCATCATGCGCTTCTTGCGCATCTGTTTACATTCCCCTCACCCGCCATATCCCAAACTTATAAGAACGCTACTACACTTAACTTGGTGCAGGCTGGGACCGAGTCTGACCCTGGGGCTGGTCATATACTGCCGACGCAGAGAATTGCGGGGCCTACCTCGGTCCAGGTCTCAAAGGCCTACTATACCTCCTCCCACCCCTCCTCCACCTCCTCCTCCTCCGAATTACCATCCGTGGGCATGGCGCCATCAGTCGGTAGCTCTAGGCACAGCAGCAGTGCCGTCGCTAAGCGACAGCAGGCGGTGCTGAAACTGCTGAGCCTAGGCGATAAAAGGCACACCGCCCAAGAGCTATTACAGGGCATTCCACATCAAAGTTGTTAACTTTGTCGCCACCCTGCTGTGTAATCCACAAAATATACTTGCAAACTTTTACCATTTAGGGATATTATTTCAGCGCTTCTTGCGCATCTGTTTACATTCCCCTCACCCGCCATATCCTAAACTTATAAGAACGCTACTACACTTGATCTTATACAAAAGGTTCTTAGAAGTGCTGTTTGGGGAGTAGCCTAGAGACAGGGGCTTGGATTGGCAAAAGCTCGCCTGGCTGCAGAGCGCCAGCTCCATCCCAAGATCCAACTAACATAGTTGCAGCACCTTTAATCTACTACTAGTTCACTGCCTCCATAATAATAATAATAATAATCTTTATTTATATAGCGTCATCATATTCTGTAGCGCTTTACAAATCATAGGAAACAAATACAAATGTAATGTAACAGAGCACAACATTTGTATGGAACAACAGGAGTGAGGTCCCTGCTCGCCAGAGCTTACGGTTTATGAAGATGATGGGGTAACACGAGGTAAAAGAATATTTAATGGTCAAGCCATTCTTCTTAGGGAATAGAAAAAAATATAATAAATGGAATTGCTGTCGCTTGAACCACTCAGCCGTCATCTTATATACCAGGTCCAGGGTGGATGGGACTGCAGAGAAGTCTGGTGCCTGTTGGTTGCTGGATAACAGATGGGAGGACGACACAGGACGGGTTAGTAGAAGAGTTAAAACTTCATGCAGTTAATGAGTGTTATAGGCTTGCCTAAAGAAATGGGTTTTAAGAGCACGTTTGAAACTTTGGAGGTTAGGTATTAGTCTGATAGTCCAGGGCAGAGCATTCCATAGAATTGGTGCAGCTCTAGAGAAGTCTTGGAGACGCGAGTGGGAGGTCCGCACTAGGGTAGAGGTTAATCTAAGATCACTGGCGGATCTAAGAGCACGGGTTGGGCGATAGACTGAGATAAGAGAGGAGAGGTAGGGGGGTGCAGCATTATACAGAGCTTTATGGATGAGGGTTATTATTATTTTAAACTGTATTCGAAAGGAGACTGGCAGCCAGTGCAGCGACTGGCATGAACTGTAAGCATACATGGTCCCCTTATCAAACGAGCTGTGTCAGGCAGAATTTTGGGTTGTTTTCATGGCTTCCATGTTAACTTTGTCGCCACCCTGCTGTGTAATCCACAAAATATACTGGCAAACTTTTATCATGTACCGATATTATTTGAGCGCTTCTTGCTCACCTCCTTTGGTTCCTCTCTGACACCCATTGGTTTGAAGCCTGAGTCCAATTAGGGTATGTCGCCATGCCACTCTCTAGCCTGCCGCTGCTGCCGCTGCCTCTGCATGCCGTCCCCTATAGTGTCAGGGTCAATTATTGGATGTTTTACATGCTATCTAGCTTCATTCTGTCACTCTGTCATGGCCATGCTGTTGCCCATAATTTCGGCATAATGGTGCGATTAAGCAGCCTCAGAGGCATCCATGCATGCTGCCCCTGCTGTTTCCTGTCCATTTCCGTGGTGTTTCCATCCTTTTCTGAGGTTCCCAGGTGTTTGGCCAAGCTTCCCTGTGCAGAGCCTTGGTCCCCTTGAAAAATGCTCGAGTCTCCCATTGACTTCAATGGGGTTCGTTATTCGAGACGAGCACTCGAGCATCGGGAAAAGTTCGTCTCGAATAACGAGTACCCGAGCATTTTAGTGTTCGCTCATCTCTAGTATTCACTTATCAGCGACTAAGTCTCTTTCTGGGTTTCAGCTTTTGCAATGGAGTCAGAAGTTTCCCGCATCTACAGGAGAGCACAGGTTAGTGACTGTATTGTCATATTGTCATATGGTCTATTCCTGATGAGAGGTAAGTGGACACTTACTGGTTTCTATTTTCCTAAGGAAATCTTCCGCAGCTCAGATTGCCTGTTTGGACCTGGAGTTTTCTCAGGTAAGTTTTCCCTCTCATCTAAAATTACACTAATAACACAGAAAGGTCTTTGTAATGTCAATAATCCAGCATCAAAGAAGTTTACAATATGTTTTAGATTCGGATATTTTATAACTAATTCTATTTTCTATTTTAATTTTTCAGCTCATCCCAGCACCCAGGAGGAGAGAGATCTTCAGCTTCTCATCTATGCCACGAGATTCCTTCCATCACCTCTCTACAATATGGATCGCCTCATGCCCACTAACCGGGAGGCTCAGAAGAAATATCTGCCATGGCCATGGGATGATGAAGAACCTGCCCCAGTTATGCTGAACCAGCCGCGCCATGAGGAGAAGGTGGAGGTACAAGATGTGGAGACGACCTCCTTGGATGAGAAGGTGCAGGAAGATGAGAAGAAAGACAAGAAGTCTACTCGGGAGTACAAGGAAGAGCAGAGGAGCTCACAAGAGACTGAGAAGAGGACTGTATTGAAGATACAGAAGACAAAGAGGATAAAGAAGATGATCAGGAAGAAGAGAATTGTGAAGTCTTCGGTCAGACGCCATCAGATGCACACCAGTCTTCCATCCTCCAGTACATCGGCAGCAGCCTCCGGATGAAGAAGAACATCCTCTGGACCCTCCTCCTCCGACCGACATGTGGCCAGGCCCCACTGGATGGTAAGAGCACCACACAAAATACATAGACTAGAAATAATATTAATTATTGTAATACAATATAGTTATAATAGTAATAATTACACATATTTAGTATTGACAGGATAATAGCAAGCCTCAGATTAATTCTTATAGCAACTTGCACACACTAGATATCAGCAGCTTTGATCCAGGGTCTCTGGACTGATCGCCTTTTCCCGGGGTCAAGAAGGAATTTTTCCCCTGTGACATGAATTGGCTAAATGTATCCAGGGTTTTTTTTTTGCCTTCTTCTGGAGCAACAGCTTTAGGGATAGGATCAAGATTACATTTACAATAAAATTACATTCAAAATATTAAATTAGAATTATAAACATATACATTAATAATACTTGGAATAGGTTTAGCCAAATTAAATAAAATGTAGAATTAATATAAACAATTATATTAAACATTAATCTAAACAATTACACATTATATAATACAAGTACTCAGATTAACATGCAATTTAAAAAATAGTTGTTATAAATAATATTAGTATTTAATAATATTTAAAAAGTACCGTAGTATTAGAGCCGTAGTATAATGATAACCCCAAAAATAGTATTAGTAATTTTTAATGATAACCACATTAAATTTAAAAACCATGATAACTTAGCAGTTTTGATCCAGGGTCTCAGGACCGATCGCCTTTTCCCGGGGTCAAGAAGGAATTTTTCCCCTGTGACATGAATTGGCTGAATGTGTCCAGGGGTTTTTTGCCTTCTTCTGGATCAACAACTTTAGGGATAGGATCAAGATTAAATTTATAATGAAATTACATTATAAAAATTAGTAATGATATGTATATCATATTATTAATACTACTTAGGATAGGTTTGACACATCAATTAAAACAGTGTAGCGTCAATATTAACATTAATAAATTAAATAATACAAATAACACTCATTTTAATTAAATTATATAGGGATAGGGATAAGCATAGATATAGATTAAGCAAAGAGTAAAATTACATGTGAAATATAAGTAATAATAAAATAATAAATAAATACATATAATAAATAATTAATGATACTTAGGATAGTTTTAGCCTCAACACTAATTATAGTGCAGTATTACTTTACACAGTCAACAAAATAATCAAAATTCAACACTTAATAAGAATAATTAGTACACACTAAATAGGAATAAGCAGGTGTGATCCAGGGTCTTGGGACTGATCGCCTTTTCCCGGGGTCAAGAAGGAATTTTTCCCCCAGGGGTTTTTGCCTTCTTCTGGATCAACATCTTTAGGTTTAGGGAATTTTTTTATGGTTAAGTAATAAATGTTGAAATAAATACTTAACCATATTTAATAGTGTTGTGTCCTTTATTTCTCTTTTCCTAAAAAAAAATGATTGAGCAATTTAGATAATGAGGGCAGTTTATCATTTCGAAGAGAAGCATGGGGGTGCTCAATGTGTGAGGAGGGGAATCTGGGGGTGCTGGCTATGGGAGGAGGAGCAAGACACAAGGTTGTAGGAGAAGGTAGACACAAGGGTGTTGGCTGTGGGAGGAGGAATGGGATATGAGGGTGCTGGCTGTGAGAGGAGGGGGCACAAGGGGTAAAGGAGTGGGACAATAAGGTGCTGGTTGTGTAAAAATGAGAAGAACATGGGCGACAAGGGGAAAAGGGGACATAGTGGTGTTGGCTCTTTATGGAAAAGGAAGACAGGGGGAGCAGGATATTTGAGGAGAGGGATATTGGAGTGTGCACTGTATGAGGAGGGGGACATGGGGGTGCAACATAACATAAAGATAAATAATACAAATTATAAAATTCTGGGTGCCCATAGTCATCATATGGAAACTATATAGGACCTAAAACAGTGTTTCCTGAGTAGAGTGTGAAGACAAACAAAATATCAACTTCCATTTTTCTAAAACTCTCCTATGACCTTCTTTTGCAAGAAGCTGCGAAGAACCCTTATAAGAGTTCTGCTCTATGGCAGATCCCCCTCATACTGTACAAGGGGGTGAACAATACATAAAGAATATTAAGGGTATGCTTACACTGAGGAAAAATCTGGGTCAAATACCTGGCCAAAGTCCACTGTCAGGCTTTCTTGTTACGTATATTCCCCCCTGGATGCTGCCCAGAATGTAGGGCCTGGTGCTTTAAGACTTGGTGTCCATTGATTTCAATTGGAAAGTGATTTTTCCACAAATTGTAACAAAAGAAAATCCATGGAAACTAGCCATTTATTCTACAAGATCTCCAAAGTTTGATTTCTGCAAGCTCACACCTCTAATACACCTACTGATGAGTAGATTCAGACCCCGCACTATGTTACTGAAGAATCTCAAGGTCTCAGTTTAACAGGTATTGGTAACTGATATCATACAGTGGACTATGGACACATGTCACATTTCTTATACGGTTTACATACATCCTTCACTGTGGCAATCAGGGGTGGTGCCACCCCTTCTGACTTGGTAAACCTGCCCCAGTAAGTCTAAATACATACCAAAGTAGTGATTGGTAACCATGATGGCCTAATAAGGCATATTTGCAGATAAAATGTCCTCATTATTTCACCCACCACATGGCACTGGAAGGTGAAAAATTCATATGGGCATATTCATTGCCACCACATCATAAAAATGCATGAGAGTAAATAGACACCCATTGGTCATTTAGCACTTTTTGATCCATCTTCTGTATAAGTATATTTTAAAAACTGATGCCCTAGATGCCAGGATAAAATTATGGGATAACAAGTTCTAACATCAGTTTCTTTCTAGTTTTTCTGCAACCAGGTCAGAGGGAGACTAACCCTTTGAAAACATAGCTCATACCTCCATTAATGAAAGACCCCTTTACACCGGAATAGAGCAATTGAAGATAAGAAACTTTGTAATATATATTTATTGGATAAAAATGCCTCTAGATAACCCTTAGGGATGCAGGGTTGGCAAAAGTATACTTACCCTGCTCCAGCTTCCAGTTCCTGTGTTGTGTCAGCACTTACCCTGCAGTGACCCAGTGTGCCTCCTGCATGTGTTCCACTGACACCTCTGGCACCGCGCCGGACACTCTGCGCCACATTCAGGCGCTTCACTGTCCAGGCTCCCAGTCCGTTCCTAGCATCTTTATGGAATGGACACTTATTATCCGGCCATTGCCCTGGCCGGATAATAAGTAAGGCATACTACAGTAAGTCAGTATATGGGGATTTTCCTCCTCATTCATTACAATGTGCTGATAGCACATTGTAATGAATGGGTTAAAATGAGACAGCCTTCTGAAGACCTGAGGCAGTCATGGCGATGGATCGTCGCTCCCTGATGATGTCACAGGGAGCGACGATTCCTGGCAAGATGGGGGCATCTTGAAGCTGCCGGCAGCATTGCTGGCAGCGATCGCCAGGAAAACACCCACGATCGGTGCTAGCTGGTAAGCCGGTAAGCAATATGCAGCAAAGACTTACCGGCTATGGAGAGGGCTCGGCCCGCGAGCCCTCTCAATGCACCAGGACCCAGCTTGTCGGAAAGGGGTTAAAGTACAAATGAGAACGTACATACTTAGATAATAAGGATTGGAGGACTGACAAAGTGGTTGTATGGTTCATCAACCAACATTGGTGTAACCGTGGTTGATGTACAGGATTTTGTTGGTGTAGTGCATCTACGCTATATATCTTGAAGAACACACAAGACTGAGGCTCGTTTTAGAATGGCGCTGCGTACACCTATGGAAACTGTACTTGCTTAAAATCTTCAGTTTATTGACATACAACACATTTGGGCTTCGTACCGAAGCCTTCGTTGGGTAATACTACAAGGGAAATGTAAAAAACTGAAGTTTTTTCTTAGCAAGTACAGTTGCCGCCTGGTGTACATAGTGCCGTTCCAAAATGAGCTTCACAGTCTTGTGTGTTCATCATTGCAATGAACAATCAACAAAGATCGGTCCTTGTGGTTTGAGGCTAGCAGCACCTAACTAGCATGCACCCTCTTTCATCCTTTCTAAGGTGCAAGTCTCTCGAATTAAGTGACACTCCGAGTACCAACAATACACTTTAATATTTTGCACTTACTTGTCCACTTTTTTATTCATCTTGCCTCCATCTTGAGTAGCGAACATCTCAGATGGCAAGATCCTCCAATCCAGTGTTTTTCCATCTATGTATATTTTCAAAAAGACCAGGGGGGATTTATGAAGAGATTTGCACCACTTTCTGGCTTTAAAAAAGTTTAAAATGGCCTATATCTAAGCAAAAATGTAAAAAATTCAATAGTCATACGCTCTTTTAAAATGAAAAGTAGGGTGGGGTTTATCTGAAGAAGCTAAACAAAATTACTAGGAATCTCACCTGTTGGTCCACACCTATTTTTATTCTTTCACTTTGTTTTGTTAAGTTTCTTCTGTGCTCTGATCTAGTGTCTTGTCATGTCACATAAACAATAGGAATCACTGGGGCACATTTATCATAAGTTTTGCTTTGTTTGACTGCTTTTCCCCCCTTTTTTTTGCTGGTTAAATGTATCTTAGTGGTTTTTACTTATTAAAACATGTGGAGTTTGGTATTTAGTGAATTTGAGAACTTTTAGAACAATGGGCATGGGCTGGCTGGATATATACTAGGGGGCATGGGCTGACTGTATACTGAGGCATAGGCTGGCTATATACTGGAGGCAGGAGGCTAGCTATATATCTGGGGACAGGGTCTGTCTGGCTATATACAAAGAGGCATGGGGTGGCTATATACTGGGGGGCATTAGCTGGCTGGCTTTATACTGGGGTCATGAACAGTCTGGCTATATACTGGTGGGCATGAGCTGTCTGGCTATATTCTTGAGAAGGGGCTGGTTATGTACAAGAAGGCATAGGCTGGCTGGCTAAATACTAAGGGGCATGGGCTGGCTGGCTAAATACTAGGGGGCATGGACTTGCTGGCTATATATTAGGGGGCATGGGCTGGCTGGCTATACTTGAGTCAATAGGTTTTTCCAGCATTTTGTGTTTAAATTCAGGCTTATACTCAGGTCGGCTTATACTCCAGTATATGCGGTATCTACTCCAGAAGGAACAGATTCCCAACTGCAGACAGCAATGTTTGGACGTAATTGCATCTCTTCAGTAAAAAGGGGCCTTAATTGGCAAAAGTCTCCGTAAGGAGAACTTTTATTTACTGACCCTAATCATATAACTTCTCACTCAGCCAAGCAGAGACGCAATCACGTCGAAACAGGTCTGTCTACAGTTGTGAATCTGTTTCTTCTGGAATAAATATACTGGTTTGGTTTTAATGTTGCATCATGTCATTAGGCTTCCTAAAAGTCATGCTTGGTGGAAAAAGGGGCTGCCTTACAAGGTTAGCAAAAGAGGAGTGGTTTTCCTTATCCCATCCTGGAAAACTTATTTGCATATTTTCCGAATCTAGCCTATGACATGTTTTATAAATCTGTCCTCATAATTTTATCAAAAATGTCAGAACAGTAAACATGTAGTATTCTTAAAATAGTAATATAAGGAACTGATATAAAATCACTGGGACAGATTTATCAAAATTGTCATAAGGTAAAACAGTACCAGAACTAGGTCTTAAACAGATTAATAAATTGGAGAGTAGTAGATCAAAGAGTGCGGCACTCACTGAATTTTGTACAACTTCATTAGCTTTATTGGTATTTAAGTACAGGTATATATGGACGCCGACATGCGGCAGAAGCAACGGGCCGTTTTTTGCTCTGTAGCGCTTTCTCTAGCCTCCTATTACATCCTTACGGTGCTATCATATAAGCACTATTGTCAGGGAGGTAACCTATCAACAACGCTTGTATAATAGTGTGCATAACATAAAAACATAAATGCAAAACACATAAACTTAAAATAAGGAGGGGTTACAAAGATATGTACCTTTTGGAACAAAAGAATCATATAATATCATTACGATCATTTAAACCGAGACTCCCTATTGCATTACATCTCATAATCCATTTAGCCTCCTGTTGTAGGAGGTCCTTCTGGTGGTCTCTACCTGGTGCTATCAACCCTTTCATTACGCACAAAACACAGGGACCTTTGTTCGCCCTGATGATACGTTGTAATGTGGTTAATAAGTCTTGGCCTGCCATTACCTGAAGTTTCTTATAGTCTTCCTAATGTAGAACTTATTACATGGACAGAATAATACATATACCACATTTATGGGGGGCATACGACAAAGGAAGTAGCAGCACTCCGTTCCAGTTCAAGGAAGTTTATTCACCAAGTGAGGGTATAGCTATACCCTCACTTGGTAAATAAACTTCCTTGAACTGGAACGGAGTGCTGCTACTTCCTTTGTCGTATGCCCCCCATAAATGTGGTATATGTATTATTCTGTCCATGTCGTATAACTTCAAGGAAGTTTATTCACCAAGTGAGGGTATAGCTATACCCTCACTTGGTAAATAAACTTCCTTGAACTGGAACGGAGTGCTGCTACTTCCTTTGTCGTATGCTGCACATAGCGGTCTAGGATCGGACTCGCTGTAGCTTTGCACCCACGGGGTTGAACCCTTTTTCTACTGTGCCGCCCATCTATATCACATTTATGGGGGGCGTTACAATTGATATTGAAGATTTCATCACTTGCAGAACTCCATAGGTAGGTATATCACATGTATTGCATATAGTCCTGGCAGGCTACAGACACTATTCCTCAGGAATAGAGAGCATGGCTAAAGCAACACATCAGCAAAGGGCTGATTAATGGGAACCTGAAATTGACCTACTAAACCACTACCAAGATGTTGTCAAGTAACTGAACAGTTTGAAGTGAGGAGTAAACTGGCTTTATAAAATCATGGAGGTAGAGACTTGAACACTAAAGTCAAGCTCTCCTTACCTCAGAATGCCCCCTTCACTATCATTGATGGTCCTGCACCCAGAGACATCACTAACCAGATCTGCAGAAGTCCGGTGCAGGATGCCAATCACAGAGGAGGAGGCGTTCAAAGCCAGGAGGAGATTGAATTCAGTCATAAACTCTCCACCTCCTCGACTTTATACAATCAATTTATATTTCACTTTCACACTGGGCCATGAATAAAATACAATCTGGAAGTGGTTTATTGGGTCAATTTCTTATGACAGGTTCCCTTTAAGGCTGCTATGGGCCACCTTGGCTGTAGGGGAACTGTTGGAAAAGGAACAAAAGTATGTAAAGTAAAAAGTATGAATGCAATGACTGGTGTATACAGAAAGCAAAAACTCGTTCTTTGAGATGTGAGTCTCTTTTCTTTTTTGTTACAGAAGCAGTTTTAAGGATTACCTAAAATGTATTGGCTATGCTATAAAGTGCCATTGCAGTATAGATAATTTGGCCAATGCTTACAAAAATGACAAGACAGGGATATAGAATTGATAAGTCGAAGTAAGTAGTTGAACGGATAAACAAGATAAGCCATACTAAACAAACAAAAAAAGGCAACAATCGTTCGCTGCATCCTGTAGCTACTTTATATGACCGTTTTTGCCTTGTTAGTTCTATATCCTTGTCCTGTCATTTTTGTTAGTTTTGGCCGAATCTATACTGTAATCGACATTTAGCCTTGTCCCTGTGAGCCTTGGCAAAGATCTTCTTAGGACAAAGGGAAGTGTATTTTGGACAGGTACATTTAGAACAAAAGGGGTTTGCAGAGGCCATATAATTATATAAAAGCACTGAGCACACGTGAGACAAATGATAAACAGCAATCAATTAATAAAGATTTATTCCTCAACATGCAAAGTTCATTGTGTAGTCTTCTAATTATTGGCAACATACTGTATGGTTATACACTCACCGGCCACTTTATTAGGTACACCATGCTAGTAACGGGTTGGACCCCCTTTTGCCTTCAGAACTGCCTCAATTCTTCGTGGCATAGATTCAACAAGGTGCTGGAAGCATTCCTCAGAGATTTTGGTCCATATTGACATGATGGCATCACACACTTGCCGCAGATTTGTCGGCTGCACATCCATGATGCGAATCTCCCGTTCCACCACATCCCAAAGATGCTCTATTGGATTGAGATCTGGTGACTGTGGAGGCCATTTGAGTACAGTGAACTCATTGTCATGTTCAACAAACCAGTCTGAGATGATTCCAGCTTTATGACATGGCGCATTATCCTGCTGAAAGTAGCCATCAGATGTTGGGTACATTGTGGTCATAATGGGATGGAAATGGTCAGCAACAATACTCAGGTAGGCTGTGGCGTTGCAACGATGCTCAATTGGTACCAAGGGGCCCAAAGAGTGCCAAGAAAATGTTCCCCACACCATGACACCACCACCACCAGCCTGAACCGTTGATACAAGGCAGGATGGATCCATGCTTTCATGTTGTTGACCCTACCATTCGAATGTCGCAGCAGAAATCGAGACTCATCAGACCAGGCAACGTTTTTCCAATCTTCTACTGTCCAATTTCGATGATCTTGTGCAAATTGTAGCCTCAGTTTCCTGTTCTTAGCTGAAAGGAGTGGCACCCGGTGTGGTCTTCTGCTGCTGTAGCCCATCTGCCTCAAAGTTCGACATACTGTGCATTTAGAGATGCTCTTCTGCCTACCTTGGTTGTAACGGGTGGCAATTTGAGTCACTGTTGCCTTTCTTTCAGCTCGAACCAGTCTGCCCATTCTCCTCTGACCTCTGGCATCAACAAGGCATTTCCGCCCTCAGAAGTGCCGTTCACTGGATGTTTTTTCTTTTTCGGACCATTCTCTGTAAACCCTAGAGATGGTTGTGCGTGAAAATACCAGTAGATCAGCAGTTTCTGAAATACTCAGACAAAGCCCTTCTGGCACCAACAACCATGCCACGTTCAAAGGCACTCAAATCACCTTTCTTCCCCATACTGATGCTCGGTTTGAACTGCAGGAGATTGTCTTGACCATGTCTACATGCCTAAATGCACTGAGTTGCCGCCATGTGATTGGCTGATTAGAAATTAGTGTTAAGTGTTTTTTTTTTTTTTTAAGTCATCTTTATTTGATTTTTTACCATTTTTTAGAAAACCTTAAATGCCCCCTTTAGGGGTATCATTTTCGTTCTTAACATATGAGCAGATTTTACAAACCTACTTTTATTAACATTGTTCGTTTATCATTGCATCATTACAGCATTCTTCACCCCCTCCCTGAGATGCAACTGGCTTCCATATAGTTCATTTACTAATTCATTTTCACCATATAATGCACTTATTTCCTCTCTTGAGAAGATCCTGTTAACTATGGGGCCCCAGACTAGCAACCACTTCACCCTGTTGTTCTTTTTATATTCACTAATCTTTTCAACCCATTGGAAGTACATAAATTCTTTCCATTTCCTTTTCACTTGTAGCATTGTTGGTAGGTGTGTGGATATCCATTATGCCAGTAATATTTTTTTTTACCGCCAATATCAGCAAGTCTACCAGTTCTTCTTTCTGCCTATTTGGTCTTCCCTCGTGGTATTGAAAAATACATCTCCACACATTCATCTCCACTTCTTCCCCCAAAACATACTCAATAAGCTGGTGTGTTGACCTCCATAAATTCTTTACTGCCTGGCAGTACCATAGGCAGTGTATAGGGTTCGCTTTTGGTTTCCCACACTTCGGGCATTCTTCTCTATAATCTAGGAATGTATTTTGAAATGGCTTATCAAATGCTCAGTAGGCTCTTAACAGTATCTTCCACTGCATCTCTCTCAAGTTTTCAGATGTGGTAACTTTCTGTGTTTTTCTCCACCCCTTCAGGAGTCTCATGCCTACTTCTTGCTCTGTTAACTCGGTTCTTATCTCTTCCTTCCACTTTCTTGCTGATCTTCTTTCAAAAACATCTGCTCCTCTCTGTGTGATAGCTTTTCTAATACTGGCTATTGATGGATTCCTCTCCCTTTCCTTTATAAAGGCCACAAAGTGTATCTGATTCATTCTCCCTAGCCACCACATATCTTCTTTCTTTCCAATTACATGTACTAACTGATGATCAAATGTTTTTAATCTTCTCTCCTCCCTATCTACTATATCTGCTACTTTCAATATTCCCTTCTTCTCCCATTCCCTGATCCATGCTTTGGGTCCTTCCCATTTTTCCATTTCTAATACTTCCCGGATACTTAAAAACTCAGATTTCTCTACTGGCAAACCAAATCTTCTCCTTAATATCTTCCACACCCCCTTGTATCTCTCAGTAGTATTGAGGTCTTCCCCTCCCCACTTAATTTTACTGTTTTCTCGTGTAAATATTGGTTCAAGGACATAGGCTCTACTAGGCTTTGTTCTACTTTCCGGTCCACCAATGTTTCTTGTCCGTTTACCCATTGGGCTACGAACCTGGCTATACATGCGATATTGTATTCTCTCAAATTAGGGAAGGAGAGGCCCCCCATCACTCGTGGTTTCTGCATATAAGACAATGAGACCCTTACTTTCTTCCTTCTCCATAGAAACTTCTGGAATAGGCTATTTATTTTCCTTATATCGTCGTGTTTCAGCAAAAGGGGGAGATATTGCATGGTGTACATCAGTTTAGGGAATATCACCATTTTTATCAAATTTTTTCTTCCAAATAGTGATAGGGGGAGTTCCATCCACTTGTTGATGTCCCTAGAAATTTTTTCAATCAGGGGGGCATAGTTTAACACATATAATCCTGTGCTCTCTCTACCTAACCAAATCCCCAAATATTTTAGTTTGTCCTTCACTATATTCAAACCCCACTTATTGTTCCATTCTGTGCTTCCATTTTTTTCTAATAACAGAACCTGTGTTTTATGAGTGTTAACTCTATACCCCGATATACTTTCATATTTTAAAAAAAAAATCTAATACCCCTTGTATGTCTTTTCCTATGTTATTCAAAAATAGCACCAAGTCGTCTGCAAATAAACTCATTCTAATGTGCCCTTTCCCCAACCTTATCCCCTGAAAAATATTACCCTAATGAATTTTCCTTGCTAAAGGTTCTATAGTGAGATTAAACAATAAGGGTGAAAGTGGGCACCCCTGGCGTGTGCCTCTATATAATTTAAACCTTTGTGATATTTCCCCTTGTGTCACAACTTGTGCCTGTGGGTCCCTATACATTGTGTCTATTGCTTTATAAAACAACCCATTCAACCCCACCCTATTCATTACTTTCTTGAGCCAGGGCAAGGCCACGCTATCAAAAGCTTTTTCTGCGTCGACTGATATTATTGCCGCATGCTTCCTAGCCTGTGGCCTTGCCCTGGCCCAGTCCAGAACAGCGATTACAGAGCGTACATTTTTTACCCCACTTCTTCTTTTAACAAACCCATTCTGTGAGGCATGTATCAAATCGGGCACCTTTCTTCCCCATACTGATGCTCGGTTTGAACGGCAGGAGATTGTCTTGATCATGTCTACATGCCTAAATGCACTGAGTTGCCGCCATGTGATTGGCTGATTAGAAATTAAGTGTTAACGAGCAGTTGGACAGGTGTACCTAATAAAGTGGCCGGTGAGTGTACAAATCCTATAATGACAACTTGGACATAAGAAAACTAAATAACTAAACTAAACTAAGTAACTAAATTAGCTTGAAAGTAGAATGAATAAATTATTCTAAAAGTTATAACGCTCCTTACATGGGTAATAAAACTACCAAGTTCTTATCCAAATCATTTGGTCTGATTTATCTAATTTATCTGCGTGTGCAACTTTTATCTGGTGCTGTTTTTAGATAAAAGGGACATGACTTTTAAAATGGGACGTGGCTTCATGGGTGAAGTCTGTGCTCCAAAAATTATGTTAATATGCCACAATTTTGGAGGTGCAAAGTAAGACTAGACAGTCTGATACTACGCCACATTTACCATTAAGCAGCATCAGACACTTTGATAAATTTGGTGCAGCAGAAGACTTTCAAGACTCACTTTATCTTACTTAGAGACATGAGGGCACATTTACTAAGGGCTTTGCACCAGTTTTCTGTTGGACTTTGCATGTTCTTTCTAGTGCAGACTGCTTGCACATGTATTTAAGAAGTGTCTGAGACACATTTGTGTCGCACTCGATCATTTTGTGGTGCAGCTGCATCATGTGACACAAATTTCTGCACTGAAGGGGGCCTTCTGGTGCTCCGTCGGACCGTGCACCACATTTAACATGCAATGTCCGACAGAATTGTGTCCCATGACCCATATTAAAGGTGCACCAACAAAAAGTCGTGAACTGTGTCAGAGCAGTGCAGGGAGCGCCAGATATCCGGAATCTGGCACCCTCTGCACTATACACACTCAAATTGCAGTTTGTACTAGTCTTAGTAAATGTGCCCTATTGTTGATAAATCTGCCCCATTGAGTTTTATATAGTCATTAGTGTCTGAATGTCCATGTCAATTTCAAGCTTTGTCACAGAGATTGTACACCTGAGACCAATGCTCCTGCTCTTCAATGAGTTGGTGCCTTTGTGCACTTTAGGAAACCCATAGAAAGCTGCCAATCTTGGATGATTAGGCAGGAGGCACATATTCATTTTTAGTGATTAGTCAATGGCTGCACAAAAATAGACTTATGTTCCTTGTACATACAGTACCCTATACACACATGTAGCCTATATACAGACATACAGCATATACACATCACATATGCAAACACATATCAAATTTAAAAATCACCATATCACATATACACACACATACAGAAAATACACATATACAGACATACAGCATTGTCAGGCTCCAGGGGTAGTGGACCCACTGGACCACCGCGGACGATGACATACGCTGACACCTGGGACCAGAATCTAAGTGGTACCCGGTATTGACCAGAGCCCACCGCAAAGCGGGTTGGACTTGATGCAGTGTTATACCACCAGGTCGTTCCACAGGTGCAAGGAGCGTAGTCAGGAACGGAACCAGGGTCACAAGGGGAAAACACACTAATAACAAAGGACATGGGAACAAGCTTTTTCTACGGAACTAGGCACGAAGATCCGTCAGGGTGTGTAAGGAGAGGTTGGAGTCAATAGGATTCTGGGTTTGGCCAGCGCCAATTAACGGCTGGCCCTTTAAATATTCTGAAGTCGGCGATCGCACGCCCTAGGAGATGGGGATGCGCGCACGGCCGCGGGACTGGAAGCAGGAGCGAGGACGGGTGAGTAGAAGCCGCGGGGCGCAGGGGCACGGGTGAGCACCTGTGACAAGCAGATACACACATACATTATATAAACACCACACACACAATCAGCATATACACACCCAATACCCCAGATGCTGAGGTCTGGTGCCAGTGACACTGCGGACCCCATAGCATCTGCTATGGCTGCTACCCGTGTAGTTATGCTCCTGTACCTCTCATTCCCACTTAATGTTAAAGCCGGGCCTTGATATCTTGCCAGAGGGATAGTGGTATCCAGAGGCCACATGAAACTGCAAAGAAGTAAATCAAGCCATTTCTTTGCACATCTGACATCTGATAATATTTTTTGTTCCGAAAAGATAAATGTGTCAGATGTGTCTATTGGCTTCCTAAGATTAAGCTTTACATTACAGTGCAGTTTATGTTTTAAAATAAACATAATAAGATTGTGACCTTAGACAGAAGATTACTCTGGCAGTACACTCAAGTTCTCTAAAACAGGTTCTTTGTATTACTTTGTTACTAGTTAAGCTCCTTGGATCTGTTACAAATTCACCATTTGCTCAAACACATAACTGCATTTTTTGTCTGTAATTATTAATGCGGAAACGTTTGCACCTCAGTATAATATTGATATATTAAAGAATTCAAAAAGAAAAAGTTAAGACTAAACTAACCTACTATTAACTATACCATATACAGTATACTCTAGTATAAGCCAACCTGAGTATAAGCCGAGGTACCTAGTTTTACCACCAAAAACTGGGAGAAACTATTGACTCAAGTATAAGATGAGGGTGGGGAATGCATTGATCAAAGCCTTCCAGTATAGAGCCAGCAAGCGCCCTGTATTGTATAGCTTGCCAGCCCCCTGTAGTATATAGCCTGCCAGCCCCATGTAATATATAGCCTGCCAGACCTCTGTAATATATAGCCTGCCAGACCCCTAAAGTATATAGCCTGCCAATCCCACTGTAGTATATAGCCTGCCAGATCCCTGTAGTATATAGCCTACTATCCCCTGTAGTATATAGCCTGCCGACTCCTGAAGTATATAGACAGCCCCCTGTAGTATATAGCTTCCCACCTCTTGTAGTATATAGCCTGCCAGCCCCTTAGAGTCTATAGCCAGCCCCTTTAGTATATATTGCCTGGCAGCCCTCTGTAAGGTATAGCTTGCCGGTAAAAAAAATTATTAAACTGACTACGCACCATTCCGAAGGCCCGGGCAGTTCCTCTTCATCTTTATGCCGCAGGTCCGCGCCAGCTGGGCCGTGCGCATGAAGCTGTCACCAACCTGCAGCGGGCATGTAGACAGAAGAGGCGCTGCCACGTAGCGATCGCGGACCTGCGGCATGAAGATGAAGAGGATTTCCTCAGGCGGTCGGAACGGTGAGTAACCAGTTTATTTTTTTTGTATCCCTGAGTAGAAGCCGAGTAGGCAATTTTCAGCACAAAAATGGTGCTGAAAAATGTGGCTTATACTCGAGTATGTACAGTATTTATCCTGATTCACTCCTCTTTGCGATTCTAGGTAATGTATAAAATGTATTTTGTCTGCATTGTTGTGTCAAAATTGAGCAGAAGTGCATAAAGGAACCATATTGCAGGATCGAAAGGATAACACAGCATTCAGTATATTGATCTGCCAAACTGGGGAACAAAACCACTTTTAACAAGCATTAACCCCTTCTTCGCATTGCAGCGTTTTTTTCACGTTGCAGCGTTTTTTCGTTCATTTTTTGTTCTCTAACTTCAAAAATCTATAACTTTTTAATTTTTGCATAAAAATGTTACTTCTCGGTGACGTTACTTAACTTGCATTTTTGTGGGTTCAGCTTTCACTGTGCGCTCCAAATGATACATCTACTTATTCTTTGGTTTGGTACGATCATACTGATACCAAATTTATATATGTACCAAAATTTGTTTCGCCATCTTCTGATGCTAATAACTTTTTCATACATTGGTATACGGAGCTGTGGGAGGTGTCATTTTTCTGCTGTTTTCATTGGTACCATTTTAAGGGTTTCTATTGAAGCATATGGCGTTTTCGCACAGTATTCATTACAATGTGCCACTAGCACATTGTAACGATTCTACAGATGCAATGCAGCCTCCGGTCTTGGCAACTGATTGCTGTTCCCAGGGTACAATTGGGGAAGCTCTTTGCCCCTTTAAGGAGGTGAAATACGTGAAAAAAATTTGTATCCATTGCACAATCCTACATCCTTTCATCCATTACTTGACTCACGGTAGCCAATAGAGTCACAGTGCCCCCACAGCAGCCAGGTCACATCCATTATTCAAATTTTCAAATTGTCCCCACTGTAACCATTAATAACATCATCCTCACAGCAGCCTTTAGTAAGACTCCCTAATAGCCATTATTAAGACATTATTACTAGCCATTAGTAGGAGCTCCCCCACAATAACTATAAATTAGACACCCTCTCAGAGACCCCCCCAATAATAGCCATTAGTAAGAGCCCCCAACAGTAGATTTTTAAACGATTCCCTCCAGTAGGCATTAGTGATATTCCCCACCCCTAACAGTAGCCATTGGTAATATTCCCCCACCAGTAGTCATTAGTAAAATCCCCCCCCCCTCCCACACCAGTAGCCACTAGTAATATCCCTCACACCAGTAGCCACTAGTATTAACCCCCCCAAACCAGTAGCCACTAATAATATCCCCCCAAACCAGTAGCCAATAGTAATATCCCCTATCATCAGTAGCCACAAGTAATATCCTCCCACACCAGTAGCCATTTGTAATATCCCCCCACACCAGTAGCCATTTTTAATATCCCCCCCACACCAGTAGCCACTGGTAATATCCCCCCACACCAGTAGCCATTTGTAATATCCCCCCCACACCAGTAGCCATTTGTAATATCCCCACACACCAGTAGCCACTGGTAATATCCCCCCACACCAGTAGCCATTAGTGATAACCCCCCCCCCCACTCCAGTAGCTGCTAGTAATATCCCCCCCCACACCGGTAGCCATTAGTAATATACCCTCCAAACACCAGTAGCCATTGGTAATATTTCCTCCCTATCTTCCACCAGTAGCCATAAGTAATATCGCCCACCCTTGCTATTTATCTCACATTGCCCCAGAGACTAGCACACGCCAATAGTATCAGTGATCCTTCTGATGACGGGTCTGCTTGGTTAGGTGGACGTGTCATTACACGCGACAGCATCGGCCTGCTTGGTAAACACAGGTGACAGGTGGGTAGCGACCGATCCCACCAATAATCTAATAGGGGACAGAGTGGGGTCCCAGCTATTCAAGAGTTCTGATTTTGAATTGTGACAAGAATCAGATGCAGAACAGTCCGTGCGCTGGATCAGGGGGCCCACGGGTATCACAATTTAAAATTTAGAACATCTGCCCCTTGTGCTGTGCCGAATTATCAGCGCTGCACATGGGTGTCATGGATTTGAACTGGCGCCCTTTGGCCTTACTGGTCGGTTCTCTATGACTGTGCCATGTAGCCTGATTTCTTTATACCTGTCTTCTTGTTGCTGGTGTTTCTGCATTACCTGCTGTTTTTAGTTTTCAGCTGTGTTAATTTGTATTATCCTATCAGGCGTGGCCGGGCTCCATTAAAGGCTGGTATGTCATTCAGTATTTGCTAGGTATTGTTGTATCTACAGCTTATCCCACGCTCTGTTCTGTTGGAACATCTATACTTGTTAGTAGTTTGTTTTTTTGAAGGTGGTTAGAGATTCTGTAAAGTTTGTCTGTTCTCTTCACTTTCCTGTCTGATCCCCTTTGTCTGTGTTTATCTTATTGTGAGTGTTTTGTGGACCTGCTATGTTTGTTACCCACCATTCCTGTCCTTCCTGTATACAGCCTCATTTGTGTGTTTTTGTGCATGCTGGGATTGCTGGGTTGCCAAGTTTTTCTAGCTTTGCTTTAGAGTAAGGGACAGTTTTCCCTTCCCTATTTCCCTAATTATTGATGCTCTCTTTATACGGTTTTCTGCCTCCTTCATACCAGTGGGTCGGATGTGGGCCTCTGTTGGACAACAGGCCTGGTCGCTGTCGCACCCGCTTCAATCACGATCGTTATTCCCCTGTGTACGGACCTATGCAAGGTGTCATTTTTTGCAGTACATGCTGGCTTGTAATTCATATCAATTTGGGACCTACATGACCGTTTGATCATTTTTTAATTATATTATATATATTTTATTATATTCATGGATGGGGAAAAAAACACAAAAAAGTGGCGATTTGGACATTTGGGCGCTATTTTCTGGTATGGTGTCACGACTGGGAATAATCTTTTTAATATTTTGATAGAACGGGCATTTTGGGATGTGTCAATAACTTACATGTTTTACTGTTTATTTATTTTTATGTGTTCTAGGGAAAGAAAGATGATTTAACTTTTTCCGTTATTTTTATTTATTTAGTTAGTTTTTTTACTTTTATTTTGAGACCCTCTAGGGTACTTTAACCCTGCAGGTCTGATTGCTCATACTATATACTGCAATACTACTGTACTGCAGTTTATAGCAATTTTACTGAAGATGTCTAATAGCCTGCCATTGGAGATTGTTATACATGGCAAGCCCACAAGTCTCTCTGAGACTGTAGGCTTCCATGGAAACCGATCGCCATTCCATGACATCCCAGGGGTTGCGATCAGCCATCCAAGATGTTGGCGCCCCTTGGAATCAATGTTAGGTTGGGTTTGACCGCGGCACTTAACATGTTAACTGCCATGATTGGTGCCAGTACCGACCCCTGCAGTAACAAGTGGGTGTCAGCTGTATTATACAGCTGACACCCACTGTGTATGGAGAGAGCTCAGCCCGTGAGCTCTCCCGATTCACCCCCCGCAGGGGGTTTAATAGCATACAGAAAAGTGAGTATAGGAGAGTTTGTGAGAGCACGTTGATCCTCAACGTGTGCAGTGTCTAAAATGGATCTTAGGATTAAGGGAAGAATCCAGCAACAAATAGATAAGTGTATTTACATTTTTTCATATTGATATTTTTTGTGGGGTTTTTTTTTTGCAAGAGATAGAAACCAAATTGATCTAAAGGTATTTTTACCTGCATAATTTGTTTATTGTGTGGGGGGTATATGTTGGTTAAGTCTCTGAAACATTCACCTTTACTTATCTAGACAGGATAGCAAAAGTGCAGACTTATTAATAGCAGGGTGTGGCTAACTAATTAGCAGACTTTATATACTCCTGTGGTTAGTTTGTTGCACTGAGCAGCCTATTTGGCATCTAGCCTATTTAATAGCAAACAGAAAAGTGAGTGCTTTAATCAAAAGATAGATTTCCTTTAGGGAAAGGTTCTATTCCACAAGACTGACGCATAACAAACCTGGTGCCAATATCCAAAAATAATCAAAAATCGATCCCGGATACTACGGACCTGTTCCAAGCTATCCTGGAGTATATCACTGCACATAACCTTATATGAGGAATCGGTCCTGTCAAACTAATCTTATTGGCTTCTATGAGGAGGTTAGTTCTAGACTGGACCTGGGGGAGGGTGTGGATGTTGTGTATCTAGACTTTTCTGAGGCAGTTGATAAGGAGGCTGTCTTTATCTAATGACATCATTGACCCCTTCATGCACCCGAATCGTCCACATTTGGGGGGGGGGGCCCTTTAAGGGCAAAGTGGTGGGGGCCCCGGGGCTTGCGCCCTGTGCACCCCCTTCCTATCCGCCCCTGATTGTGGTGCTGCATGGGATGTTCGGAAAGGGCTCAAAGGCTGTATGATTATCACAGCTGACACCTGCCTCATCAAAATATAAAAAAGATTATTCCCTGCCATAAATGGAAAATATGCCAAATGTCTAAATCAAAACATTTTTCCCTTTTTCCATATATAAATATTTGAAAAAAATATCTATCTTATAGGTCCCAAATTGATATAAATGAAAATGTCAACATGTCCCACAAAAAAATAACACCATACATCGATTCGTGCACCCAAGTATGAAAACATCTTTGGACTCAGAAATTAGTAAAATGGCAAAAGAATTTTTGTACAAAAGTTTTACACTTTTAAAAAATCTACAAAAACATAATGAAATTGATATAAACTTTGTACAAAAGATTTATATTTTTTAAAAATCTACAAAAGTGCACAAAGTGAAAGCCGTAAAAACAGCCCATATGGACACAAATGTTTTTTTTTTGTCGATTTCATCATGCTTGGAGTTTTTTTCCAGCTTTCCATTACATTGCATGATCCACTGATACAAGCCCTCACACATCTGTCACAGTCTATGGGAAATTGTCTGTGGACTCCCTAGACCACCGCGGGAGATAAAGATGCCTGCCGCAACCCGGGAGCGGAGGCTAAGTGGATTCCTGGTCTTCGGCAGAGCCCACCACAAAGCGGGATGGACTTGCTGCGGCGGGGAGCCACCAGGTCACTCCACAGGTGCGACTAGGCCCGCGGTGGCAGCCAAGGTAGGGACACGGGGCAGGCAGGACCTCGGGATGACAGGACCTCGGGTTGACAGGACCTCAGGATGATAGGACCTCGGAAGGACAGGACCTCGGAAGGACGGCTGGCAGGACCTCGGAAGAACGGCTGGCAGGATCTCGGAAGGACAGCTGGCAGGACCTCGGAAGACCACTAGGATACCGGACCGCCACAGGCTTGCAGGACCGCCACAGGATTACAGCACTGCCACAGGATTGCAGGACCATGGGAACACGCGAATCACCACAATAACACGGGAATCACCACAGGAACACAGGAATCACCACAGGAACACGGGAATCACAGAATACACAAGAACACGGGAATCAAAGAATATACGGAGGTGTCTGGAAACGCTAAGGAACACAGAGGGCTTTCTCTTCAATGAAAGGACATGAAGATCCGGCAGGGGAAGCTGAAAGTCGCCAGGCTATATAGCCAAGCTGGGAATGCCAGAGCCAATAAGGAGGACGCTGGCCCTTTAGGGCTGGGATAAGTCCGCGCGCGCCCCCCCCCCCCTTAGTGACGGGAGCATGCGACTGCAGGGAAGAAGCATGCGGCCTACACGCTGGGAGCCAGAGTACAGGCCAGAGCCAAGCAAGGAGAGGTAAGTGAGGGCAGGGGGAGCACGGGTGCACCCACGATCCGTAGCGAGGATTATGGGTGTAACCATGACAACATCTTTGTAAATTAAAAAATAAAAAAATAAAAAAATAAAAAAGTTATGCCTTTTGAAATGAGAGGATTAAAAAACAGAAACACAAAGGGTAGAGACCTGTAGGAGGTGTGATTTCTTTTTATATTTCTCATGAATATGTACACTATACACTTTTCTTACTGAACCATTGATCTATACTTATACTACTGACCACAAATTACCGTATATACTCGTGTATAAGCCAAGTTTTTCAGCACAAAAAATGTGCTGAAAAACCTCACCTCGGCTTATACACGAGTCAATTAAAAAAACCTACGAGTCAATTTAAAAAAATACTCACCCTCCGGAGCCCAGATCCTTGGCGCAGCTCCCGATCCTCGGCGCGGTTCCTGGTGGCTTCTCTTCTCTCTTCTATTTCTTCTCTAGCTGGCAGAGTCCTGTCCATGCGATCTGCCGGCCAGCGCACATTATGAAGAGGCAATGTCGCCGCTGATGATGTCATCAGCGATGACACCGCCACATCATAGTGTGTGCCCGCTGGCAGATCGCATGCTAGCAACCAGCTGGAGAAGAAAGAGAAGAAAAAAGAGAGAAGAGGAGCTGCCGGGAACTGCGCCGAGGATCGGGAGCCGTGACGAGCATTAGGGGTGAGTATCGCTGGAGAGTGAGTATTAAGTTTTTTTTTTTTATGCGCTTGGCATACAGGGGGCTGGCTGTGTACTACTTGGGGCTGGCTATATACTATATATATATATATATATATATATATATATATATATATATATGGTGCTGGCTAGCTGTATACTACATGGGGGCTGGCTGGCTGTATACTACATCCTCGGCTTATACTCAAGGTTTTCACAGTTTTTGGTGGTAAAATTATGGGTCTCGGCTTATACTCAGGTCGGCTTATACTCGAGTATATATGGTAACTGTTCACTGTACAATGCTGTATATGCTTTTGTTGGTTAACAAAACACTTTATTTTGTAAATGTAATCATGCAAATATTTGTAACATCATCACTACCTCCCTTTAAATATTCACGTTACACTGAGGATGCATTCACACATTGGCCCAGATATATACAAAGTGGTGCAAACTGCCTTAGTGCGTTGCCGCACAAAGGGGTCAAGTCGCAGTAATAAATTTGTCGCAAACTCCAACTAAGCACCACCACTTCCCTTTGGTTGCACATTTTTCTAAAGTGTCAGACACAGTGCAGCTATGACAAACAACTAGCCCAAACACCCCATAAATACATGCGCAAGCAGATTAGATGTCCTTTTCAGTGTAAAGTGAGACACAAAACTGGCGCAACCAATTTAATATATCATGGCCATTGTGTTTGTTAATGCAATTGTAAATGCAAACATTGGGGCAGATCTTCTTACCCGGTCCAATAGCGATCCAGAGGCGCCTTCGCTGCGGTGGATTCGGGTCCGGCTGGGATTCATTAAGGTAGTTCCTCCGACGTCCACCAGGTGGCGCTGCTGCGCTGAATTTCCCCGGAATGCACTCAAATTCACCGGCCTATTCCTAGTGAAGGTAAGTGCAAGCTCCGCAACACTTTTTTTTTTTTTTAAATGCGGCGGGTTTTCCGTATTCGTCGGGTTTTCATTCGGCCACGCCCCCCCATTTTGTCACGTGCATGCCAGCGCCGATGCGCCACAATCCGATCACGTGTGCCAAAATCCCGGGGCAATACAGGGAAAATCGGCGCAAATTGGAAATATTCGGGTAACACGTCGGGAAAACGTGAATCAGGCCCTTGGTAAATGACCCCCATTGTGACAACATTGCATGTATACCGTGTTACCATTGCATTTATGTAACAAAATATAAGCATATTTTTTACGGCAATTGCAGGCATACACAAACTGATGCTTTAAAATGAGCATGAAAGGGACACAGATATGACTGTGGTGCTGCTTCTGGTGGTGATTGAGATGGTGCTGCAGGGAAGATCATGTTCTGTCTCTGCCTGCTCCAAGTTCCTCTGGTGTAAGCATATACTGGTAGGCACCAATAGGCTATTGTCAAATTGATGATGATGAAACCAAACTGCCAATAGATATGGCTTTCTGCAATGTTCAGATGAAGAAGGAGGGCTCTGGTGTGTGCTCAGTGGTTGTTGATGCCAGAGTTGATGACAAAGCACTAGACCTAACATGGATTGAAGGCAGTGATAAAGTTTGGACAAAGAAGTGTGCCAGGTGGTCAGGTAGCTCCTGTCATACACCAGGAAAATGCTAGACGGTAGCATGCTACCACCTATGCTGGTGAAGATGTATAGCTTTAAAGAGCTTATGGAGGCTGTCCTACAGTATGTTATTCCCAGCCACAGTAGTGGATTGAAATAAAGGTGGTTTGGGTGGTAGCCCAGGACCCAAACCTTCTAGGGGACCCATGGCCACGCAAAACCACCCACCAAATCTTATACTGAGATCCATGTATATATGTTCATGCTCTCAATACACATGTACACAAGAGTCATTTCAGGACTTTTAAAGGTCCTGAATACGTAGATTGAAAGCAGATAGAAAGGGTACATTTTCCATTCCCTGAGAAGCTTAATTCTGGTATCCTATGGAGGAAGTGAATTCCAGACTTCTAGGGGCTATAATATTTATACAGCCCAGGGCACATGTAAGTTATTGATCTGCCCCTCACAGCCACCACTTTTCTCGGCAGGCGATCTCCAACTTGCACAAACAGGTTGTGGACAAATTCAGTTGTGCAATCCGCAATACCATTAGTCCCAAGGTGCACACTCACAACTGACACGTGGATGAGTGAACACAGAAGTTACATCTCCTTAAGAACTCACTGGGTTAATTTAGTGGGAGCTGGGCCCCAGGCAAGAAGCACTTTGGGTCACATTCCGCCCTCAGCAAGGATTAGCAGACAACACTCCTTGTCTCCAGGTGCTTCCTTCTCCCACTCCACTTTCTCCGCTCCTGCGTCCTCATACATACAGTGTAGCAAGTCATGGGCAAATAGCGGCAGGCTGCGCTGAAACTCATCTGTCAGTGGCAGTGTACTGGGATCCAGGAGCAGACAGTTAAGTGGTTGCTGCCTCTAAACCTTAGGTCTGGGAAGATGGTGTGTGACAATGGCTAGAAATCTTAGCAACCTTGGGCCCAGAACGGTTGAAGCACATTCCTTCCTTGATTTGTTGTGACCAACAGCACTTCAACATCAAAGACTGGGCCTGCTGTGTGCTGTGTGGGACTACTTCCAATATACCACCAATAAATTCAGTGCTGATAACCCCATTGTCAGCACTACAATCCCCATATTCTGCCTAATGGATAGGCAGCATGCCTAGGTTCTAATGTAGGGTTAACATTGGCACTCACTAGAGCCCTGGATGCTATGAAAGTGCATTAATTTCCCCCCAAATCAGGTATTGAGGGTTGCCGATATATGAAGACATTAAGTTAGTACAGTTTAGACACTGTAGTTAGTAATGATCGTAACATCTAAGGGCCAAACAGTAGCAATTGGTGTTAACATTCGATGAGTCTACCTGTAGATCATTGGGTGGTAATATACCAGCCCCCTCATGCTTGACAAAGCAGGAGATGTCCATTTATGTAAGGGTATGGAATACATTTTATTCACTATTTTGTGATGAATTTTGCAAAAAATGTTTTTATTAAATGCAAAAGCAATAACTACATTATGGATAAGGGAAGAGATGTCCAAATGTATAATAGCAGCAGTCTAGTTACAGTGTAGAACAATGACATTACACTGCTCAACTACTCATTAAAGGGATGTTATATGTCTGGCCACTGCCTAAGGTCACACAGACCATTTGATTTGGCCAGAATGAATCACAAAAATTCAGCGTTGCTTAAAAACAAAGCTATTTGGAAATTTAGGACTCACATTGGTTTCAATTTAAACATTTCCCTACTCTCCAAAAGGCATAAAAAGTTGAACATGTCAAGCTGTTTGCGCACATCCAAGCCAAAAGTGAGTTAATAAAAGGTGAACTGTTCTATGAATATATTGGAACATCACCTCTCAGAAGTGACTTATTCTCTAATCTGTTTTGCTACAATGATAGCAATATTCATGTGTTGGAAACTTTTTATCACTTAGACAAATATAACAACAATATGTTATCTTACATGTCCTTACTTTGTACATTTGACATTTTCTGTGACTAGGGATTAAAGTGACAATTATATCATTGTTAAAAATGTGTTAATGCCAAATTTGCAATAATGGACAAATCGGTCTAGGGAGTAATCATTATGGTAAATTCAGCATGTCTGTTCCTATTGTGAATACTGGATCTGATTTAACAGATAACCTCTAAAATCTTAAAGTGTCAAGCTGTCCCCCAACACTGTAATTTATTTTTTTGATGCAAACCTTTTATTTCAAATTTCACACCAAAACTTTGCAAAAAAAATACAGTGGCCCAGATTAATCAAAAATAATGCAAACAGTTTGCCTGTAGAGGATACAGTGTGCACCAGATTTATGGATTGTGTCCTACGTTCTTCATGCGTACCTGCACTGCTCAGGCAGAGTGCACCAACTTTTTTTTTGATACACCCTTAAGTGCAACACAATTCTGTTGGAGGCTTGTTGATAAATGTGTCACACATTCCAATTGCGCACAGGAACGCCCCTTTCAGTGCAGAATATTGCAACCACAAAACAAATGTGTCTCGGACACATTATAAATACATCTGCAAGCAGTTTACACTAAAAAGAATTTACAAAGTCTGCCAGAAAACTGGTGCAGGGGCTTTAGTAAATCTGTGTTCGTGTCTCATAAGAAAAGTGACTGGTAACATGATAAAGTTTCAATAAACTTATTGGAAGTTAATGAAAAAAAAGGGTTTTCCCAAAATATGTTATAATTGTGCACTTTATGTTTGGGCAGAAAATCATTTACTGGGATGTTTAACAGCTTAAAGACATGAGACGATACAGCAAGTACTTTGTGCAAAAAGACAATGGGGGTCATTTACTAAGGGTCCGAATCACGCATTTTCCTCGGGTTTCCCAAATTTTACTGTTTTGCGCTGAATTGCACTGGGTTTTTGGCGCACTTTCGTGGCAGAGGTGACAGTATTAGAGCTGTGTGTGAAAGCTCTGTCCCCTAAGACTGTTAAGTGTGCCCCCTCACAACCAAATACCAAAACCCACTCCAAGCCCTCTACTCCTCCAGAGAGAAGAGCAGTCAAGTGACCCCAGTTGGGAGCCCCCAAATATGTGTTCTCCCCAAATTCCAGAATTTAGTTTCAACTCAGGAATAAATACAAGTACATAAATACAGGTACAAGTAACTTGATTTTTAAAAATCTTTTTTACGGATGAATTGGTGGACCTAATGGTTATACAGACAAATCTATATCCACAACAGTTTCTGGCCAGTCACCCCATATCATATTATGCTAGAAGACAGAGTTGGCACCCCACTTATGCCGCAGAATTAAAAAAAATGATGGGGGCTACTTCTTAATATGGGACCTGTTAAAAAGCCTAGAGTTTGGTCATATTGGTCCAGTGACGATTTATAACACACACCGATGTACAGGGCTGTAATTAAAAGACTATGTTGGCGCTGTTAAAATTTCTGCATTTATAATAATAATAATAATTATTATAATAATAAATCATGCACAAAGCATGTCAAATTGTTCCCTGTCTCCATGAGGCTCACAATCTAAACAACCTAACAGTATGTTTTTTGAGTGTGGGAGAGAACATACAAACTCTTTGCAGATACAGCTATAATAGTCAGTGTCCTACTGCTGGTGACCATGCACAAGACCGATTATACAAAATTAGGCCAGTAGTGTCATTTTAATTAGAAATTTATGGAGGCTTACACACCACAAAAATATAGCCATCGACAGGTTACTTGTACTCTTTAGAGGTAGGCTTAAATTCCGGCAATATTTGCTAAGCAAAAGAGCTAGATAGGTTATCAAAGTTTACAAGCTATGTGAAATTGAGAGCGGATACACCTACAAATTCCGTATCTATGAGGGAAAGGACTCCCAGATCTGTCCAATGGAATGCCCCCTGTCCTAGCCACAACTGGTAAAATTGTGTGGGATCTTTTATTCCCCCTGTTGGGTAAAGGCTATCACCTTTACATTGATAACTTCTATACAAGTGTCCCTCTCTTTCAGTGCCTCTTTGAAAAAGAAACAGTGGCCAGCGGAACAATAAGGAGGAATCAAAGAGGCCTCCCAAAAAATCTGGTCAGAGTAACATCATGCTGACAAGGAAGAGAGATGTGTTGGTCCTCACAGCTATTCATGCAGATTGCAGCATCCCTCTCTTTAGAGCAGGGGTTAGGAACCTTTTTAGCTGAGAGAGCCATGAACGCCACATATTTTAAAATGTTAGTCCATAAGAGCCATACCATATGCACATGCCCCTCCAGTAGATAGGTAGTCCCAGTGTCAGGGGTGCCCTTGTGGTTTAGGTCTTGGATCGCAAGCACAACCGTGCCCCTCTCCATGGTGGTGCCCCTTTCCGAGCTCACTCAACTCACTACTCTCCGGCTCCTGTCGTGGCTGGCCAGCACTCGTGGATTTAAAGGGCCAGTGCGCCGCTGATTGGCGCTGCCCCGGGTTCCTATAAAGACCAGCGGCTCCCAGCATTCCCTGTTGGATCTTAGTGCTTCTTTCCTTTGAGGAAGCTTTCCACAGTGTTTCCTTCCCAAGTGTTGACCTCCCATCATGACGCCGGACCTGTTCCTGATTCTGCTCCTTCACTGCCAGCCCTGATCTCTTGCTCCGGTCTGCCTGTTCCTCACCACGAGACTGCCTAGTGATCCTGTAGCTCGACCTTGAATGCACTGTGGACAAGTCACGCCTGTGGAATGACCTGGCTGTACCACGCTGTAGACAGGCGGGCTCTGGTGAAGACTGGGTGCCACTTAGACTCCGGTCCCAGGTGTCTGCTTACATCATTGTCTGCGGTGGTCCAGAGGGTTCCCTACTCCAAATCCTGACACCCACCCACATGCCTCCCATTAAATAGGTAGTACCAGCACATACCCCCGATGGATCAGTAGCTACAGCACATGCCCCCAAGTAAATAGGTAGCCACAGCACATGCTTCCCAGGAGATAGGTAGTCACAGCACATCCCTCCCAGTATATAGGTAGCCCCAGCACATACCCCCAGTAGATGGGGAGCCACAGCACATGTCCCTAAGTAGATAGGTAGCAATAGCACATGGCCCCCAGTATATAGGTTATCACAGCATATGCCCCCAAGTAGATAGGTAGCCACAGCACACACACTTAGTATATAGGTAGCCATAGCACATACTCCCATTAGATATGTAGCCCCAGCACATACTCACAGTAGATGGGTAGCCACATTACACACTCCCAGTAGATGGGTAGCCACAGCATATACTCCCAGTAGATAGGTAGCCACAGCAAATGCCCCCAAGTAGAACGGTAGCCACAGTACATGCCCCCAGTATATAGGTAGACACAGCACATGCTTCCCAGTAGATAGGTAGCCCCAGCACATACCCCCAGTAGATGGGGAGCCACAGCATGTACTCCCAGTAGATTGTAGCTACAGAACATACTCCTAATAGATAGGTAGCCACAACACATGCCCCCAAGTAGATAGGTAGCGGTAGCCATAGTACATGCCCCCCAGTATATAGGTAGCCCCAGCACATACTCACAGTAGATAGGTAGCCACATGACATACCCCCAGTAGATAGGTAGCCCCAGCACATGCTTCCCAGGAGATAGGTAGTCACAGCACATCCCTCCCAGTATATAGGTAGCCACAGCACATGCCCCCAAGTAGATAGGTAGCTACAGCACATTCCCCATTAGATAGGTAGCCCCAGCACATACTCACAGTAGATAGGTAGCCACATAACATACTCCCAGTAGATAGGTAGCCACAGCAAATGCCCCCAAGTAGATCGTTAGCCACAGCACATGACCCCCGGTAGATAGTCACAGCAAAAAAAAAAAAAAAAAGAATATTCACTTACCAGCGCTCCCTGCAGCCAGCTCCTCATTGCTCCCATGCTCTTCTCTTTGTCCCAGGCTTAGACAATGGCGGCGATAATGCCTGGGTCATACAAAGGACATAGGCAGCGGTAACATGTGTCCAGTGATCAGTCTAAGAGACACACAGCAGCCATCACTATTTATTAAAGATCTGTCCAGATGCAGCCAACAAAAGAGCCATATCTGGCTCCCGAGCCATAGGTTCCCTTCCCCTGCTTTAGAGGAACCAATGTCACAGTCCTCAGTTTACATACAGGAGTACAGCCAACACATGGGAGGGGTTGATCTAGCAGTTCAAATGCTACAGCCATATAATGCGATTCAGAAGTCCCACACTTGGTAAAAAAAAAAAAAGGTTGCAGCGCATTTAGTGCAAACTACATTGTATAATTCCTTTATCATTTACCACAAGACCCGGCAACAAGTAACCTACTTGGCATACCAAATACTGTTCCAAGAGGGTGAAGAGGGTGCAAACATATCCTATGCTAATCACGCCAGCAGAATTGTGTTGGGACAACATTTCCCATCTGAGTTCCCCCCACAGAAAGAGAAAAAATGGCCATACAAAAAATGCCATGCGTGCTACAAAAAGGCAACACTCAAAGATACGGGTTATCAATGCGACACTTGCCCAGATAAGCCAGCCTTGTACATCAAAGACTGTTTTACCATACTTTCCTAGAATATAAATTTTATTATTATTTTGTCATTTTTGTTATTTTTATATGATCTTGAACACACATACCCAGAATTTTCAATGTTGGCCATTTACAAATTGATATTATACCTAAAATTTAAAACCACATTTCATTTCATTATACCCCTAGATGTATACTGAAGAAATAAGTGTTCTTCACAACATATACAAATAGATTTTGCCTAGATTTCATTTTACTAGCTGCAAAAACTTTCATTATACCCCTAGATGAATAATTTCTGCTTTCTGGGTGTCATTTTCAATAACGTTCACTTATGGTGGTGTTACATTATTCTGCTAGCTCAGCAACTTTAAGTGTGGAATGGGGCCTATAAGTCACTAATGCTATATCCTGGAAGCCTTGAAGGTTGATGTTTCCAAAATGGGGTCACTAGTTGGGGTTTTTAACTGTTCCCATTCCCCAGAGTCTTTGCAAATGAATGATGGTGGCATAAAACTGTGTAAGCATAACCAAATGGTGCTCGCTCTGTTCTGTGCCCTACCATGTGCCCTAAAAGCAATTTACGCCCACATGTGGGGTAATTCTGAGCTCGGAGGAATTGTGCAACAAATTGGGGTGTTTGTTTTTTCCTACAACCCATTGTAAACTTGTAAATTAATAAATTATTGAAAAAAAAATTTTTTCAAAATTTTACTTCTATCTTGCTTTAATTTCTGTGAAACACCGAAAGGGTTAACAAACTTTCTAAAAGTGTTTTTGAAAAGCTGGATAGGGGGATTTCTGAGTATGGAGCGATTTATGATGGTTTCTTATTGCAAAGTCTTTTAAACAGCCTTTGTCAGCCCATTAACACGGTTTTAAAAGTTTTCCTAAAAATTGCTGTTACTATTGTAAGTCTGCTAACATCCTAGAAAAAATGTAAGTTTACAAACCATATCCCAATATAATGCTGAGCTATGGTAAATTTTAGTTAAGTAATTTGGATCGTAAAATTGTCCGTCTAAAAAGAAAACCATTTCAAATTAGGGAAATTGCCGATTTTTTTTGCTACATTTGCCCTTTTTTCATAAAAAAAAATCAGGTCCGACATAGTTCACCTTCTTCTTCCTGGGCATGTAAGTGTATTGTCTTGTGACAGAATTTGAAAGTTGAATCCCGCGCTCAGTCCAAATCAGTGAGATTGTCCGACAGCACGCCCTCCAATACATGTCTCATGGAAGCCAGCGCAGCTGCGCCAAAACTGGATTATGTGCGACACAATCCCAGCGCAGACACCTGTTAAATACCTGTCAAAGCTGTACAAGCCCAGAAAAAGACAAAGAGCCTGTCAAAAGTGCAGCATGCGACCCTTAGTAAATAAGACCCAATGTGTCATGAAAAAAAAACAATCTCAAATCACACAGATAAGTTGAAGTCTTCTAAAGTTATTATCAAACAAAATGATACATGTCAGGTCTGAACAACAGGCTTATGTCCTGAAGGCCATTTTAGGCTGTGTTCTTAAAGTTTTCCCACGAAAGAAAACTCTCAAATCTCATTCCCCTAGTGATGTTTACACAATAAAGCTCATTTTAACCCCTTACTTTACAATTTTACTCAGTTTTATTGCTGTTTTAGCTGCTATCATTCCCTAGGCTGCTCAGTGCAAAATTCCAGGGTGTGGGTGGGGACTCTCTAAGCAGACACTTTTTGATCCATCTAGTTCTGTGGGGTGACAATGTGCTTTGAGTATCAGTGTACAGGTGTATACACGCTTTCATCTGGCTTCTGACATTGTACTAACACACTGACACAGAGACATAAGACATATCAGAGATGATGAGATCCATGAGATGCCTATTACACTGACAGCTCTGCTACATGTGTGTTCTCAGAGCTATGTGTCTTCCCCCGGATAATTTATCTGCCTGGAGTTTGTAGTTTGCAGCTTCTCTATCTTCACGATGTGCTGGCAGGAAGTGAATCCGTGCAGGGGGCATGGCTACAGGCTCAGAGCAGAGAGACACAGAAATCTCAGCTCCACGCTGTCACATGCAAGTCCAAGATGGCGGCTTGACCCTAAGTCAGAAGTTACTAGGTCGTGTCTAGGGGCAACTGAAACTGTGTATAATAGGACTGATGGAGACAGGTTGGACTTATATCTGTGAAATGTTGCATTTTTGTTAATAACAGTGAATTAGAGAATGTGTCATTTTGTTATCCTAAGTACATATAAGAAACTTGTCTTCGTTGGAATACCCCTTTAAGGTGTTAAGAGATGTGCAATTATATTTAATAATAATGGTAATTACCAAGGGATAATTGTAAAGTTGCCTTTCTATTTGAGTCTCTTTTACCTGTCTATTTTTTCTCTTTTTGTTACTTCAGAGGGCAACCACTCGGAACCAAAGCGTGAATTCTCTCAGTTGATCTTTTTTATCCAAATTTTGATTAGAATTTCTATACTTCCTTCATGTAAATTTTGAAAGTATATTTCAGTGAATATTCAACCTTAAACATAAAATAACATGGTATGTACTATGTTTATTTCGTCAAAGGATAGTCTTCATTGTGCACCTATAGCAAGGTCTACAAATTTAGGGATTAGTACATTTTAATCCCTTGAACGCAAGTTAAGGTGGAAAGTTGCCACAAGTTGTTTATAGTAATAATTTAAGTATTGCCAATAATAATATTCAGTGGTAAATGTTAAAGAACATCACATCACAGATTTGGCACATGACAGGGTTATTGTCTTCATCTTGTCTCTGAAGTGATGTCAGCCCACTAAAACAGTATAAAAGAGGAGCTGTAAGCCGTTATCATCAACAGCTTGAGGTGAACTCCCCAATCTACACCATGAAGTACATTGCCATCTTTTTGCTGGTTGGTCTCAGCCTTTTCAGCAATGGTAAGACGCCTTTCTGCTTTAGGTTGCATTTAAATGTCCTTTATTTCATTCATTCTCGACAGCTTGTCTGAATTTATACTTAGCATTTATGTTGTCTTTTTTTTTTAAATTCTGCTTTGTTCACTGCCAATGCCGTAGACTGAAGAATTTCTATTATTTAAAAAATACAATCTTGTCAATAAGTTACTTATCAAAAAGATCATTTTCAGCATTCACTATCCAGTAATTATCACTGTGTTGGCTGCCGTAACAATATACACTTGGAGTAATACTCTCACCCACATAGCTCTACACAATGCTGCACTTTTTGCACTATTTTTCCTATATTATTCTGTTACCCTATCTATTAGTATGGACATACGTTTTTATACATTTTTTATATATTTTTTATATATATCTCATTTATCAAGGATGCCCTATTGATATCAGGCCACATATACTGTGGGATCTGGATTTTAACTTTTTATCTAATAGTCCCTCTATGTAGTTACACTCATATCATACCCTGATCTACACCATATATATTTTTAAACTGGTTTATCCTCACCCATATTACCTCCTGTCCTTTCTTCATTGATTACATCAATCAGTAGGCCCTTGTACCGATTCATATTTTTGTATGTATACTTTTGTTCTTCGTCAACTAACAGATCACTAATCCACTTGAAAAAGGGGACCACAGATCCCCGAAACGCGTTGTGTGTCTTCCGTGTACCTTTTATGATTTAAATAAAAAGAAAATATATTGGAACCATCACCCGGTCTTGCTGTGCGCCACTCGCTCTTGACTTCCCTGCACCTATACAATGCTGCACTTTGCTACAGTATTTTCTTTATCTCATCATTGTCTACCACTCAACCCAAATAATCCTTTTGCTATAGACTAATGTTTAATCTTTTTTTTAAGTATTTTTGATAGTCTGCATTGACAATATTAACTGGGCATAATACTGTAAAAACATAATTAGTTCACATTTTCCTTATAAGTGTACCCTAAAATACACAGTTTTAGGTAGACACATCACAATTCTTAATTTAGCTATTCTCTATTTAGTTCTTTTTAAACAATTTCCTGAAGCAATCACCCTACACTCCTTGCACATACATGTACATTATAAAATAGCTCCTAGCTAGCTCATGTCATTTATACCCTGTTTTTATAATGGAAAGCTGGGTTATTGCATAAAACAAGCACTTTTTTTGCTACTCCTATTTCCTGATTGATTGTAAGTTCTTAGGACAGAACCTCACTACTATTCAACTTGCTTTATTTTGACATTTGAAAAGTATGGGTAATAAGTTGGTAGGTGTGTAAATGATTATATGATTAGAATTATAGTTAAGAACTAAATTACCACTGAGAAATTCACCTCCAGTACATAGATTAGGAAAAATAAGAGGACACACTTTATTAACCTGTAACATTAATGACAAAGGATAATTTAGTAATGAATACACATTGTTGCATCAAAATGAGTTGACATTTAACAAAACAAAAGTCATTTAAATCAATAGATGAAATAGAAAAATCAAAAAAAGCACTGACGCTACAAATTAAAAAAGGGTTACTGTAAGGAGCCTGTGTACACCTCCTACTTTCTTTACTGTCATAAATAATTTTTAGAAATGTTTCTTTCTCTTTTTCAGGAAACTGCAATGAGGATTCTAACGTTCTCAATTGTGTGGTTGATGGTGTTAAGGTATGTTTTCTCTGATATATAATAACTCTAAACAGTGATATGAGTGGAATAAGGGAAAAAATCATGTCTTTTTAGCTGTTTCTTGAAAAAAAAAACCCTACAAATTACTTGCTTTCCTCCATGGCAAGAAACTTTAAATTGCATATAGGATAATTCAGAACTGGAACAAATAAATGTTATGGTACAACACTTTAATAATTAAACCCACAGTAGCCACATGGCATGAAGGCAAACGGGATGCCAAAAAGAAACAAAGCCTACTTACAGTATCTTGCTCTGGCTCCTGGTCCTTAAATTGCGTCAGTATTTCCTTCCTTCGCCCCTCTGCTGGCTTGAAGTGCCAGCAGATCCTGGGAAACGCTTCTGATAAATCTTTGGCCTCCACTGACCCATGTACATAAAGAGAGGAAGTGACTTCCCATGGTTTGAGGTGGCCACTGAGTGGCTGAAGTGGGTCACATGACCTACCAGCACCTCCAGTATCAAAGATCTGAAGTACTAGAGAGACATGGTAATTGGGAGCAGGAGCAGGTTAAGTATCTTTAAAAGCTTTGTAACACATTGGGGAGAATTAATCTTGCCTTGTACGAATTCCAGGCTTATAAGGAATAAAAAAAAAAAATCATTCAAACAATTCATGTGTTTCTAGCGTACAGAGCATCAAAAAGTCATAATTCCTAGCACACAGCCAAAAAATTTCCCCCTTTTCATACCCTTCATGCCACTTTTTCAAAAGCGAAAGGGTAGGGAGCAAGGGGCCGCTGTGGCCCACCATAGCTATTGCTACAGTACAATGGTGCAGGTTATAGGTGAAATCCATGCCAGGCATGTCCTGGTGTAAATTTCATTCTCTCTCCAGGGGCTGCACCGGAATTACTAAGCAGTCATAACATCTTAGTAAATCTGTTGCATTACGCAGGAAATATTTAGCACTATTCACCAGTCTTAAATTACCTCAAGGTATCTTTTAGAATTGGCAAAGTGTACAAGAATATACATACATATATATATATATATATATATATATATATATATATATATATATATAAATCACATATCACAAGCATATATCTCCAGACAAAGCTCTTCAAAGAAAGAAGCTTCATCTTCAGTGTCATATGACATAACCTTTTATTCAATTTACTATGTTGGGCCTTCACAAAATGTATATTTCACATCGGCATTGCATGAAAATCTCTTAGGCTATATTATCTGTAAAGTATTGCTTATATACATGCTTAAACGTATTCTATTAATATTCAATATTTTTGCCTTTTGCTAGAGAGGTGGCGAAGTGCTAAGAAAATTCACCAGGTTTTTATGCACGCTTTTGGATGCACAGGTAATTCATTAGATTTGTTCATAAATATTATTTCACAGAGGTTTCCTCATCAGATTTTACAGAGCAAACTGTGTGCATTATTCAGTAGAACTCTCAGACCTGATGACGCTAATGGACTTATTTTTAACAGAATGGTTTAAAATTAGAATTTATCAGTCCATCTTAACTAAATACCTAAGAATAACATGGTGGACCTTGTACTAAAAGGAGTGACATGTCCTCCACAACTGGGGTGATGTTGTTTAGCCAAAAAGGTGAGCATTCATACACATGTATGATGATGCAGGCCAGTATTTTCTCTATAACTGGGGAATAGTCATGTTAATATTAAACATTCCCTTTCCTTCACCCTGTCAGCTGAGTCTCAGGATATTTCTATATACCCTAATTGCTAATTGGAGAAAATGAGTAATTAGAAGTAAGATAGCAGACTAACCTTAACTTATGTTTTCATTTTATTGCCATAGTCTTCAGGCGACAAAGAAGCTTTAGCAAACGCAATTTCATCCGTTAAAACATTTATGGAGGTAAGTATTATTGTATTTTTTAGGATGTTTTCCAAAATTCAAAAGCCATGTATCATAAATTATATTGTTTATATTTTAATGTGTAATTGTTCATTCAATGTAGCAATAAAAAGAGTCAATTCATATAAAATTAAATGTAATTTTTTTTAACCATTTACAGGGGGAACTAAAATGTGTGAACTTGGATCACTTGTTCACAGTAAGTTGTTGTTTTTTTTAGGAAATTGATTAAATGAAAAAGGACCTGCTAATTCTCCTGACATGTATTTTGTACACCTTAAATAACGATGGTAGATCATCTTCTCTTATAACTTAACGTGATACGATTCCTTTGAAATTTATGATTCGTTAGCCAGTGGTTGTTACCAGTTGGGGATGTGTGTCTGCAGGGTCTGGCACTATTCAATCCCTACTGCTTACAAGCATTTAGGGAGCACAGGAAGGAGTTCAGCTTAAGGAAAGAAAACAAGCTAAAGGAAAACAAATGCATGTAATGTTTCCATATAGCCCCTAAGAAAGAATCAGATGGATAAACTTCTAATTCTTTTCTTTTTACTGGAGCTTTGTCACAGTATCTATAGTGGATGGGTCAAGTAACAGGAAAATTCTCAATTGGGACATGGCTATTGAAGTGATAAAGTTCAGAAACAGATTCTACTCATTAACTACTTATTAATGGGAACTTTGGTCAGAGTTACTGTGAAAGGACCATTTTCTTCTCAAGGGGAGATGATTACCCAACTTTTCCAGGGTGCATTGATATTTATAATCCCCCTGGCATCTCTTCAATGTACAACAGCCCCTAACCCCCCACCCCCACCCCACAAACATGGATACTCTGGTATTAATAAGGGCGTGATGGTAATTGTATTTATTGTAGCTGAGCCAGCTAAACAGAATAGCTCTCAGCATTATGTGAATAAATGTGTAAAATGAGAGACCGATTTCTTACAATTTCCTGTGCACCAAAGAGCCTAAGTAGCTTATGAACATGATATAATTTATTTTAGTTATTAAGCTGAACTTATTACAATGTATGTACAAATGAAAGTCTTTCATTTCTTAAGAATGCAGATGGTGTTGAAAAAAGTGCACAAGAAATTTTGGATGCTTTGACACCTTCACTAGTAAGTAATGAATAGTATGATCATTTCTAATATATACATAGACATAAATACATACATATACTGCATATTTAAATACATACCTATGAAATGACTGCCTACTACAGGCAATCCCTTTCAATATTCTCTAAAGTAGTGATCGTAGAAATCACAGATGCAAGCCTCCACTTTTCATTTTACACAATAGTTATAGTATAATTCTAATATCTGGAGTGCCCCTGGTGATCATGGGTAAAAAAGGAACCTAATAATTTTAATAAAAACTGTTCAATAGAGTACTTTCCCACAGAAGAGAGAAAGTCTAAGCTTCCAATAAGAGAACTTGTTACCATCTACTTTACCAAAGGAATTACAAGCGGTCCCCTACTTAAGGACACCTGACTTACAGACAATGCATAGTTACAGACGGACCCTTCTGCCCACTGTGATCTCTGGTGAAGCTCTCTGGATGCTTTCCTTTAGTCCCAGACTGAAGTGATCAGCATTAAGGTGTCTGATTGATAATCCTTAGTCCAATTACAGCAAAAATTTTGAAACTCCAATTGTCACTGTGACAAAAGAAAAAAAAATGTCTAGAACTTCAATTATAAAATATACAGTTTCGACTTACATACAAATTCAACTTAAGAACAAACCTCCGGACCCTATCTTGTATGTAACCCGGGGACTGCCTGTATAACAAAAACTGGGGAAAAAACCTTTATAACAGTGATATACAGTAAAAATGATCATCCTTGTCATAAAAAGTGTTGAATAGGGCACTTAATTTAAGCCACTACACAAGCTAAATATAAATATATGAATATGGTGGCCTTTGTTCCAGGGAATAACATGATAGGAACTGTAATATACGCAGTCAACGGTTATCTTTTTGAACAGAATTATTTTATTTAACCACAAATTTAAAAAAACTACATTTTTTGTAAATAATTTTGCTTGTTTACTCTATTAAAAAAACCCTTAAATTAAAAGTTATTATTTTGGCACCTTGAGAAAACACCATACATGGAACAAAAACAAGAATGTGTCAAATAAAACTTACACTTGCATTTAAATTGGGTATTCTCATTCACAGCAGCATGCAGCTTGACATTATGTGATAAGTTCATCATCCCTTTTATATCTCTAGCAAGGTGTAAGACTCACCGACTCTATCTTGAAAGGAGCATGCACAGCAGTAAGTTGATTTTGTTATCTTATTTCTTATTTACACATAGTTTTCCTCACTGCTGATGTTTATTGGAATCAAGTGTTAGAATAATTTCTAAAATCTAAGCATTAATGAGAAATTCTACAAACACTATTACATGGTAAAATATTGTTTTGATGTGAATATTTCACCTTTAGTCCAACTTATGACTTCATTTAATAGACTACAATCTATTAATTCTGTTGTAATTTTTTTCCTCTAACTCCTACTGTTTTTAAGAAATCATTGCCATCAGTTTCAGTCAGGGGTGTAACTTGAGGGGGTGCAGAGGGTGCGGTCGCCCAAGAGGCCAAGAGGCCTAGGGGGCCTGTAAGGTTTCACTTTCCAAAATGAGAAGACTAGTACTATAAACCATACATTATAGTCGGGGGCCTGACACATACTTTGCACTGGGACCCATCAGCTTTAAGTTATGCCACTGGTTTCAGTAATACACAAAATTAGGTATCTTACTGTCATATAGGTAGTATTGGGATATATCAGACAGCCTAGCATCGCCTTAACAGCACATTTAGCTACCAAAACTTATGGCACTACCCTGTTTCACCTTATCACACCCCCTGAGAATAAGACCTAGTGCAATTTTTTCACGCTTAGAAATATAAGGCTTCCTTCAGAAAATAAGATATAGCGACAGTCATTGCTACCGCTCCCCCACGCCATATGTTAGTATTAGTAGTATTATTTACTGCAAGAGGTTGTGACATAGGTGAAGAATTCATAAAATCACTGACAGCAGCAAATGCGCAGCTACCTGGGCAAGAAGGGGTCATTGAAGGAAAGTGCTAAACATAATAGATTGGAAATTCAGAGTTTGTAGGGTTATAAGGATTTTAGAGAAGTTGGAGGCAAGATGGTCCTTAAATTAAAAAATTCTCTTTTTTTCGATAAATGTATCATAGTTTATTGTACATGCAAATAGAGTCATAAGACTTTCTTATCTTTCTTTCTTTTTTTGTTCAACAATAAATGTAAATTCTTGTTCATGGAAAAAAAAGACATCCTCTGAAAATAAAAACTAGTGCATCTTTGGGAGCAAAAATTATTTTTCGGGGGAAAAAATATTCCAACTATGGATCAGGAGTAACACCTATTAGGGGAGGCAAAAAGGTAAAGGTTGGGTAAAGGTCCCTTTTGAACTCAATTTGTACTAAATAAATGATGTATTATAGTATCACAAACAAGACAAACAATGGTTTTTGTGTGAATGGAGCACATGTATCATTGGGGGGGGGGGTTGCCTCATTTTAAAGTTAGCTTAAGTTGGCATATTTTAACAGTGCTGTGTATCTTTTTGAATTTGCCATTGTGATGCATGTCTTTTTTTTTACTTTGTATCTGATTTGCATGTTTTAAAAAAAAATGTTGGGATTTATTAGGCACCTAAAAAGTCTCTAATTTGCTAAAAAAAAAAAGACGCAAATCAAAGAAAACACCTATCTTGCAAATACACTTTAGGAACACTGCAGCAGACACACACCAGCACACACACCCTAGCAAAAACTCCCAAAAAGTTGTGAAAAAAATTCTAAATAATGATACATGTCCCCCAGTAATTATAATATAATATAAAAATTCTGATTTAATAAATTCCCAGATTATGTTTTTAGCTGTGGAAGTATAGCACTAATTTAGAAAATTTTTCAACTATTTTTTCCCATTAAAAGTCTCTGTCAGTCTCTGTCAGTTGATCTACTTTGTTAAAACCTAGATACCTTGCTAAAAATGCTACCTTTCACCTGTATGTAGTGATTTGAATGATGCATAATCTGTAAAACTGAAAAACAAAATAAAAATACAGTCAAACAAAAAAAAAAAAAAAAAAAAGAAAAGCATCTGAATAGGCATTTCAGACTCGGTATCCAATGTCATGATTATGCATGCATAAAATGTATTTCTGCTTGTTTCACAGATAAAAGGTTTACCTGAATGTGTGGATGGGATAATCAAGGTAAGAATAAATACTTTTGTTCTCTTTAGTACTTTTGTTACTATAGTATAGTAATAAAGTATAGTAATAGTACAGGCGGTCCCCTACTTACGGACACCTGACTTACAGATAACCCATAGCTACAGACGGACCCCTCTGCCCCATGTGACCTCTGGTAAAGCTCTCTGGATGCTTTACTATAGTCCCAGACTGCAGTGATCAGAATTAAGGTGTCTGTAATGAAGCTTTATTGATAATCCTTGGTCCAATTACAGCAAAAATTTTGAAACTCCAATTGTCACTGGAACAAAAGAAAAACAATTGTCTAGAACTTCAATTATAAAATATACAGTTTCGACTTACATACAAATTCAACTTAAGAACAAACCTCTGGACCCTATCTCGTATGTAACCCGGGGGAATGCCTGTACAGCTAAATTAGTTTTTTGAAAACCAGCACAATGTTATTATGGGAATAGAAGGCTTGTTTTGCAAATGTCAGTTATCTCATACTTGAGCTAGATAAATCTATTGACAGTCTCCCTACCGTGCATTATATTTGATGCTGCAAATCCTTAAATAGGGCAGTGATGACCCTCATCAGTTAATTTTACAATGTAGCTGACAAATATACAGACATGGGAAAATAGCAGTTTGCAGAAAAAGTTAATGTATAGTTTTTTTGTTTTGTCATGTTGCAAAACTAAATAAATTTGCAGCTTTCTGGTAGTATGCAGCTAATATTTGAGGGGGCCGTGACAGAGTACACTTTGTCCTGCAAATAACAAGCCCTGAAATGGATTTTTAAATTGAAAATTGAAATACAAGCACTGTTATGAGTTTGGTAATGAAATGGGAGGGTCAAAACAGAAAACTTTCTTGGTAACTTTTCAACTGATCCACTTTTTCTCTCTGTTTTTAGAGCCTGACTGATGTAGTTCAGGTAAAGATTTACCAACACCATTCATTTTATATAGCCAATGTAAGCACAAGCATTCAGGATAATTGATTGAGTTTCTCCATTATAACTTTCAGGGCCTAACAACCACAGGACAGATTCTGGTCTGCGAGGTAAATAGTAAAATGTATTTGAATGATTCCCATATTGGTTGCTGAAATATTAGCTACATCACTATTCTATGAGTATACAGGTTACAGTGTTCATCAGTCTGGTATTGGCAGTGGAGTTTTAACAGATGAAATGTGCCTTTGAGAAGCAAAGTGTAATTTTGGCAAGGCTTCTTCTTCTTCCAGTCTGAAAAAAGGATATTTTTCATCTGCAATTTGATAATCAGACATGCCCCTGTTCTCGAGATGATAAACCAAAAGATTGTGTCAGGAAATGTCATGTTTTGAAAAAAAATCCTGATTTGGTAATTTGATGTTTATCATACATGCTGCGTCAATGATTATTTTAGCGTGAAAATGTATTATCTTTGTACAGTAGGAACTTGTAGTCTTTATTCTAATTTGTGAAAAATGTGGACACACCTGTAAACTGACCTATATACCGTATATACTCGAGTATAAGCCGACCCAAGTATAAGCCGAGGCCCCTAATTTTACCACAAAAACCTGGTAAAACCTATATATTTTTTTTACTCGAGTATAAGCCGAGTTTGGGTTTTTAGCACATTCTTTTGTGCTAAAAAAAACTAGGCTTATACTCGAGTATATAAGGTAACAGCATTAAATAAGGTTAGTTGGTTAGACTGGTCTACAAAATATGGAATCCAGTTTTACATCACACAGATTAGAAATGGCCAATATCAGTCAAAATAAAAGTGTTATTGCGAAGAATTCATCTCTATCTTGTAAAGAGAAAGGTATTTTCTGATTCATGTTATTACATGTATTTTGTTGGTATAGAGTCAGAAAAAAGACCCCAATTTGGAGGCTATCAGGGATGCATTGGTAAGATTTACATGTAAACCTGTTTGTTTTTAGCGCTTTACATATTCTAGTGTTAATCTTTATAAAGTTAGTTACCCAAAAAAGATCGGCAAATATCTAAGATGTAAACATTTACTAAAATCTGTGCTTTATTTATCTTGAAGGAGCAAATGAAGTGTGCGCCTAATGCATTATTAAATACGGTAAGATGCAGTATTCATCCTTTTATACAGATAAGAAAGTTTCTTTTTTTACCATAATGGATCTGCAATAGTGTCTGGTGACATTAATGGATGTACAACCAATGAAAAACAGTCAAGAGCCAATGTCATTTTAAGAGTTCTTCAAAGCAGATTTTTCCATTGTATCTTTTTAACTTACAGAATAATGAATTTGTTTTGACAGTGATCATGCTCATGTTACTCATATTAACAAATATTTGAAAATGATATGGTAATGTTATTTTTCAGGAAGGTTCTTCAGATGCAGTTGTGACTTTGGTCAATGAAAGTTTACTTGAGGGACTTAGAAAACTTCTGGTAACTATACATTTTCTGTGTCTCTGTTTCATCTTACATACTCCATGTGTCACTGAAAGAATTTTATGCCAACTATATGCACATTGATCTAAGTGTGGTTGGAAATCACTTGTCTTAGAATGTAAACCTTGGATGACTTGGAGGTAAATGTCATTGTCTGCATGCTGATAGTGTTATGAATGTTAATAAAACAGATTTTTTTTCATCCATGTTTGTCCTTACTGGATAATTAAAGTCACACTAATACCTGTAGTCTCAGAAAGGGCCTTACATTTCCTCAATCATGGATAGCATTAGATTCTTATAATACAATAACCTGGAATTTCTTTCTCTATTTTTTGAACCTGTTTCAATAAAGATTTCTGAGATATAAAAAATAATGACCATAATGGGGAAAATGATGTTTGATTTAAAAAAAAAAAAAAAAAAAAAACTTTCTTTTTTGGACTTCAAAAGCTTTTGGGATATTACAGATTTTATTTCAGAAATATAACAGTTAATATATATATTTATAGAAACTAACTAAAATTGGGGATGCCGTAGATTATTCAAAATGAATAAAGAATTTTTTCCTTTCTTACAGAATGGTGAAAGTGTCCAAAATCTTGTAGTTGGTGTGAAATGTGCTGGGGTAAGATAAAGTATTTCAAAAATAATTTTTTATGTAATTTACATTTAAATATATCTACCATTATATATAACCATTCAAAATATATGACCCCTGTAATACTATGGGCCCCATTTACTTAGGTGCCTGCGCCAGTTTTCTGTTTGACTTTGCACATTTTTTTCTGTGCAAACAGCCTGCACATGTATTTAAGAAGCGTCAGAAGGGTCAGAATCTCACACTTTTGTCAGGTTTCCCGACGGTCTCCGATTTGCCCTGAATTGCCATGGGATTTTGGCGCACGCGATCGGATTTTGGCGCGTCAGTGCCGGCTTTCACGCAACAGAAAAGGGGGGGGGGCGTGGCCGTGGGACAACCCGACGGATTCGGAAAAACAGCAGAATTTAAAAAAGAATTTGTGTCGCAAGATCAGCACTTACATGCACCAGGAAGAAGAAGGTGAACTCCGGCGGACCTCGGTGCAGCAGCGGCACCTGGTGGATATCGGGCGCACGGAACTTAGTGAATCACGGCAGACCCGAATCAGCGTCGGAGAACGCGTCGCGGGATTGCGAGTGGCCCGGGTAAGTAAATGAGCCCCTTTGTGTCGCATGCTCCACTATACCTGACACAACACAAAATTCGGCACTGAAGGGGGCATTCCGGTGCTCAGTCAGACCGTGCGCCACATTTAACATGCAAAGTCTGATAGAAGTGTGTCACATGCCCCACGTTAAAGGTGTACCAAAAAAATGGTGCACTCTGTTGAGGCAGTGCAGGGGGCGCTGGATTCATTAAGTATGGCCACCACAAATCATGAGTCTGGTGCCCCCTGCACACTACACGGACACTAGTTTCAGTAAATGGGCCTGTATGTGAATTAGCTCATAATAGCCAAACTGCAATAATGTTTTTCCATTTTTATGTAGCACACTGAGGCATGCCCCCAGAGATAATAAAATGTTATTACACCCCAGTATGAGCTTATTTACCACAAACCTCTAGTAGCCACATCTTAGAAAATCGTGTGGATAATGACCTTGCAACGTAATATTCATTGTATCATGGGGACTGTTACTGTGAAATACTATTTAAATAAAAAAGAAAGGTTAATAAAATTATTTTATATTAGGTTTATAGTTTTTACTTCTATAAGTATCAAAATTATATTTGTTTATTTCTTTTAACCCAGAGTAAATTGCTTGGTGGACAAAGAGGTTTATTTGGAGCTGGTGTCTAATGGTTAACAGGACGTTAAAAGAAAATGAAAAAGAAAAGTAGGTAAAGTAAAACCTTAGACATGTCATTAAGGCACGACACATAATGCATTTGGATGTGGTTAGCCAAGTATTTTATTATTATGTGTTTGGTTTTGCAGGAATCTGGCGAGAAAATCTCCAATCTCCAATGAAATAAAATGAAATCTTTACATTAGTTTCGATCACAACTAATATCTATAATCTTACCTTTCCTCACTGTTATATTCTGGAGTGATTACCAAATAAATTTGCTGCATAACAATGTAATGTGTCAGTTATTTCTGATCCTAAAAAAGACAAATGCACAGTAGGGACAGAAAAATCTTGGTATTAAAGGGGTTTTCCCATCAGGGGATTTACATTTAATTGAATTCATTTGCCATGTGTAAACATTTCTTCAATTGGATTTTAGTAAAAAAAAATGTTCCTGTGTGAAGATAATTTCTCATCAATGTAGTCATGTTGTCCCTTGGAAACGAGATGGCTTCCTCAGATACGACCACCTCACATTTTGGCAGCGGTGGCCAGACATGCGCTATAGAGTCCTGCCTGACCACATGGGTTCTGCAATCATTACCACAGGGTGGCTGTAGGACATGCAGTAACTCCCGGACATTTCATATACAAAAACCTTTTGTTTCTTTGTGCAATCTCTCCAGCAGAGGTGGTCGTATCCAAGGAAGCTATCTCGTTTCTAAGGGACAACATGACTACATTTATGAGAAATTATCTTCACACAGGAACATTTTTTTAATAACATCTAATTGAAGAAATGTTTACATAAGGCAAATGAATTCAATTAAATGTAAAACCCCTTTATCCATATTTATCCCAATGATTAAGGGAAATAAATGGGAAAAGATCTGGGGAATCTTTATATTGCACAGCCTAGGTTTATACCACTATGGGGGTCATTTACTAAGGGCCCGATTCGCGTTTTCCCGACGTGTTACCCGAATATTTCCGATTTGCGCCGATTGTACCTGAATTGGCCCGGGTTTTTGGCGCACGCGTTTGGATTGTGGTGCATTGGCGCTGGCTTTCGTGCAACACAAATCGGGGGCGTTGTCTTCGAACAACCCAAATGATTCGGACAAGCCGCGGAATTTAAAAACCGAATTGTGTCGCAAGACGTGCACTCACATACACCGGGCTGAAGGAGGTGAATGTCAGGGCAATTATTTTTAGCTTACGATCCTACTTGGAGAATGTTGCTTTTGAAAAGCAAGCAGCCCCAGTTAAAGGGATATGTCTGTATGCATGTTCCCTCCTCAAGCCCCACTTAAAGGGATAGGTCTGCATGTATGTTCCCTCCTCAAGCCCCACTTAAATGGATAGGTCTGCATGTATGTTCCCTCATCAAGCCCCACTTAAAGGGATAGGTCTGTATGCATGTTCCCTCCTCAAGCCCCAGTTAAAGGGATAGGTGTGTATGTATGTTCCCTCCGAAGACCCACTTAAAGGGATACGTCTGCATGTATGTTTCCTCCTCAAGCCCCACTTAAAGGGATAGGTCTGCATGTATGTTCCCTCCTCAAGCCCCACTTAAATGGATAGGTCTGCAGGTATGTTCCCTCCTCAAACCCCAGTTAAAGGGATAGGTTTTCATGTATGTTCCCTCCTCAAGCCCCACTTAAAGGGATAGGTCTGCAGGTATGTTCCCTCATCAAGCCCCACTTAAAGGGATAGGTCTGCATGTATGTTCCCTCCTCAAGCCCCACTTAAAGGGATAGGTCTGCAGGTATGTTCCCTCCTCAAGCCCCAGTTAAAGGGATAGGTTTTCATGTATGTTCCCTCCTCAAGCCCCACTTAAAGGGATAGATCTGCATGTATGTTTCCTCATCAAGCCCCACTTAAAGGGATAGGTCTGCATGTATGTTCCCTCCTCAAGCTCCACTTAAAGGGATAGGTCTGCAGGTATGCTCTCTCCTCAAGCCCCACTTAAAGGGATAGGTTTGCAGGCAGGGGCGGACTGGGAATTTAAAGTGGCCCTGGAAAAAACTGTTAAAGTGGCCCCATTCTGTGGGTGGGGTCAAAACAAGTAGGCGTGGTCATGTGATGTGGGTGGACTTACAAACGAATATAACTACTATAATACTGCCCCCTATGTACAAGAATATAACTACTATAATACTGCCCCCTATGTACAAGAATAAAACTACTATAATACTGCCCCCTATGTACAAGAATATAACTACTATAATTCTGCCCTCTATGTACAAGAATATAACTACTATAATACTGACCCCTATGTGCAAGAATATAACTACTATAATACTGCCCCCTATGTACAAGAATATAACTACTATAATAATGCCCCCTATGTACAAGAATATAACTACTATAATACTGCCACCTATGTACAAGGATATAACTACTATAATACTTCCCCTATGTACAAGAATATAACTACAATAATACTGCCCCCTATGTACAAGAATATAACTACTATAATACTGCCCCCTATGTACAAGAATATAACCACTATAATACTGCCCCCTATGTACAAGAATATAACTACTATAATACTGCCACCTATGTACAAGGATATAACTACTATAATACTTCCCCTATGTACAAGAATAAAACTACTATAATACTGCCCCCTATGTACAAGAATATAACTACTATAATACTGCCCCCTATGTACAAGAATATAACTACTATAATACTGCCACCTATGTACAAGGATATAACTACTATAATACTTCCCATATGTACAAGAATTTAACTACAATAATAATGCCCCCTATGTACAAGAATATAACTACTATAATACTGCCACCTATGTACAAGGATATAACTACTATAATACTTCCCCTATGTACAAGAATATAACTACAATAATACTGCCCCCTATGTACAAGAATATAACTACTATAATACTGCCCCCTATGTACAAGAATATAACCACTATAATACTGCCCCCTATGTACAAGAATATAACTACTATAATACTGCCCCCTATGTACAAGAATATAACCACTATAATACTGCCCCCTATGTACAAGAATATAACTACTATAATACTGCCCCCTATGTACAAGAATATAACTACTATAATACTGCCACCTATGTACAAGGATATAACTACTATAATACTTCCCATATGTACAAGAATTTAACTACAATAATAATGCCCCCTATGTACAAGAATATAACTATTATAAACTACTAAACAACACAGCTACATACAGCCGCCTCGCCCCAGTTTCGCATGTAACATACACCTCAGTCACACCAGCCACGCAGTCCCATGCAACATACACACCAGCCATACAGTCCCACGTAGCATACACACCAGCCATATAGTCCCACGTAACATACACACCAGCCATATAGTCCCACGTAACATACACACCAGCCATACGGTCCCACGTAGCATACACACCAGCCATACGGTCCCACGTAGCATACACACCAGCCATACATTCCCACGTAACATACACACCAGCCATACATTCCCACGTAACATACACACCAGCCATACAGTCCCACGTAGCATACACACCAGCCATATGGTACCATGTAGCATACACACCAGCCATACATTCCCACATAGCATACACACCAGCCATACGGTCCCACGTAGCATACACACCAGCCATACGGTACCATGTAGCATACACACCAGCCATACATTCCCACGTAGCATACACACCAGCCATACATTCCCACATAGCATACACACCAGCCATACAGCCAGTGTGTCCGTCCATCCTTACCAAGGTGAGTTAATGTTTGTTTGTTTTTTTCTCCGGCCCCACAGATGTCAGACCGGCCCCAAATGAGTCGGCCCACCGGGATTTCTCCCGGTGGGTCTTATGGTGAGTATGCCCCTGTTTGCAGGTATTTTCCCTCCTCAAGCCCCACTTAAATGGATAGGTCTGCAGGTATGCTCTCTCCTCCTGGCCCATTTAAAGGGGTATGGTGGGATGTATGTGCATTCCACACTGCTCCTATCTCCTGATGAGTGATATAAGTGCTTGTCGTAAGTGAATAAGGATGCAAAACACTGCTTTTGCTTAACATAGGCATCCCTTGCCTCCGATGAGCACATAATAATTAATAATCATTCCTTATCAGAATGTTCCCTGTCCCCAATGGGGCTCACAATCAAAAAAACCTGCAAATATGTTTTTGAGTGTTGGACGAAACCAGGGGACCTGGAGGAAACCAAGAACATGGAGAGAACTCTGTGCAGATGTTGACCTGGATGGGACTTGAATCCAGGTCCCCAGCACTCCAAAGCTGTAGTGCTAACTAATGAGCCACCATTCCACCCAGCATACATTGCTCTTGTGGAGGCTGCATAGTGGAAAGATGTATATTGATTTGTAAAGCTTTATGGAATTTGCTGACGCAATATAAATAAAGATTATTATCTTGTTAACTTTTGCCAGCGTGCGTTTAGTCCTTGATTTAAAGTTTTAGCATCAGATGCAGCCAAAAGGCCAGCCGCCGTCTGCAACTATTTGCCAATGTATACACAAAGGTCACACATCAGGGGCTTTACTGCCATATACGCTGAGCCTAGACCAAAAATATTTATTTATTTTTTATTTTTCAAAGCTTTTTTTTTTTTGGTTACAAATAGAGATGAGCGAGCACTAAAATGCTCGAGTGCTCGTTATTCGAGACGAACTTTTCCAGATGCTCGAGTGCTCGTCTCGAATAACGAGCCCCATTGAAGTCAATGGGAGACTCGAGCATTTTTCAAAGAGACCATGGTTCGGGAATAAAATGTGTTAATTAATTGAAAAAGAATGTCTTCTGATAAGTTAGCAGATGTATGCAAACATCTGCAATCTATTCTTCACTATTCCGCGCGTATATTATCTCCCGACAAATTAGCAGATGTGAAGAACAGTGAAGAATAGAATAAAAACAGTGAACACAGGATCATTTAAGTGAAAAACACAGTGAAGAATAGATTGCAGATGTTCGGCACATCTGCTTACTTGTCGGGAGATACGCTGTCCCGGGATCCGCTGCTCTTCTTCCACTGAAGTCTCCCCGATGTCTCCGTGCTGCTCCCCGATGTCTCCTTGCCGCTGCCCCATGTCTCCGTGCCGATGCCCCATGTCTCCATGCTGCCGCTGCCCCATGTCTCCGTGCCGATGCCCCATGTCTCCATGCTGCCGCTGCCCCATGTCTCCGTGCCGATGCCCCATGTATCCATGCTGCCGCTGCCCCATGTCTCCGTGCCTATGCCCCATGTATCCATGCTGCCTCTGCCCCATGTCTCCGTGCCGCTGCCCCATGTCTCCATGCTGCCGCTGCCCCATGTCTCCGTGCCTATGCCCCATGTCTCCATGCTGCCGCTGCCCCATGTCTCCGTGCCGATGCCCCATGTATCCATGCTGCCGCTGCCCCATGTCTCCGTGCTGCCGCTGCCCCATGTCTCCGTGCCGATGCCCCATGTCTCCATGCTGCCGCTGCCCCATGTCTCCGTGCCGATGCCCCATGTATCCATGCTGCCGCTGCCCCATGTCTCCGTGCCTATGCCCCATGTATCCATGCTGCCGCTGCCCCATGTCTCCGTGCCGCTGCCCCATGTCTCCGTGCTGCCGCTGCCCCATGTCTCCGTGCCGATGCCCCATGTCTCCATGCTGCCGCTGCCCCATGTCTCTGTGCCGCTGCCCCATGTCTCCATGCTGCCGCTGCCCCATGTCTCCGTGCTGCCGCTGCCCCATGTCTCCGTGCCGATGCCCCATGTCTCCGTGCTGCCCCTGCCCCATGTCTCTGTGCTGCTGCCGCTGCCCCATGTCTCTGTGCTGCTGCCCCTGCCCCATGTCTCCGTGCTGCTGCCGATGCCCCATGTCTCTGTGCTGCTGCCGCTGCCCCATGTCTCCGTGCCGCCTCTGCCCCCGTGTCTCTGTGCTGCTCCCCGGTGTCTCTGTGCTGCTCCCCGGTGTCTCTGTGCTGCTCCCCGGTGTCTCTGTCCTGCTCACCGTGTTCTGCAATGTCTTCTTCACACATATATATTGTTCTTCACATACTATTTTGTTCGCACAGTTCCGCGCGTATCTCCCGACAAGTAAGCAGATGTGCCGAACATCTGTAATCTATTCTTCACTGTGTTTTTCACTGTGTTTTTCACTTAAATGATCCTGTGTTCACTGTGTTCACTGTTTTTATTCTATTCTTCACTGTTCTTCACTGTGTTTTTTTAATTAAATGCTCGATCTCGAGCAGGGGAAATACTCGTCCGAGCAACGAGCCGTTTCGAGTACCTTAATACTCGAACGAGCATCAAGCTCGGACGAGTATACTCGCTCATCTCTAGTTACAAACTCTTTTTTTTCCAAGTTAGGTTTTTTTTATAAAAAATTTTTTTTGGGGTTTGTATCCACTATTGTTGCAAATTTTGAACTTTGTTTTGAGGGCAGGAGTCAAAAAATTATCAATTCTGTACTGGATTTTTTTTCCCTTTCCCCGTATAACCTAATAATCATGTTATCTTTATTCTATGGGTCAGTACGATTATGGGGAACCAAACATGATAATTTTTTTGTACGTTAAACTTAATTTGCCAAATAAAACCCGAATGTGGGAAAAATCTATCATTTTTGCATTGACGTCTTCCAAGTGGCATAACAGTTTTGCTTTTTTGGCTACGGAGCTGGTTGATGTCTTTTTAATTTTTTGCAGGAGATATGGTACTTTGTAACAGTATCATTCTGGAGTACATCTGTTTTTTGGAACACTTTTTATTGCATTTTTTTGTGTGATTCAATAGTTAAAAATCATAATTTTTTTTGCACGCTTTTAACTTTTTTTTTTAATGGTGTTCATATCTAGTGATACTAGATATGTGGGCTTTGTGTTATGATTTAGACTTTTTTTTGCGTTATCTGTCTCTTTATATGTGATGGGGCTTATGGGGATTTTTTTACTTCCACCATGGGACATGAACAATCAATCATCTGATTGCTTGTTCATTATAATACTCTGCAATACTGATACTGATGCATAGACGCCATCTTACTGGCAGTGCCTGCAGGTCCATTCGGGACCCCAGAGATGCCATGGCAATGATCGGCGCCCCCAATTTCCCCCGCAATCGTGGGGGAAATACCCCCCAAAGGCATGTTACATGCCGCGGGTGTTACACTAGGGTGTCAGCTATCAGTCACAGCCGGCACCCCATGTTTCTGAATGCTGAACCGACATCGGCTCAACGTCCCATATGTTCGATACTGAACGCTATGTCACCGTGCTCAGCGTCCAATATATCGGATGCTGAGCGTCAACAGGTTACCACACATTCCACAAGCTATGGAGAGGTGATTTGCCAAATTACCTTACTGTGTACATTTGTTAACACATGCATTAACATTGCGTTTACCATGCGTTTCGAAAATGGAAATGTTACTAGTAATGTCATTAGGCAAAGCACCTTGCCTCAGCTGTTGTAATGCATTTAAAACGCTAGGAAAACACAGGACAAACGTAACGTGTAATCGCACCATCAAAGGTGAGCAGGTCCATCAAAATAGGGGTTTTATAGTTTTTCAACAAAAATGGACTAATGGCACTCAGATGAAAAACCTCATACAATTTTAGTAAAATATGTGGAGTATTTAAAAACAGCCCAACATAAATCAGACATTTTGAGAATGTAAGTTAAGAATTTCTTTGGGTGAAAAACAGCATAAAAAGTCAAGAATTCAAAAATGTGAATTTAACCCCTAAGCGCTCCGCTGATGCCAGCTCGGCTCTGGATCGGAGCCAAACCGGCATCGGGAAACACGGGGTGCCGGCTGTAACTAATAGCCGGCACCCCAGTATAACACTCAAGAGCAGAGTGGGCTCCGATTGCAGGTGTGTAACCCGTTAAATGCCGTGGTCAGCACTACCGTGGCATCTAACATGCTTCAGGGGGATCTTTCCCCCACAATGGCCCCCCCCCCCAAACCGTTTTTTGGGGGCGCCGATCACTGCTGTGGACAGCACTAGTCCTGCGTTTCAAAGTGCATGGTTTGGGGCCTCAAAAAAAAATCATTAGTGTGTCCAGTGTAACGCATGTGATTGGTTAACCAGTGGATGTCTTTCAATGCATACGCAAATGCGTCCAGCCCAGGGTGTGCCCCCATTGCGCTAGCACTGCACTTCGAAGCGTAGCTAGAGACAAATGCACCCATGACCTTATACTTTGATGTAAATGTTTATATTTTGTTGATAACACATATCAACTTTTTTTGCAGTACAAATCATTTTTTTTTTTTAAGTTTTCACAGTATAACAGATAGAACGTCATACAAGTATTGCCCTATTTGGCCTTACATTTACATTTCTCACAACAAATGAACAATGCCAAAATATCTGCTTTGATATAGTACACATTATTCTTGCTAGATTTGTTGAACATTTGTATTGATCTCACTGTTTCTCCTATTGGGTCTATATGAAGAAGATCCCGGGGTAACAGGAATGCTCTTATATTTACTTACTCGCACAAGTTGTCATCTTTTGGTTATGACGAACATACCTTATAGCATTTAACAATAAACTTAAACATTTAACCTTAACTCAAGCCTAGAGTCTTATGTTATTGCCTGTCACTCCTTAAAGTATGGACTTTTTATCCACGAGTCCCATTGTACTTGAAAGGATCTCAGTTTGTTGGTCTGGGTGGCTATTGCTTTTTCGTATCCACATGTAGTATTTATTTGTGCTAGGGTTTCTCCTATATTGGGTGGGCCTAATTCTTTCCAGTGTCTTGTGAGAGACATTTTTGTTGAAAGTAAGATGTGAGCGGAGATGGTTCTTTCCTGGGGGGTTAAAGCCGGTAGGTCTATTAGTAGTAGGGCTGCAGAAGGAGAAAATGGTACATTATTTATTCCTAGATTTGTTAGGACATTGTATGTCTGAAGCCAAAGACCTTGGATAATGGGTCACGACCAAGGAATATGTACTAAAGTCCCCCTTTGGCCACAACCTCTCCAACATCCGGGTGGGGTGGATGGGTAAATCTTGCTTAATCTGGCTGGGGTGAAATACCATCGCATATGTGTTTTAACAATGGCTTCCATATGAGAGACACTGCGAAATGTGTTATGTATTAATTTTAACGATTGTTGCCATTGGGAGAGAGTGAATGAAGTGTTTAGGTCTTTCTCCCAAGCCAGCATATGTGTTATTTTTGTTGCTTCCCTTTTGTTGCCTATACAGTTATAGAAAAAAGTTATCCCCTTTTTATAGGAGTTCTGTTTTCTAACCATGTGAGTATTTGGTCGCCAATCATAGGCAAGTGTTTTAGTTTGTTAGATACATAATTGCACATTTTTAGATATTTATACATTTCTCCTTGTGCCAGGGAGAACTTTGTGGCTAGAGTATTAAATGATATCAACTTTCCATTTTCTACTATATCCGCTAAGTTATTTATACCTTGAATTTTCCAGTTTCCTAAATTCAAGTTTGGGATATTGAATTCTAAAAGGTCGATAGGCATTAATCTTAATGGAAGTTTGTTTGTGCCTGGAGTTGAAGTGGAAAGCATTTTCCATGCCTGATCGATGGTATGCATTGTGATTAGTGGGGAGGTAGGATTTTGTGTCTGCCATAAGGAGTTGATTATTCTAAGGTCTAGTGATTGTCCTTTATTGTGGTATTGTTCTATGGTTTGCCATTTATTATTTCCCATTTTCCTCCACCAATTTCCTGAATGTTCTAGTATGGTAGCATAGTAGTAATCTTTAAGATCTGGTACTGCTAAGCCTCCATTTAATTTAGGTTTCGTTAGTGTATGGAGAGCGACCCTGGGTTTAATGTATTTCCAGATAAATTTCCTTGTTTGTGTTCGGATTTTCCTAAAGTAGGTTTCTGGGATTGGGATTGGGAGGGTTCTGAAAAGATATAATTATTTGGGAAGTATCATCATATTGTAAGATGCTATCCTACCACACCATGATAATATTCCTTTGGAGTATTCTGTTAGCTCTTTATCAATTTTGTTCATCAGGGGGATGTAGTTGTGTTTAAAAAGATTGCAGGTCGGGTAGGTTAATTCAATACCGAGGTAGGTAATGTGTTCTTTTTGCCAATTTAATTGGAACTGGTTTTTTAGATGTTGTAGATTTGTTGGGTGGATATTAACTGGGAGAATTTGGGACTTGTTTTTGTTTATCTTATAATATGATATTACTCCGAACTCGTTTAAAGCGTTAAATATATGGTTAAGAGAGGTTTCGGGATTTGTGCATGAGATTATAATATCATCGGTGAAGAGGGCTATTTTGTGCTCTTCTTTGCCCACTTTAACCCCTGAGATATTCTTGTTAATTCTTATGGCTTCTGCTAAGGGTTCTATTGAAATTACGAAAATGATTGGGGAGAGGGGGCATCCCTGTCTGGTGCCGTTCGACAGGGTGAACGGATGGGACAACGTGCCATTAATAAATACTTTAGCTGTTGGGCATGAGTATAAGGCTCTTATTTCCATTAAGATATGGCCTTCCAAACCATATTTTTGTAATGCTTGGAACACATACTCCCAGTTCACCCTGTCGAACGCTTTCTCTGCGTCACTGTGAGAAATGTAGCGGGGGTTTTGTCTAGTTCGCATGATTGGAGCAGGTTTATCAGTTTCCTTGTATTGTCTGATGTTTGTCTTCCAGGAATGAATCCGGATTGATCTATTGCTATGATGTCTGGTAGTATGAGTTTTAATCTATTTGCTAGGATTTTTGCATAAAGTTTTATATCCTCATTCAATAAAGATATGGGACGAAAGTTACTTGGTCTGTCTGGTGTTTTTCCTTGTTTAGGTAAGGTTATTATGAGGGCTGACAGCATTGTTTGTGGAAAGGATCCTATCTGGGCTGCTTTTTCAAATACTTTTAGCAGGTGAGGAGAAAGGATATGGGCATACTTTTTAGAATTTAATCCAGGAAGACCGTCAGGTCCGGGGGATTTGTTGGGTTTCAAGCTTTTAATGGTATTAAGAATTTCTTTCTCTGTTATGGGGGTATTAATTTTGGCTAATGCTTCTGGGGATACTTTGGGGAGGGGTAGTTTATCCAGAAATTGTTTAATTTGGTCTGCGGACGGTATTTGGGGGGAATTATCTGTATGGAGATTGTATAGATCAGCATAGTATGCCATAAATGCATTCGCTATTCCTCTTGGGGACAATACCTTTCCCCCGTGTGTGGATGGAGTAGGAAGGGTATTTTAGCTTTAAGCGTTCTTTTTTGAGTTTGTTGGCTAGCAGTGCCCCTGCCTTTTGGTCCTGAGAGTAGAATTTAGTTTTAAGTTTTGTTAAGGAGCATTTGATTCCTAAGATGGTCCCTTTCCTTATTTAGTTGGTCTGTTGTGGCCTGTGTTATCAAATGTTTATTTGTTTGTTCAAGTTGTTGTATTTTTAATAGGGTGGCGTTGATTTCTTTTTCTCTAGCTTTCCTTATTCTGCTGGACAGCTTGGTTAAGTCATCTTTAATGTAACCTTTATGAGTAATCCAAATTGAGAATATGTCCGCTTCCCCATTGTTGTTAAAGGTAAAGAATTCTCTTAGTGCTAGCTCTATTTTAGCCGAGTGAAGGGGGTAGGACACTGTCGACATATCTGCCCTCCAGACAAAGTCATTGTGTTCTGAGAATGTGTCCGCTAATGTTATCTGACCATTGAATCAGCCCTATACTTGAAGACCTTATCTTGTCTAGCACAAATTTATCTCCCACAATCATGTCAATTCGAGAATATACTTTATGACGTGCGGAAAAAAAGGTATAATCTCTTTCTGACGAGTGTTGAATACACCAGATATCAAATAATGCATGTTCCCAAAGTATATCATTTATGGAAGTTGATCTATTAATTTTGTTGGAGGTGGAATCTAAGGTGGGGAGGTTGACGGCATTAAAGTCCCCACAGATTAGTAGGTGGTCCCTCTTTACTACCATTACTTTGTCTAGTAGGTTTTTAAGAAAAGTCCTCTGCCCGCTGTTGGGGGCGTAAAGGTTGACTACAGGAGTCAATATCTACGTGCATTATGGATAGTGCTAAGGAAGATTTAAAAGCTATCATAACTTCCCTCTTTATTTTCTGGAAAGAAGACATATAAATATTTGGAAATAGGGGGTGGGACAGCTTAGGGGGGTTGGAGATACCCACGTGTGTCTCTTGGATGCATAAGATGTCACATTTCTCCTTTACTGCCTCTCTCCATAGAGTGGAGCGTTTGTAAGGACTATTAAGTCCTTTTACATTTAGTGATAGGAGGTTCACTACCATGGTGTAATTTTTTCACAGCTATTCTTGGACTTGGGATATATTGTTATTTTACATAACCATAGAGGAATACATAACCATAGAGTGCAGATTCCATATAGTTTACCGTGTATTGCTAGGCCTGTAAACAAAACTTCAACATGACTAACACGGATAACAGAAAACATGTTTTTTGGTACCCATGATACACGTAGTACTGCAATAGGGGTCATCAGTCCTTGTGGAAACGTGTGGTTCAGGTCCGGTCCATCTTCTAGTAATTTTTGCCGGGAGGAATGTCTATTAGTTGATCTTTCATTTGGTCCGCCATTCTGGATCGATGGCGATGAGGTCTTGTTTTTGTTGGGGACATGGAGTCTTCTCTTCCCAGGCCCCAGGATTTCAGGATTTTTTCTCCTTCTTCAACCGAATTGATGGGTACAATTGAGTTCTGCCATTTTACTAGAATTTTCGTAGGGAATCACCATCTGTAAGGTATTTCTTTCCCCCTGCGAATTGATGTGATAGGTTGGAATTTTCTTCGGGTTTGTAGAGTTGCTGCTGACAAATCTGTAAACATCTTTATTGATTCATAGGGTGCAGGGAGGATTTGCAATTTTCTGGATTGTTCTTTTACATGATAAAAGGTATATCTAGCTAACACGTCTCTGGGTATTATTTCCGGCAGGTTTGAAGGTTTAGGCACTCTGTGTGCCCTGTCAATACTGAACTCATATTCTGCTAAGTCAGGTAACAGCGCTTTGGTCAGTTGCTGGATGTAGGCTTTAAGAAGTGAGTTTGGTACCGTTTCGAGTATCCCTCTGAATTTTATATTGTTGCGCCTATCTCGGCCATCTCGCTTTTTCGAAAGGTTGTTCCCTCCTCGATCACGATAATATAGATCTATGTGAAGGGATTAGAAGTTATGATGTTAAACTCATGTAATTCTGACAATGCGATCCCCCTGCAACATGTGCTGTGCTATTAGCATTGGTTTCAGCTTTGTGATAGTTTCTTCTCTGTCCTATACATTCCCCTGTATATCCACCCTTCGTATGTCTCTTTTTTGGGCTATTTCCACTCTTTTTGCCTTGTTTTGGGTGTATTTTATGTTGTTTTGGGTACTTACAATTCTGAGTATTGTTGGCTGGCTGCTGTGCAAGGTATCTGCTGTAGATGCAGGTGAGGCTTCTATTTATGACGCAGGTGCTGACGTCAGATTTTCTATCCGCGACACAATCTCCTGTGCATGCGACACAAATCCAAGGCTACAAGCGTTAAAACTGGCGGAGCGTGCGACACAATCTGGCCTGACTTGCGCCACAAATTTAACCACGTGCGGCACATAACATGGCCGCGCACAATTGCGCGTGAACCCTCAAAATAAGCATGCGACACTATTCAAACCGCGCCACAAAGTGTCGCACGCGTAAATTAATTGCCATTGCGTCTATGGAAACAAGATAAAGGTGTGTGCAACACAATTAAAAAAAAATATATATAAAATGGATTCCAAAAAAAAAAAAATGGAGAGAGTTAGGAGTGTTCTCAAGGAGATTGCAAAAGCTGTATGTTGAACAAGCAAACTAAATCCATTGACGTTTGGATAAAAGGTAAGTAAATTTCCAAATTTAATTTAAAAAAATGCTTGATTTGGGAAAAAATAACAATAAAATTTGTGAAACAGGAGTGGAGATTGGTGGTAAGAAGACTACAAACACTCTGCAAAAAAGCATTTGCAAAGGTAAGTCACACTTTACAATTCCAATTTATGTACCGTATATTCCGGCGTATAAGACGACTTTTGAAGACAGAAAAATCTTCTGTCTTCTCTGGGGTCGTCTTATACGCTGGTAATCCCGACCGCCCGCCGTGTATTCACGGCGGCGGTCGGGTCGCGCTGCATGGAGAGGGCTCACAGATTGTTAAAATGTTAACATGTATAAATGAAATTTTTAAGTTAACTTCTGCAACAGCGAATTAAATCAAACCAAACACATTCTCAGCATATGAAATTCATTGGAAGAAACCGGCATTATGAGAGAGTGAACACAAGCTGACATTCAACAAAGAAAAAAAGTGTGGGGTTCAGCATAATTTCCAAATAAATACTGAGGTGTATCAGTTAAAGCAAACACCTAGTTTGTCCATGGACATGTGACTGAACTGGCAAACCTCACAATCTAAAGGGGTTTTCCCACAAAATAAAGTTTAGCCCAATCCATGGGATAGGGCCTAACTCCCTGATCAGTGCTGAGACCACCACAGATTGCATAAACAATGGAGCCCTCGCCGCTCAGTCAGACTAATGGAGCAGACGGCTGAACATGACTGTTTGGCTCAATTAATCTCTATGGAGGTGAGAGATCTTGCCGAGCACAGCGCTCACCAATCTCTGTCAGCTCCATAGAGATTAATGGTCTATAGACGGTCAGGTAGTGGGGCGGCTGTAGGCTGTTATTGTTGCGCTGGAATAGCCCCCTAACAGTGGCCTATCCCAGCGCAGTAATGGCAGGCTGCTGCTGCTTTTTTGTATCTGGTTGATTTGAAAAATAGGGGGCACCCCATGCCGTTTTTTCCCCCCATTTTTTTGAAAAAATGAGGGAAACAGCCTGGGAGCCCCCTTGTAAGGGGGGACCCCATGCATATTTTTGTCAAAAATTTGAAGAAAAAACGGCGTGGGGTGCCCCCTATTTTTCAAATCAGCCAGATACAAAAAAGCAGCATCAGCCTGCCATTACTGCGCTGGGATGGGCCACTGTTAGGGGGCTATTCCAGCGCAACAATAACAGCCTGCAGCCGCCCCAACACCTGACCATCTATAGACGGTCAGGTACTGGTTTGTACCCGGCTCTTCCCGGCACCCCTGGTGGCGGTGGGTACCGGGGTAATGGTATGGGCGTTAGTGTGAATTTGCCAAAAAAATTAAGGCAAACACTAAGGCCAGCCCTTAGTAATGAGCACCGTCACCTAGCTGCCACCACTACTATGGCAAACTATAAAGAGTGTCGCAAAAAAAGAAATCACACCGTTTTTAACAAATATAAGTTTAATTGAACAAAGAACGCAGACACACCCTCGTTGACCATTTTATTTGTTAGAAATGTCGGTCATCGACGTAATCCTTCGAATCCGAAGTAGTCCACAGCAGGCACGGTCCTGGAAGACACAAATAACACAAACACACAAAAAAGGGCACGCAGCCATGGGGGGGGCATGCTTGTTGTCTAGGGGGGGGGACATGCTCGTTGTCTGGGGGGGGCATGCTCTTTGTCTAGGGGGGGGATATGCTCGTTGTCTAGGGGAGGACATGCTCGTTGTCTAGGGGGGGGGACATGCTCGTCTAGGGGGGGTATGCTTGTCTAGTGGGGGGCATGCTTGTTGTCTAGGGGGGCATGCTCGTTGTCTAGGGGGGGCATGCTCGTTGTCTAGGGGGGGGGCATGCTCATTGTCTAGGGGGGGGGATATGCTCATTGTCTAGGGGGGACACGCTCATTGTCTAGGGGGAGTGGAATATGCCCCCCAATTATATACATAAATATACATTGGTGCCAGTGGGATTAATCAGCATATAAATACATGTATATTGCTGCTATATATACATTGGTGTCAGTGGATGCGTTGGAGGTATGAGCAGTGGCGTGGCCAGGGGTGTGTGGTTAGGGGGCGTGGCTAGGGTGTGGCTTATGTGGGCAAAAAAATCGCTGCGGCGCGCGTCGCAATTTTGTCCCTCTTTCTCCTCAACAAAAATTGGGAGGTATGGTTTGAAATTAAGCTAATTAGCTTTACTTTGTCCCGTTTTTAGGTGATAAGGGCTACAAATTATTGCCATGGCTGATGACACCGTATTTGCGACCAAGTACCCCTAAGGAGAGGAGCTTCAACAGAGCACATCGAAGAACCCGAAGTGCCATCAAGAGGACATTTGGGATTCTAAAGAGTTGTTTCCGCTGCCTGGATTTTTCAGGGGGGCTATGCTCTACAAACCCCCCATTGTGTGCAAGGTCATTATAGCCTGTTGTATGTTACACAACATTGCAACAGCCAACAGGCTACAAATTGACCTGTGTCTGCTCAACCCACCAATAGAGCGGGACAACTAAAGCGCAGGCAAATCACCAATTACCATAATCTGCCAATTATCAGAAACAACGTCATTTCAAATTGTTTTTTATGCCTTAATGGCTGTATATTTAGAATTGCATTAAAGTAAATGCAATGTCAAATTGTATCAATGCTTTTCATTCTTTTGTAAAATAATTTCAGCTCAGAGGCAGACAAAGAGTAGATCAAAAATTTATTCATCATTTTTGATCTAAATCAAGTAAACCAAAATAAATTAAAAAAAAAACACAAAAAAAAGGGGGGGTTAAAAAATAATAATTAAGGTTTGGAAGAATGTGATGAACGATGGACAGGCCCCTTCCCCCTTTTTGCCTGCGGCCGCGTCACCACAGAACTCCCAGATGGGCCCGGTGGATTTGAAGCCGAGGATCTAAGTTTCTCCTTGATCGAAAGTAGGAACGTGGCTTCAGGGGAAGGGCCCAGGGCCACTGGAGAGGGATCCAGTGCACCTGCCAGCGATGGTGCGGAATTGCACCCCGAATCCTGAGCAGTTGGAAGCTGAATCAGGGATTCGGGGGCAGGGCTGGCCTGTGTCACTGGATCCCCACCAGTGGGGACCTGGGGTGGGGAGAATGGAGGGACACTCACACTCCCCCCCTAAGCCGCAGTTCCTTGGTGGATGAGGAGTCCCAGAGTATTGTTAAGATCTCTTACCTCTCCACTAATAATCTGGAACCCCTATTCCACCGTCCGATCATGCCTTTGGAGCGCCTGCTCAATTTGGCCCATCACTGCCTATCTTCAGCAGGCACAGCTTCAGGAGCCTCATCCCCACTGGACCCATGAAGTGATATGGCTGCAGGAGGAGTGGCTGGCGAAGCACATGGAGGTCCGGGTGCAGCCTGCGGTGCCGGGGTTGGAGCAGCCCTCCCTGTTGATAAAACAGGCATGGCCACCAGCCCCCTAGTCCACGAGCATGGCCACCAGCCCCCTAGTCCACGAGCATGTGTCCCTAACAGTGGGCTATCCCAACTCAGTAATGGCAGGCTGCGGCTGCTTTTTTGTATCTGGCTGATTTTAAAAATAGGGGGGAACCCACGTCAAAATTAAAAATTTTGTAGAAATTAAAAAAAAAAAATTGACGTGGATTCCCCCCAATTTTTAAAATCAGCAAGATACAAAAAAGCAGCAACAGCCTGCCATTACTGAGCTGGGATAGCCCACTGTTAGGGGGCTATTCCAGTGCAACAATAACAGCCTGCAGCCGCCCCAGAATCTGACCATCGGGGTAATTGAATCTGCGTTACTGTTTGGCCCAAAAAACCCACTCTGCAACGGTGGGTAAAGAGTAGAACAGAACACTAACACAGTATAAATAAGTTAATAAAATTTCACAATACCTCCTCAACCAATATTTCTGTTTCACGTTCCGTGAAACGTGCCTTCTTGGGGCGCCCAGGGTCCTCCTCATCTTCAGCACCAGAGCCCCCAGTATCCATATCCATGGCAGCTGGTGGTCTGGGATCCCCAGGAGCAGCGGACGGAGCAGGAGATGCGGCAGCAGATGCTGGGGCAGCAGATGTTGGGGCCACAGATGTTTGGGGGGGCTTGCCGATTCGCCGCCTCCATCTCCCGTGCTCTGCGGTTTGCATTGTCATACGCCTGGGGACACTGCTGCCGGAGGAGCTCCAGAACAATGGCACTGGGAGCATCTGGTGCTGCTGCGGTGTGCTCAGGACGCTGAGACATGATAGATACCAGCTGTGCAAGTAGCCAACTCATGCGCCATATCATCGCGTGCGACACAATTAGTGAATTGGCACATATCACATTCTAGTCGGAGATACGCACTTTTTATGCATTCCAAGAAGATCTAAGTAAATGTGCCCCACTATGTTCGTTGCGACAGATTTTTCTTCAACAGATTTGGACTATGTATCCAGTGTATCCAGTACTGGACCTTCTGATGGTGCTCAGTCAATATCAGGTGTACAGTAGGCAAATTAGAAAAAGGTAATGGCACTCACCAGTTCTAATCTCAGAAGTGAAAAAACGTCCTTTATTATAAACCAAACATACAGGTAGGTACCTTAGCAGGCCTCGGCAACAGGGCCGTTTTGCGCTATGGCGCTTTCCCAAGCCGATGTCACCGCCCACTTGCGTCATCACATAATTACACTTAATACACTAATACACGCTTAACTTTAAACAATGTAACATCAATAATACATACTTATACACCGTATCATGAAAGTAAGTTAAATGCATGAAAACAGGTGATGATAAAAAGAACGAAGGTGGGAGGACCAGGAGGCTCGTCAAGCAGACCTAGTTACAAACCGGGACGTGGAGTGTTCCACCTCATTAAAACCAAAGACAAATGGACACCCTTTAAATATAATTTGTGCTAACCTTTACCCACTTTAATGGGAAATATGCAAATATATAAAGTGTCATGCAGTATTGGGAATCTCCCATACATACCACATAGCAGGTATAGAATCGCACACCGCTCTATCAAATAATGCATCTCAAGGCCTACTATTTCTACGTTTCATAATCAGGACCACCATTCCCGATACTTCAACAATTCGTTGCCCGTTTTGACAAAACCATGTGTAATATACCGCACCTTAATTCATAGACCTATATGTCCACAAACCTAGAGGAGGGAAGACAGCTAGTGGAACCTACAATTCATAGGAATACACTTAATTCATTACGATTGTTGAGTCCCAGGGGTCCCAAAGCTCCAAACTTGATGTTGCGTCTGCTTTCCCGCTGGAGGAGGAATCTGGAACGGTCCCCTCCTGCAGCAGTATAACCGTTCCCCTTCGTGATTGATCTCTGGTGTTCCCTGAAGCTGGCAAACATCTTCCTAATGGTCTTGCCAATGTAAAACATCCCACAAGGGCAGTATATCACATACACCACAAAGTCAGAATGGCAAGTTATAAATGATTTTACAACCTGTCTTACTCCCCCCATGTCTATCACCTTCAGTTGGCCATTCAGGTTACAGTACCTGCAATGTCTACATCTGTGGTTCCCAATTGGTATGCATTTTTGGAGCCATGTAGCCCCCGGGGGCGGAAGTTTACCATGGACTAGTTTGTCCTTAATTGTAGTGCTAAAGGCAACCAATGGTCTATTGGATGTAATGGTCGTCAGATCAGGGTCCTACTTTAATATATGCCAGTTTCTTTGTATAGTCGAGCGTATTGCCCTCTCACAAAGGTTGTACTTAAATGAGAAAGCAAACCTACCACTCTCCTCCTCATCTCTCTCCATCTTCCTGTTCCTATTCTTGCCCTTCAATAACTCTCTGCAGGGGACCCCCATGGCTTTCCTCTGTGGAGTCCTGACAGGTACCCCCGATCCAACAATCTGTCTCTTAATTCATGCGCCTGTACTAGGAACCTGCCATCATCGCTAATGATCCTCCTCAGCCGGAGGAACTGGCTGTACGGGAGGCTACTCTTCGTATGCTCTGGAACGCGCTCTCTGAAAATCGCGATAGGTGAGCCTGCAGGCAAGGGTGGTGGACAGAACATGGAGGGTACACCCCTTTAAAAGCTATCATTTCCAGTACTGTTTCCACCGAGGGTTCCACTGTAGGGCCCTTTTCCCCAAGTCCCAATTGTAAATTAATCTCTGCTTCCCCAACCGGAGCAGACATATTGGGGGGGGGGGGACCCAAGGGACCTCTCCTTCTTCTTTTCTAGTCTTTTCCCCTGAAAAAACTTCCTGAGGCTCAATTTGTGCACAGCCTTAAACATATCAATCTCAAAGTTAGTGTAATAACAACTTTCTACTAATGCATAATTTAATCCTTTTGAGAGGAGGGACAGGCAATTGTCAGACAGGACTTCGTCAGTAAGGTTAATGACAGTCATTTTTTTGTCCATGTTAGTATGGGTACAGTCATAATCGATCCGCAAAGAAGAAAAGGAATCACAGAGGGTGGCAAAGAGAAGGTGGAGAGGGAGGGGGTAGGGTAGGAGGGTTAATAGAGGGACCCCAACAGTCTTGTCATCAGGGCGCCGGCGGTCGGGAGTGGGCATGTGAAAAGTCGCTGGCTGTGTCTATTTCCACGCCAGTCAATGCCTGGCGTGGAACAAGCACTGCACGATACATCAACAGGTGGATATGCGAATATACAGCGGTGGGCTCGAGCGCCGGCGTATGATATCCCCCACAGTCTTGCATACGGTGGTTGACAATAGTCATGTATACAGTTACTGAATACTATTGTCCCATGAGCTCAATCACGGAGGGTTGAAGTACTTGTGAGATGGCTTCATCTATGTAGCTACTACTTGCTGGGCGGCGTCACTCAGCTGGTTATTATTTTGTTGACATTTCTGATAATTTTATATTCTAAATATTAAAAGTTACGTTTCAATATTTAACTATCTTGCTTTGCTATACATGTGAATGCCCAGATAAAAATAACACTTTAAGCTTTGTATTGCTACAATGACATTAATCTCATGAGACAATACTCTTATCTGTTGAATAACAATGTTTTATCTTACATCCTTTAACATTATAAATATGAACTTTCATGGATTAAAAAGATAAAGTGACAATTGGGACATTCTTTAAAATGTTTTAAATACTGTATGCCCTGTATTATCAGGACAAGAGCAAATAGAAGCTAAGGTCAGTCAGCAGAAAATCAATTGTTCCAATCACCTTGAGCCAAAATTAAAGGATTTTCCGGATGTCAGTCCCTTCTGCTATGTATTTTTTTAAAGAGGTACGGGAAAATTGTGGGGGATTTGTTACGAGCCAGGCGCCAAATGATGTGTGCACAAGAGTGGGGGAGGGGAGTGTTGGGTTGGAGTTGCAGCGTCAGACCCCAGAGCTGGAATATGGATCCAGATAAAATATACAAGGAAAGGGAGAAAAGACGGGGTCGAATAGTGAGACGCGCTACATCCAGAATGATATTGTTATTTTTATTGGAAAGTAGGACTACGCGTTTCAACACCGTAACGGCGACTTCATCAGGTCAAAAACTGTACAATTACATAATACGAGACAAAAACAGAAAACAGAACATGACGTGTTAAGGTTAGTAATAGGTGAGCTTAACAGGACACAAGATTTCATTAAAACAATGGTTTAAAAGATGATTCATTTATACAGTGTACAGGCATATGAATAGACATATATAGAATTATATAGAAATAGACATATATAGGGGTACAGTTTGGACATATATAGAGGGTAATGATTGAATAGATAAATACATAAATAACTAAACAACTAAATAACTGAATAAACGAATGGTATTAGGAACAGTAGATGATAAAATGGATAGAGTAGGTTGGATGAGTGCATAAATAAGCTGGCGATTGGGTAATGAATTAATATGTAAATAAATGAATTTAAATTTAAATTAATTAAATAAATTAAATTAAATAAATTAAATTAAATAAATAAATTAATTAATTGAATGGATGATGAGGAGTGAAGGTACCTGCAGGAGGTCCCGCTGGTTCTGTGGCAGGATCTAGGCTGCCTAGGTGTCCAAACCTGGTGGGGGAGGAACGGGTAAAGATGATGCCGATATTCAGAATGAGGAGATGGGGTTCGGGTGTAGTAGAATGGGAAATGCTTACCGCGGTGTTTCAGTGCAGCAGAGAGGAGGCTGCGTGCTGTCACTGGCGCGGGATGAACAGGGCACGCGCCAAGAAGACACGCGGTTTTTATTGATTGACAGCCGGACTGGTGAGCGCACTAGCGGGTCACGGAGCGGAGATGCGATGGATGAGGCGATGAGAAGATTTGCATGGGGAATATGCTGACAATACTTGTTATGGGTGAATAATTAGAGTGTAAATGGAAAGATGGAGGAGTTAAGTAGAATGGGCTTGTAAATGTATGGCTATGTGGATAAGTAAATATGGACATAAATGAGGGGATGTGGCTGTGTGACAAAAAATGAAGTAGTGTTACATGAGAATTAGAAAAATAAAAACCGATAATCTTAAACTTCTGCTCTTAAAAATATAATTCATAATTCATAATAATTTACAAAAAAAGAGAAAGAAATAGAAAGAAATACTTAAATATGAAAAAGTACATAAGGTACAAAAATTATATACATACATGTGTATATGAACATGTATATGAATACATACACATACACGGGGCGTGCGCGTGCGTGCACTCATGTAGAACAGCACAGAGAATAGAGATCAAAATATATGATACAAAATAAGATAAAATATGTAAAGAGTAAAGATATACAAAGCGTACTCCATAATTCATAATTTGTGCCATTAGTGATGTTAGACCTGTGGTTATTTATTCTAACGTGTAGTTCCTGGGTCGTTCTGCCGATGTACTGCAGGTTGCATGGGCATTCCAGGAGGTAAATGATAAAGGATGAGTGGCAAATAAGAAAGGAGTTGATTTCGAAGGGCTCACCGGTGGTCGTTGAGATGAAGGATTTCCTTTTATGCTGGATGTTTGAGCAACACAGACATCTAGGAGTGCCACACTTGTAGGATCCTTTGAGGGTCAGGAAAGTGGTGGATTGGGTTAAGGTTGTTGTTTTGAGTTTGTTGTGGAGGGTTCTGGCTCTTCTGTAGGTGACTGATGGTCGGTTGGGCAGGGAGAGTTTGAGGTGTGGATCACTGAGTAAAATGGGCCAATGTTTTGTCAGGATGCGTTTGATGTTGCTATGGCTGGTGTTGTATGTTGTGATGAAATTGAGTGGAGGGGTTTTTTTGTTTCGTTGCTGGTGTATTGATGGATTGCTTGGTTGGAGACATTGGTTCTGGGTGAGGGATAGTGTTTTGGTGTATGCATCTTGTACCAGTTTTTTGGGGTAGTGTTTGTCTTTGAACCGTTGTTTGAGAACTTTGGCCTGGGTGATGAAAGTGGTGGTGTCTGAGCAGTTTTTTCGGATGCGTTTGAATTGCCCATAGGGGATGTTGCGGAGCCATGGGGTATGGTGAGCACTGTGAAAGTCCAAATAGCTATTGACATCAACGGATTTAAAGTGTGTACTGGTGGAGAGGGTGCCTGTGTTGCTGAGTTGAATTGTTTTCAATTCAGGTTTGGTATTGGCTTATCAAGCTGTCAATCAAAAATAGCTCTATAAAAAGCGCCCGGAAATGGGCGTCTTTGCCCTTAGAAGAAGCCGGGGAGACCCGGCGAAGCACGTGTTGGGACGCTATCATCTTATCCTTAGTCACAGTTCAGGGATAGATTCTATCAGGGACAGCAGTAATCAATACTCACAGAGGTAGAATTCAGTCATCAGTGTACAAACGAGCTGACAGTCTTAGCGGCGTGGACGCACGCCAGCTGAGACGATCGTACTCAAGCTGTGGCAGTGAAGGGAAACTGAAGTGAACTGCCGGTGCGACACTGTGTCACTAGTCAGGGAGCGATAAACCTTACTGTTCATCACGATCGCTCCCCTGACAGTGGCAGTAGACATGATCACAGCATTGTATCATGCTGCCAAGTAACGCTGGGACTGGGAGGGTATAATAAATTATAAGTGCACCCATACCCGAATGTAAATCCCAGGGTGTCTCTATATCACCCATGTGATACTGCCATGCTAGAACTTTTTACACATTAGTATGAGAATACACTCAAAAATGTTAAGAAATTAATAAAAGTTCATTTTTATTGTTACACTCACATCTTTTTCTTTTCTTTCCAATCCCTTCTTCTCTCCCCATGTCCCCCTTTTCTTTATTTTAAAAAATTCACTGTAATACATCCACTAATTCAGATGGCAAGCCAGTTTTTGATGCTACGCCATTCATTTTCCATATACTTCTTTATTTTTCATGGTTTAAATGACCTAGATAGTCATAATTGTGAATCCCTTAACCGCTATGCACACCTAGACATAATAGTACCTTCCTGCTGGAATATACCTCACGCACTGGGACGTTCTATTACGTCCCGCTTCTGGCACCGGCTCAGAACGGATCTGGCACTAGAAGCAGCAGCTGCCAGCTGTCTATTATAGCTGACACAGTGCTCTAACACTTGCAATCTGAAGCCGTCTCTGATCGCAAGTGTTGACCCTTCTGCCTATGGATCGGATCCCCCAAGATGCTTACCAGGGGATCCAATCCTCTTCTGGGTAACCATAGCATCACTGGTTCACGTTCAAGTTTGTATAAGTAAAAAAAAATAGAGTTTAAAAATTAGAATAAATAAATAAATAAGTAAGAATATAAATGACAATATAAAATGTCACTTTACCATATAAACACTTAATAAAGTACAAAAAAACCCCAAATATTTAGTATTGCTGCATCCGTAAAAATCCAAACACAGCTAATTTTTAATTAATAGCTTTTAAAAAATGCTCTAAAAAGTGATTAAAAAAACTGTTACACACTCTAAAACTAGACCACTAAAAAGAATACCTCTTCTTGCAAAAAATAAGCCCTTAACCAGATTTGTCAGCTGAAAAAAAAAAAAAAAAAAGTTATACGTATGAAAAGATGGTGATGCTAAAATGAACAAGATTTTCTCTAAATTAGTTTTTATTCAGTAAAATGTAATAAAATACACAAAATCCCCACATATTTGCTACCACTGCTTCTGAGACAATATGCATAATAAAACAGAATCATTACTGGACCTGCACAGTGAACCCCATTAAAAAAAACCCAAACAATGCTCCAAAAATAGATAACTTTTAACCCCTTAAGGACGCAGCCATTTTGTAGCTTAAGGCTCAGCCCGATTTTTTGGATTCTGACTTGCTTCGCTTTATATGGTTATAACTTTTGAACACTGTTACTTATCAAAACGATTCTGAGATTGTTTTTTCCCCACATGTTGTACTTCATTTTAGTGGTAAATTTTGGCTGATAAGTTTTGCGTCTATTTACAAAAAAAAAGAAAATATGATAAATTTTTTGAAAAATTTGCCATTTTCGAAATTCTAAATCATTGCGTTTTCAGGCAGATAGATTTACCACCTAAATAAGTTGCTGAATAACATTTCCCATTTGTCTACTTTACATTTTCATAATTTCTGAAATGTCTGGATAATTTATTTTGACGTCACGCGGCTTACAAATAGAATATCGCTTTTCCGGATTTTCAGAATTGACTATTTTGGGGATAAATACAGTTTTGAATGAAATTTTACATATTTAGCATCAAAACCCCCTATATAATCTACCCATTTTCAAATCTGCACCCCTCAAGCTATCAGAAACAGCTTTTACGAAGATTGTTAACCCCTTGAGATCTTCATAGTAATTGAATCAAAATGGAGGTGAAATTTAGAATGGTCATATTGTTCCCTTATACGTTCATTTAGCCCTAAAATTTACACATTTCCAAAAGATAAAAAGAGAAAACCCACCATCCAATTTGTTCTGCAATTTCTCCTGAGTGCAGCGACCCCCCACACGTGGCCGTTACTTGTGGCACAGCGAGGTGCAGAAGGGAAGGAGGGCGCTGCAGCTGCCAGGATTTTAGTTTCCTCATTGGCCCCTTTTGAAGGCTATAAAATTTTCGCTTTTTCGTTATTGGGGCCATGTGACTGCATTTTTTTTGCGGAAAGAGATGCTTTTTCCATTGTTACCATTTTGGGGTTGGTATCACCTATTGTTGAAAATTTAGGAACTTTTTTTGAGGGCAGGAGTAGAAAAGCATCAATTCTGTACTGGATTTTTAACTTTGTTTTTTTTTGGTGTTCACCGTATAGACTAATAATCATGTTATCTTTATTCTATGGGTTGATACGATTACGGGGATACCAGACATGAATATATTTTCTTACGTTTTACTAAATTTGTCAAACAAAACCCTAATGTGGGGAAAAATCTATCATTTATGTATTGCCGTCTTCCAAGTGGCATAACATTGTTACTTTTTTGGCTACAGAGCTGGTTGATGGCGTGTTGTTTGCGGGACATGTTGTACTTTGCACAATGATCATGTCTGAGTACATATGGTTTTTTGATCGCATTTTATAGCATTTTTTGTGGGATTGAAAAGGTAAAAATCATAATTTTTGGAGGGTTTATAACAGTTTTTTTTTACGGCGTTTATCGTGGGGGTTCAATAATGATTTACTTTTATTCTACAGGTTGTTACGGACGCGGTGATACTATATATGTGGGGTTTGTGTTATGATTTAGACTTTTTTTTGAGTTATATGTCTCTTTATATGTTTTGGGGGTTTGGGGCATTTTAGTGATTTATGACTTTATTTTTTTATTGAATAACTTTTTTTTTTTTACTTTTTCACTTTTATACCATGGGACATGAACAAGCAATCATCTGATTGCTTCTTCATGATAATATTCTGCAATACTGATGTATTGCAGAGTATTATCAGTGTCAGCCTATACACTTGCATAGGCTGGCACTGTGCCAGTAAGATGACGTCACAGACGCCATCTTACCGGCAATTCTTGCAAGTAACTCTGGGGTCCAGATCGGACCCCAGAGTTGCTATAGCAACGATCGGTGCCCCCCGAAAACGGTTCGGGGGGGCCGATCGTGGGGGAAAGACCCCCCAGATGCATGTTAGATGCCGCGGTCGCGCTGACCGCGGCATTTAACGGGTTAAGCACCCGCGATCGGAGACAACTCCGATCGCGGGTGTTACACTGGGGTGCCGGCTATTAGTTACAGCCGGCACCCCGTGTTTCCCGATGCCGGTTTGGCTCTGATCCAGAGCCGAGTCGCCATAAGCGCCGTGGCGGATATATCCGCCACGGAGCGTGAAGGGGTTAATTAAAACCCTTTAAAAAATGTTCTAAAAAGTGATTTAAAAAAGGTCACGCACTCCAAAATAAGACCACTAAAAAGAACAACGCTTCTCACAAAAAATAAGATTTGTCTGGTTATGGTAAAAGGCCAAAAAAACACAAAAAAAATCTTCCTAAAAATAACAGCAGGTTACCACCACATATGGGGTATCAGTGTACTCTGGAGAAATTGGGTATCAAACTTTGTGGAGCCTTTTTTCATTTAATCGATTACAAATGTTTAATTTTCCACCCAAAATTAATGTATTGTCAAAAAATATTACAATTTGTAGACCACACCTCCATTTTGTTTTAACCCCTATAAAACACCTAAAGGGTTAACAAACTTCTTAAAAGTGTTTTTTCATGTTGACCGGTGGGGTAATTTACGAGTCTCGCTATTATTGAGGCCTCTCACAGTCACTTAAAAGTTGAGCAGGTCCATCTAACTAGGGGTTTTGGTGATTTTCCAAAAAATTGGAAAAATAGCCCCCAAATTCTGAGCCTCATAACATTCTAGTAAAATACGTGGAATCTTAAATAACCATCCAACATAAAGCAGACATTTGAGAAATGTCAGTTATGAATTTATTTGGGTGCTATGCAGGGCCGGTTTTAGACAAAGTGGGACCAATGCAAAACTAAAAGTGGGACCCCAAAATAAAACTATTTTATGACCAGTCACAGTCAATAAGAGGCTCCCTTTAGTATGGTAAAACAATCTGTAATATGGGAGAATTTTATAGGAGATAGATAGATGATAGGGAGATACGTGGACAGCACAGTGGCTCAGTGGTTAGCACTACAGCCATGCAGTCAACATCTTCAAAAAGTTTTGTATTTTCTCTCTGTGTTTGCATGGGTTTCCTCTGGGTCCTCCTGTTTACTCCCACACTCCAAAACATACTGGTAGGTTAATTAGATTGTGAGCCCCGTGGGGACAAGCTCTGTGCAGCGCTGCAGATTATGTGTGCACGATATAAATAAAGAAATTATTAATATTATGATAGAAGATAAATATGAAAGATGATAGAGATTTCTAGATGCAGAACTATAAACTAGATGATATATACAGTAGATGGATATGAGAGATAAATACAGTAGAAGAGAAATAGATGATTGATTGATAAATAGAGAAAAAAGCGAGATATATAAATGGTCAGATTATAGGAGATAGAGAACTAGACAGATAGATATATAGACAGGAGAGAGATAATAAGCATCTTCACCCGGGAATTCAACCAAGGGGTATTAACTAGAGATGAGCGAGCACTAAAATGCTCGGGTACTCGTTATTCGAGACGAACTTTTCCCGATGCTCGAGTGCTCGTCTCGAATAACGAGCCCCATTGAAGTCAATGGGAGACTCGAGCATTTTTCAAGGGGACCAAGGCTCTGCACAGGGAAGCTTGGCCAAACACCTGGGAACCTCAGAAAAGGATGGAAACACCACGGAAATGGACAGGAAACAGCAGGGGCAGCATGCATGGATGCCTCTGAGGCTGCTTAATCGCACCATTATGCCAAAACTATGGGCAACAGCATGGCCATGACAGAGTGACAGAATGAAGCTAGATAGCATGTAAAACATGCAATAATTGACCCTGACACTATAGGGGACGGCATGCAGAGGCAGCGGCAGCAGCGGCAGGCTAGAGAGTGGCATGGCGACATACTCTAAATGGACTCAGGCTTCAAACCAATGGGTGGCAGAGAGGAACCAAAGGAGGTGAGCAAGAAGCGCTCAAATAATATCGGTACATGATAAAAGTTTGCCAGTATATTTTGTGGATTACACAGCAGGGTGGCGACAAAGTTAACATGGAAGCCATGAAAACAACCCAAAATTCTGCCTGACACAGCTCGTTTGATAAGGGGACCATGTATGGAGGCAGTGAACTAGTAGAAGATTAAAGGTGCTGCAGTTAAAACTATGTTAGTTGGATCTTGGCATGGAGCTGGCGCTCCGCTGCCAGGCGAGCTTTCGCCAATCCAAGCCCGTGTCTCTAGGCTACTCCCCAAACAGCACTTCTAAGAACCTTTTGTATAAGATCAAGTGTAGTAGCGTTCTTATAAGTTTAGGATATAGCGGGTGAGGGGAATGTAAACAGAAGCGCAAGAAGCGCTGAAATAATATTGGTAAATGATAAATGTTTGCCAGTATATTTTGTGGATAACACAGCTGGGTGGAGACAAAGTTAACAACTTTGATGTGGAATCCATGAAAACAACCCAAATTTCTGCCTGACACACCTCGTTTGATAAAGGGACGATGTATGGAGGCAGCTATATGGACTACTTTTGGAGGTAGCAATGGAGACAACGTGTGGAGGCTGCTATGGAGACAATTAAATTTGGATAGTGCCTGTATGTGGCAGTCCAAAAAAGTTTTCAAACCAGAGGAGCAGGTAGGTGGCCCTCCAGAAAAATGAAATAGATTGAGTGCCTGTATGTGGCAGTCCCAAAAAGTTTTCAAACCAGAGGAGCAGGTAGGTGGCCCTCCAGAAAAATGAAATAGATTGAGTGCCTGTATGTGGCAGTCCAAAAAAGTTTTCAAACCAGAGGAGCAGGTAGGTGGCCCTCCAGAAAAATGAAATAGATTGAGTGCCTGTATGTGGCAGTCCAAAAAAGTTTTCAAACCAGAGGAGCAGGTAGGTGGCCCTCCAGAAAAATGGAATAGATTGAGTGCCTGTATGTGGCAGTCCAAAAAAGTTTTCAAACCAGAGGAGCAGGTAGGTGGCCCTCCAGAAAAATGGAATAGATTGAGTGCCTGTATGTGGCAGTCCAAAAAAGTTTTCAAACCAGAGGAGCAGGTAGGTGGCCCTCCAGAAAAATGGAATAGATTGAGTGCCTGTATGTGGCAGTCCAAAAAAGTTTTCAAACCAGAGGAGCAGGTAGGTGGCCCTCCAGAAAAATGGAATAGATTGAGTGCCTGTATGTGGCAGTCCAAAAAAGTTTTCAAACCAGAGGAGCAGGTAGGTGGCCCTCCAGAAAAATGGAATAGATTGAGTGCCTGTATGTGGCAGTCCAAAAAAGTTTTCAAACCAGAGGAGCAGGTAGGTGGCCCTCCAGAAAAATGGAATAGATTGAGTGCCTGTATGTGGCAGTCCAAAAAAGTTTTCAAACCAGAGGAGCAGGTAGGTGGCCCTCCAGAAAAATGGAATAGATTGAGTGCCTGTATGTGGCAGTCCAAAAAAGTTTTCAAACCAGAGCAGCAGGTAGGTGGCCCTCCAGAAAAATGGAATAGATTGAGTGCCTGTATGTGGCAGTCCAAAAAAGTTTTCAAACCAGAGGAGCAGGTAGGTGGCCCTCCAGAAAAATTGAATAGATTGAGTGCCTGTATGTGGCACTCCCAAAAACTGTTTAAAACAGAGGACCGGGTTGGTGGCCCTCCAGAAAAATTAAATGCATAAAGTACTATAGCTAGAGCCAGTGGGCCCTGTCAAAAAATAGCCAGTTTCCTCTGCTTTACTGTACAAAGAGGAGGAGAAGGAGGAAAATGAGGAGGAGGAGGAGTGGATAAATTATTCAGGTTGAGCTTCCTTCACCTGGTGGAGATTGGAAATTATGAGAAATCCAGGCTTTATTCATCTTAATAAGCGTCAGCCTGTCAGCGCTGTCAGTCGACAGGCGTGTACGCTTATCGGTGATGATGCCACCAGCTGCACTGAAAACCCGCTCGGACAAGACGCTAGCGGCAGGGCAGGCAAGAACCTCCAAGGCGTACAGCGCCAGTTCGTGCCACATGTCCAGCTTTGAAACCCAGTAGTTGTAGGGAGCTGTGTGATCATTTAGGACGATGGTATGGTCAGCTACGTACTCCCTCACCATCTTTCTGGGGACAGGTGACAGTGTCTTGCTGGGGTGACATAAAGCTGGCAAAAGCCTTGTAAAGCGTACCCTTGCCAGTGCTGGACAAGCTGCCTGCTCGCCTACTCTCCCTCGCTACTTGTCCCGCAGAACTACGCACTCTGCCGCTAGCGCTGTCAGAAGGGAAATACTGTTTCAGCTTGTGCACCAGGGCCTGCTGGTATTCATGCATTCTCACACTCCTTTCCTCTCCAGGGATGAGAGTGGAAAGATTTTGCTTGTACCGTGGGTCCAGGAGAGTGAACACCCAGTAATCGGTGCTGGAATAAATTCTTTGAACGCGAGGGTCACGGGATAGGCAGCCTAGCATGAAATCTGCCATATGCGCCAGAGTACCAACGCGTAAGAATTCACTCCCCTCACTGGCCTGACTGTCCATTTCCTCCTCCTCCAACTCCTCCAACTCCTCTTCTTCTGCCCATACATGCTGAACAGTGAAGGACTCAACAATGGTCCCCTCTTGTGTCTCGCCAACATTCTCCTCCTCTTCCTCCTCCTCCACCTCCACCTCCTCCGATATGCGCTGAGAAACAGACCTAAGGGTGCTTTGGCTATCAACAAGGGAATCTTCTTCCCCCGTCTCTTGTGACGAGCGCAAAGCTTCCGACTTCATGCTGATCAGAGAGTTTTTCAACAGGCCAAGCAGCGGGATGGTGAGGCTGATGATGGCGGCATCGCCACTGACCATCTGTGTTGACTCCTCAAAGTTACTCAGCACCTTACAGATATCAGACATCCACGTCCACTCCTCATTGTAGACTTGAGGAAGCTGACTGACCTGACTACCAGTTCTGGTGGAACTGGCAGTCTACAATCGCTCGGCGCTGCTGGTAAACTCTGGATAACATGGTCAGTGTTGAATTCCACCTCGTGGGCACGTCGCACAACAGTCGGTGAGCGGGCAGTTGGAGGCGGCGCTGCGCTGCCCTGAGAGTGGCAGCATCTGTGCTGGACTTCCTGAAATGCGCACAGATGCGGCGCACCTTCGTGAGCAAATCAGACAGATTGGGGTATGTCTTGAGGAAACGCTGAACTATCAGATTTAACACATGGGCCAGGCATGGCACATGTGTCAGTCTGCCGAGTTGCAGAGCCGCCACCAGGTTACGGCCGTTGTCACACACAACCATGCCTGGCTTCAGGTTCAGCGGTGCCAGCCACAGATCAGTCTGCGCCGTGATGCCCTGTAATAGCTCTTGGGCGGTGTGCCTTTTATCGCCTAGGCTCAGCAGTTTGAGCACCGCCTGCTGTCGCTTAGCGACGGCACTGCTGCTGTGCCTAGAGCTACCGACTGATGGCGCCATGCCCACGGATGGTAGTTCGGAGGAGGAGGTGGAGGAGGGGTGGGAGGAGGAGGAGGCATAGTAGACCTGAAACACCTGGACCGAGGTAGGCCCCGCAATCCTCGGCGTCGGCAGTATATGACCAGCCGCAGGGTCAGACTCGGTCCCAGCCTCCACCAAGTTAACCCAATGTGCCGTCAGCGATATATAGTGGCCCTGCCCGGCAGCACTCGTCCACGTGTCCGTGGTCAGGTGGACCTTGTCAGAAACGGCGTTGGTCAGGGCACGGATGATGTTGTCTGACACGTGCTGGTGCAGGGCTGGGACGGCACATCGGGAAAAGTAGTGACGGCTGGGGACCAAACACCGAGGGGCGGCCGCCGCCATGCGGTTGCGAAAGGCCTCGGTCTCTACTAGCCTATAGGGCAGCATCTCCAGGCTAAGCAATCTGGAGATGTGGACATTAAGGGCTTGGGCGTGCGGGTGGGTTGCACTATATTTGCGTTTCCGCTCCAGCGTCTGGGGTATGGAGAGCTGAACGCTGGTGGATGCTGTGGAGGATCGTGGAGGCGACAATGGGGTTTTTGTGGCAGGGTCCAGGGCAGGGGGCTGACTATCAGCTGACACAGGGGAAGGAGCAGTGGTGTGCATGGCCGGAGGTGAACGGGCTTGTTGCCACTGAGTGGGGTGTTTAGCATTCATATGCCTGCGCATACTGGTGGTAGTTAAGCTATTAGTGGTGGAACCCCTGCTGATCCTGGTTTGGCAAATGTTGCACACCACAGTCCGTCGGTCATCCGGTGTTTCCTTAAAGAACCTCCAGACTTCTGAAAATCTAGCCCTCGCCGCAGGAGCCCTCGCCACGGGAGCTTCACTAGTTGACACATTTGGCGCTGATGCACCAGCTCTGGCCCTGCCTCTCCGTCTGGCCCCACCACTGCCTCTTCCAACCTGTTCTGGTCGAGGACTCTCCTCCGTCTCAGAAGCACTGTGTTCACCCGGCCTATCAACCCAGCTTGGGTCTGTCACCTCATCATCCTCCGATCCCTCAGTCTGCTCCCCCCTCGGACTTCCTGCCCTGACAACAACTTCCCCACTGTCTGACAACCGTGTCTCCTCATCGTCGGACACCTCTTTACACACTTCTTCCACTACGTCAAGAAGGTCATCATCACCCACAGACTGTGACTGGTGGAAAACCTGGGCATCGGAAAATAGCTCAGCAGCAACCGGACAAGTGGTTTGTGAGTGTGGGAAGGGTCCAGAAAACAGTTCCTCAGAGTATGCCGGTTCAAATGCCAAATTTTCCTGGGAGGGGGCAGACTGGGGGGGAGGAGGCTGAGGTGCAGGAGCTGGAGGAGTGGCGATTTCGGTGACATGGGTGGACTGCGTGGAAGACTGACTGGTGGACAAATTGCTCGAAGCATTGTCGGCAATCCACGACATCACCTGTTCGCACTGTTCTGGCCTCAACAGTGCTCTACCACGAGTCCCAGTAACTTCAGACATGAACCTAGGGAGTGTAGCTCTGCGGCGTTCCCCTGCTCCCTCATAAGCAGGTGGTGTCTCACCCCGCCCAGGACCACGGCCTCTGACCCCTGCAGTAGTTGGACGCCCACGTCCCCGCCCTCGTCCTCTACCCCTAGCCCTCGGGTTAAACATTTTGAAAATGAGAGTTATAACTTTAATTTTTTTTTAACTTTTTTTTGTGTTTTTTGTTTTTTTTTGTGTTTTTTAGTTTTTAAAACCAAACGATGCTATCCTATTGCTATGGCTATTTTCTAGCCAAGTATGAAAGCACACTGCTATGCCAGATGAGATGACGCTGAGTTATTAAAAAAATAAACGTAAAATAAAAAAGGAAATGGCAGACTGTGCCTAATTGAAATCCAACCCCTAATAAATTTTCCCACTTCGGTCTTTGCGATGGATATGTGCGTCACTAAACGCAAAACACAGCGGTCGCAAGTCTCACTACAAATTGCTCACAATTTGCTAGTAGATGCACTGCAGCAAGTACAGCCACCAGCAGATCAACCAGAAATCAAATATATATAACGCTACCGTAGGCGTAAGTAAGCCGTTTGGATTCTCCTATGGCTATTTTCTAGCCAAGTATGAAAGCACACTACTATGCCAGATGAGATGACGCTGAGTTATTAAAAAAATAAACGTAAAATAAAAAAGGAAATGGCAGACTGTGCCTAATTGAAATCCAACCCCTAATAAATTTTCCCACTTCGGTCTTTGCGATGGATATGTGCGTCACTAAGCGCAAAACACAGCGGTCGCAAGTCTCACTACAAATTGCTCACAATTTGCTAGTAGATGCACTGCAGCAAGTACAGCCACCAGCAGATCAACCAGAAATCAAATATATATAACGCTACTGTAGGCGTAAGTAAGCCGTTTGGATTCTCCTATGGCTATTTTCTAGCCAAGTATGAAAGCACACTACTATGCCAGATGAGATGACGCTGAGTTATTAAAAAAATAAACGTAAAATAAAAAAGGAAATGGCAGACTGTGCCTAATTGAAATCCAACCCCTAATAAATTTTCCCACTTCGGTCTTTGCGATGGATATGTGCGTCACTAAGCGCAAAACACAGCGGTCGCAAGTCTCACTACAAATTGCTCACAATTTGCTAGTAGATGCACTGCAGCAAGTACAGCCACCAGCAGATCAACCAGAAATCAAATATATATAACGCTACTGTAGGCGTAAGTAAGCCGTTTGGATTCTCCTATGGCTATTTTCTAGCCAAGTATGAAAGCACACTACTATGCAAGATGAGATGACACTGAGTTATTAAAAAAATAAACGTAAAATAAAAAGTAAATGGCAGACTGTGCCTAATTGAAATCAAACCCCTAATAAATTTTCCCACTTTGGTGTTTGAGGTGGATATGTGTGTCACTAAGAGCTAAACACAACGGTAGCAAGTCCCCCTGCAAATTCCTCACAATATGGTACTAGCTGCAAATAAAAAAAAAAAAAGTATAACGTTATTGTAGCCCTAAGAAGGGCTGTTGGGTTCTTGGAGAATCACTCCTGCCTAACACTATTCTAATAGAACACCCTAACGCTTTCCCTGACCAGCAGCAGCTCTCTCCCTAGCGGCATCCAGACACAGAATGATCCGAGCAGCGCGGGCAGCGGCTAGTCTATCCCAGGGTCACCTGATCTGGCCAGCCAACCACTGCTATCGACGTGTAAGGGTACCACGTCATGCTGGGTGGAGTGCAGAGTCTCCTGGCTTGTGATTGGCTCTGTTTCTGGCCGCCAAAAAGCAAAACGGCGGGAGCTGCCATTTTCTCGAGCGGGCGAAGTATTCGTCCGAGCAACGAGCAGTTTCGAGTACGCTAATGCTCGACCGAGCATCAAGCTCGGACGAGTATGTTCGCTCATCTCTAGTATTAACCCCTTCACTGCCAGGATATTTTGTCATGGAAGTGGTCAGAGCAATTTTTACAATTTTGACGTTTACAAATAAAACCGAAATTACAGCAAAAGATTTAAAGTAAACCACAACAAACCACATATTTTCTGAAAGCAGACACTTGCCCCATTTTCAAAATTGCTTTAAAGAGTTTATAGACATGGGCACCTTCATACAATTATGATTCAAACTGAAACATTTTCTAAAAAATACTTATAATTTGACTTTGATGGCAAAGAAAATATTTACCTTCACATCTCCTAAATGTAATAGTTGGGTAGAGTTCATAAATGCCTCATATTGAGAGAAGGCTCTGGTCCGGAGCGTAAAACACTTTTTGTTGACAATCGCCGAAGCGCCGGTCCGTAACGTCATCCTTCGGGATCCTCTCATCATATTGAGAGAGTCTCCTCTTTTATATGAATCTAAATTTGTGTTTATATGTGTCAGGAAAACTGAGATATTAAGTGCCATCGGGTGTACCCGAAATCCTACTTTAACCCCTTAACGCTCTGCGCCGTAGCTCTACGGCGCAGAGGTATAACTTATGTATGAAGAGGGCTCACGGGCTGAGTCCTCTTCATACAGAGGTGGGGGTTGTTGCATATTGCAGCAAACCCCCACCACTAATAACCGCGGTCGGTGCTTGCACCGATCGCGGCTATTAACCCTTTCAACGCCGCCGGCAAAGTCGGCGTTTGACCCGAGACTATCTGGCATCTGCAGATTCGTTACAATGAGCCGGTGGCTGCAAAATGTGCTGCATGTGCTGCAAAAATGCCATATATTGTAATACAGAAGTATTGCAGTATATGGTAGGAGCGATCTGACTATCTAGGGTTAATGTACCCTATAAGGTCTAAAAAATAGTGAAAAAATAAATTAAAAAAAAAGTTTAAAAAATAAAAAAATTTATAAAATATTAAAAGTTCAAATCACCCCCCTTTCCCTAGAACGGATATAAAACATAATAAACAGTAAAAATCACAAACATATTAGGTATCGCCGCGTCCCAAAATGCCCGATCTATCAAAATATAAAAACGGTTATGGGCGGTGGTGATCTCCGAGGCGGGAAATGGCGCCCAAATGTCCGAAATGCAACTTTTACACCTTTTTACGTAACATAAAAAATGAAATAAAAAATTATCAAAATGTTGCACAGACCTCAAAATAGTAGCAATGAAAACGTCGCCTCATTTCGCAAAAAATGACCCCTCACACTCCGTGCGCCAAAGTATGAAAAAGTTATTAGCGTCTGAAGATGGCAAAAAATTTTTTTTCTTTTTTGTACACATTCGTTTAATTTTTGAAAATGTATTAAAACACAATAAAACCTATATAAATTTGGTATCACCGCGATCGCACCGAACCAAAGAATAAAGTAGGCATGTCATTTGGAGCGAAGAGTTAAAGTCGTAAAAACTGAGCCCACAAGAACGTGACGCACGTGCAGGTTTTTTTCAATTTTTCCACATTTGGAATTTTTTTTCAGCTTCGCAGTACACGGCATGTTAAAATAAATAACATTACGGGAAAGTAAAATTTGTTACGCACAAAATAAGCCCTCACACAGGTCTGTACTCGTAAAAATGAAAAAGTTATGGATTTTTGAAGTTGGAGAGCAAGAAATGAGCCGAAAAACCCTGCGTCCTTAAGGGGTTAAACCTGAATATCTCCAATTCCCTGACACCTAGAAACACAATTTTAGAATTTTAATTTGAAAGAAGAGATTCTCCTCTTTCAGGGGACACTGGGAAAATGCCCACTTTGCCTACCTATGACTCCGGCCCTGGTGCTATGACTATCTGCTTCAAAGGTAGAGAATTTAGAACCTTGAAAATAAAGACTTTTTTTCATAACTAAACACAAAATAATAATAATAATTTATTGTCCCCGAAAGGGGGGAAAAGAAGATGTCACAACCAGTTTGACCAACACAAACAATACATAAAATACAATACAATAAAAGACATAACATAAAATTCATCTCTATATACAGGCGGTCCCCTACTTAAGAACACTCGACTTACATACGACCCATAGTTACAAACGGACCTCTGGATATTGGTAATTTCTTGTACTTTAGTCCTAGGCTACAATGATCAGCTGAAACAGTTATCACAGGTATCTGTAATGAAGCTTTAGTGTTAATATTGATTCTTATGACAACCCAACATTTTTTAAATCCAATTGTCACAGAGACCAGAAAAGTTCTGTCTGGGATTACAATGATAAAATATACAGTTCCGACTTACATACAAACTCAACTTAAGAACAAACCTACAGACCCTATCTTGTATGTAACCCAGGGACTGCCTGTATAAGATATAATCCACATTTTTAAACTAATTTGAAGTACAATGTGTCACGAGAAAACAATCTCAAAATACCCTGGATATCTTGTAGCTATAACCACTTATATTGACATTTGGCTGATTTGAAAAATGCAGCCTCATCCTGAAGGGGTTAAATAAAGGGATTAGTGGTTTCCCAGAAAAAGCAGCATTTCAATCCTTTAATCAAGGAAAAGGTGAAAAGTTGCTCAATGTTTACAGTATTATTTTAAGTATTGCCAATGATAATGTTCAACCGTAAATGTTACTGGACATTGCGATTTTGGCACATGACAGGGTTATTGTCTCTATCTTGTCTGTAAAGTGATGTCAGTGCTCGAAAACAGTATAAAAGAGGAGCTGTAAGCCGTTATCATCAACAGCTTGAGGTGAACTCCCCAATCTACACCATGAAGTACATTGTCATCTTTTTGCTTCTAAGCCTTGGCCTTTTCAGCCATGGTAAGATGCCTGATTGGTCTACTAATAATTACTTGTTTGTGGTGGTTGTTGTACTTAGGTTTCATGTACGTGTTATGCATTTCATTGTTGCATGCTTGACTGATTTTATATATTAGACGCTGTGACAGTTAAAAGCAATAATTCTTGCACCTACTTAAAAATAAGAGTCAGTGAGTTAGTGGCCACACTATTATGTAGGAGTGTATATACTGAATATGAAATGTGTATGAGTATTAAAATTATTTATGTTTGTATTTAATGTATCTTTTTGTTTGTGTGATGTTTGCATATATATATATATATATACAGGCGGTCCCCTACTTAAGAACACTCGACTTACATACGACCCCTAGTTACAAACAGACCTCTGGATATTGTTAATTTCTACTTTAGTCCTAGGCTACAATGATCAGCTGTAACAGTTATCAGAGGTGTCTGTAATGAAGCTTTAGTGTTAATATTGATTCTTATGATAACCCAACATTTTTAAAATCCAATTTTCCCAGAGACCAAAAAAGTTCTGGCTGGGATTACAATGATAAAATATACAGTTCCGACTTACATACAAATTCAACTTAAGAACAAACCTACAGACCCTATCTTGTATGTAACCCGGGGACTGCCTGTATATATATATACAATATATACAATCCACACCTCGAAGTCTCATCTCTAAAAATTGTTTCAAAATGACTGAGTATTCTTAAATACTCCTTATTTAGGTAAATTCTGAAGATCTATAGTTTGGAAGAGAATACCGTATATACTCGAGTATAAGCCGACCCGAGTATAAGCCGAGGCCCCTAATTTTACCACAAAATACTGGGAAAACCTATTGACTCGAGTATAAGCCGAGGGTGGGAAATGCATTGGTCACAGCCTCCCCAGTATTACAGCCAGCCAGCCCCTGCCCCAGTGTATATAGCCTGCCAGCCCCTGCCCCAGTGTATATAGCCTGCCAGCCCCTGCCCCAGTGTATATAGCCTGCCAGCCCCTGCCCCAGTGTATATAGCCTGCCAGCCCCTGCCCCAGTGTATATAGCCTGCCAGACCCTGCCCCAGTGTATATAGCCTGCCAGACCCTGCCCCAGTGTATATAGCCTGCCGCCGCTGCCGGACAGATCGCACAGAAGATATACAGGGGTCGCCGGAAAGGTGAGTTTAGATATATTTCGTTTTTTGACTCGAGTATAAGCCGAGTTTGAGTTTTTCAGCACATTTTTTGTGCTGAAAAACTAGGCTTATACTCGAGTATATAAGGTATATCACCTGAAAATTATATATTTCATATCAAGTTAGTATGTTTTCATCTTTAAGAATTTCAATTCTGTCACAATTTATTTTAATTTAAGTAGTCCCCAATCCTGCAACAGCTCAGTCTGATTTTTGATCCAAACTTGGGAATTCAGCAGGGTCTTTTTTTGCAGCAGTGACCTCATTTACAGCACAGACAATAAGACTATAGATAGACTATAATAGAAGATAACACCTCTCACATTCCCTAAACTAAATGTTCTCCATGTACAGTTTCAATTTCCCAGAACCTACTGATCGCAATCAATAAAAAACCCATTATTGCATGATTTAGGCCTAAGGTGCTTTTTCTGCCCCTGTTTGCAGCTTTGGCAATCAGTGTGTGAGCACCAATGACACAGGAGACGACACACATGACTTTAAGTATGAATGAGGCCTTACATGTAAGTTAGATAGTGGGTGGTAACTGCCTTGTATCATTTCTATTTGTTTTATAAAGCAGAGTGTCAGGATCAGGGGTAGTGGACCCATTGAACCACCACGGACGATGACGTAAGACGACACTTGGGAGTGGAGTCCAAGTAGCACCCAATTTTCACCAGAGTCCACCGCAAAGTGTGTTGGACTTGCTGTGGGTCCGTGGTGGTGGCCAAGGTGAGGTACAGAATCGTGAGGCAGAGATGTGGACAGGCAGGAGGTCAGGACAGGCAGCATGAGATCAGAGTTGGGGACATAGCATAAGGTCAGGACAGGCAGCACAGGAGCAAAGTCAGGAATGGAATCGAGGTCACAACAGGAAATCACTATAAATACCCAGGACATAGGCACAAACTTTTTCTAAGGCACGAGGCTCAAAGATCTTGCAGGGGACACTGGAAGAGGCCAGGAATTTAACAAGGAAGGCGGCCAGCCAGCCAGCCAATTATTGGCACACTGGCCCTTTAAATCTCAGAATGCCAGCGCGCCCACACCCTAGGAGGTGGGGAAGCGTGCACCGCAGCAAGGAGATCGCCGGTGGAACGTGGACAAGTAAGCAGGACTGTTTCATGCCAGAGGGGACACAGGGAGCAACACGGGTGCACCTGCTACCCAGGATATGGGTTGCAGGAGCACCCATGTCACAGAGCCAGACCATTGCACAAATTTGATTGTAAGCTCTTGTGAACAGAATTGCTTGGGTTGCTTCTAATGTCTCATTTTAAAACACCACCAGTTTGGACCTGTAAACCAGATCTGAAGTGGGGAAGTGTTTTGCTATAGTAAATGTGGGGGCCGGGCATCTACACCCCAGCCCCCATGCCCACTCTCTGCCCTGGAACACCAATAGTGGCATATAGGTCAAGAAGGCCAAAAACTGGCAGGGAGCAGGAGATTCATTTGCCTTCTCCTACAGAAACCTGTCAGAGAAGGCTTAATGAATTTCCCCCGTACACTCTGATTTGCAAAGTGTGGGGAAAATATTGGCATAATATAATCCACTTGGATTACATAGTTTTGATCAATCTGTGATATGCACTGCAAATATTTTTGTAAATCAATACATTAAGCACAGTGTTGTCATTTTCTACAAGAAAATGAATTGAAAAACATCAAGTTGAAGCTATAAATATCTGTAGATAGAAAGGCTTTATAAAAAAATGTAAAGTATAAATGTATATGCCTCCTGCTAAGTTTAACATATTATGTTTTAATCCTCTTTCTTTTCCAGGAAACTGCTTGGATGATGAAGATAATGGTTTGCAATGTGCAATCGATTGCATTGATGTATGTTTTCTTTTATATCTAATTTTCTATCTAATTTTTATATCTAATTTTATATTTTCGTTTATACCACTAATAAGTGATTTGATTGAAATAGGAAAACCATTTCTACCTTTATTTCAAACAAGGAGAGAACATTCAAACTCTTTGCAGATATGGACCCTGGGAACTTGAACCTAGGTCCCCAGCGCTGCAAGGCTGTAATGCTAACCACTTAGCCATCATTTTAATGCTATAAAGATATGCTTTTAACATCAATATGTTTGTCTTTTAACAGGAAGATCCAGAAAAGCTTAAGAAAATCGTCAAAATGTTGTGCCTTTATAAAGATGAGCAGGTAATTCATTTTGTTTACTACTATACATTTTGTTATAGAGCAGCGATGGCACACCAATGTCCCTTATGCCAGAGGCAGTACTCATAGCCCTCTCTGATGGCAGACACTGCTCGGAGTCTATATCAGACTGCTGGAAACTCCCTAAGCAGGGCAGGAACCAACAGCAAGCGGGGTAATCAGAATAAGTCCTGGAGGGAATCCCATCACATGACCATACAGGGTAAATCCCCATTTCAGGGAGGTGTTCCCGAGACTCCATCTAATTTCAATAATTTATCTTTAGTTTATTTCAAATTCAAAATTCTGTGGGAGAGCGAAATTCCTGGTATGGAAACATAGGAAAGTTCACTAGCCTGTTATTGAGTGACTCCAGGCCTCCTCCTGCAATCCCAGGCCACCCAGGCCGGAGCTCAGCCATCACTTTAAAGTGATGCATCCTGGGCTCCCGGGGTGGCCCTTGGAAAGTTATTATTGAAAACTTTGCTATTGTGATTCTTTTAAGACTAAAGATATTGATTAATGAGTTGTTTATTTCTAAACTAAAACCTCAGTATTGCCATGTTGGCACTTGGTGATAAGTAAATCGATTTTGGGCCTCAGTCCGTAAAAGGTTCCCCACAATTGTAAGGCTACAGTCACACGACCGTCATGGGGACATATATACGTCCGCAAGTTTGTGGCCACATCTATATGTCCCTTTAGACGGCAACAGGCTCCAGGCACCATACCGCTCCGTGCACGATTCAACGGCTGTGCATCCCAATGGAGAGGAGAGCGGATTGCTTGGTTAATAAAATAAAAAGTATCAAGAGAAGTATGAATGCATATAGGACATTTTTATTGGACATGGAATATTGTACATATCAGTGTGTAAAAAGGACAAAGTTAAACAGGAGCAGAGTAGAGCAACCAAGCTTGTTAACAGTATGGACAGACTTCAAATACGTGGACTCTGAATGGACAGAGCTTGTGAGGCACACCTGGAATGCCATGCTGGGAGCTGATTGACAGCTGCCTTGCAGTATCTGATCCCTGGAAACTTGGGTGGTTTCATTCTGGAGCTTTGTGTTGGATCTGTGGGATGTATGATTCAGATGTTAGCTTCCAGTTGCTGGATAAATTCCCTTGGCTCGGTTCACTCAGTACTGGTTATTGTGACTTTCTTTTGTGACCTGACTCTGTGTTCCTCATCCTGATCTGGTACTTCTGCAACCTGTGTTGCTGTGCTGTTTTCCTGTTTCCCATACTTGACTCTGTATACCTAAGCCTGACCGGGTACTTCAGTGATCTGTAGTACTACTGCCTGTTTGTGTTTTGCTGGACATGAAACCAGTCTAAACTGTAAGCTGTATTCAAGCTGGTATCCAGGCTGACCTAGTATCCAGAACCCCAGTCTGAATTGTAACCTGTACCGGAGCCTGTATCCTGACCTGTCCTGGAACCCTGTATTCTGACCTAATCCAGAACACTGTGGGGCACATTTACTTAACCGGTCTGTGGAGTTCACAGAAAGTGCATTGTCCAACGAGAATGCACTCTGCTGCAATTTATTAAGATTGTGTGCCCAATATCCTGGATGTGTCGCTGCCCCGCTCAGGTCCACTGGAGTTCACCTTCTTCCTGGTGCATGTAAGTGCTTTGTCTAGCGATCCGAATCAGTCAGATCGTCTGACGGCCAATTTCCCATTTCAGTTGAATGAAAGCCGGCGCAGCCGCACCAAAATACGATCGCGTCACAGCCCCCTACTAAATACCTGTCACAGCCGCACTATCACTGAAAACGTCAGAAAGTCCAGCGATAGTGCGGACCCTTGGTAAATAAACCCCTGTATCTTGACCTGATCTGGAACCCTAAGCGTGCATTCACACGGCGGTATGCCCGCCGGGTGGGCATACTGCTGTGCGCTGGAGAGGAGGAGGTGACCCCTCCCCCCTCCATAGGAAACATATAGAATTTCCCAATACCATTACTGTAAGAGTAGTGAGACTGTGGAACATTCTGCCACAAGATGTTGTAATGGCTGATGATTGGAATATGTCCAAGAGGTGCCTGGATACCTTTCTCAAGATACAAAGGTCAAAGGTTAAAGGAACAAAACATTTTTATTCTTACCTCATTCTTTTTCATGAATATGATACACAATTTGCTCATGCGATCTAATTTTGAGGGATATGATAATTTAGTACCTAGAACTAAATATAAAAAGATTTCATAAAAACTAAATTATACTAAAAAGATATAAAATGCTAACTTTAACACACTAAATATTGTATATCATATTTTATTGTTATAGTCTACGACCAACACAGACACTTCAAATGAATTTACTTCATCTTTGAAAACATTACTGGTGGTAAGATTGTTTTTTTTTGTTTTATTTGATTTGTTTCAAAATGCAAAAAATTGCATATTGTATAAGCTGCTTCTATTTTACACAGAATAAATTCACAACAATAAAATTAATTTAATATTTTACAGGATGAACTAAAATGTGCTGAAGCTGACATCAATCAAATATTCTGGGTAAGTTGTAGTGTTTATTCATTAAAGCTGGGAAATAATTAATTATTATAACTTTTTGAAAACTAATTTTTTCCTAAATGTTGTACAATTTCCAGATACACTATTCCATATATGTTGTGAACGTGCCAAACTGTCAGACTTCTAACAATTACAGTCATTGGCCCTCATTTATTAAAGCCCCTGTACCAGTTTTTCATCTAACTTTGAACACTCTTTTCAGTGAAATCTGCCCATATATTTATAAAGTGTCCACAACACATTTGTGCTGTGGCTTCACTATACCTGATGCGACACAAAATTCTGAACATAAAGGGGCGTTCCGCTGCACAATCGGACCATGCACCACACTTATCATGCAGTGTCCAACAGAATTGTGTCACAAGCTATACATTAACTGTGCACCAAAAAAAAGTTGGTGCATTCTGCCGGACCCTACACACTCCACAGGCAAACTGCACCTAGTGATAAATGTGGGCCATTGACTTAATTCCAAACCAAATTTGAAATTTAGCCATAGACAACAAACTGCATTATTAAATTTATCCTTGGAAAATATTATTCCAATATATAGGCCTATACTGTTGAATATATTTTTATCCGTCATTTTATGCATTGCTGAAATAAGTAGATTGAATAAAATGCCTAAAATAGATTATATCATTTAGCTCATACCACCAAAGTTCATTGGCATACATTTTGAAAGATTAGACTATTGGGAACTATGGATATGGATTATCTACACTTTAGATAATTGACAATCACATATGCTGTTTGCCTCCATTGTTTATCATTTTGTTTTCTTAAACCCCTTCCCGCAGCAGCCCTTTTTCGTTTTTGCATTTTAATTTTTCAGTCCCCACATTCCAAAATCTGTAACTTTTTTATTTTTCCATGTACAGAGCTGTGTGATGGCTTATTTTTTGCAAAAATAACAAATTAATAACAAATTACACTTCAAAATGATGGTATTTAATATTCCATGCAGTGTACTGGGAAGCGGGTAAAAAAATTCCAAATGCGGTGAAATTGGTAAAAAAACGCATTTGTGCCGTATTCTTGTGGGCTAGGATTTTATGGATTTCACTGTGCGCCCCAAATGACAGGTCTACTTTATTCTTTGGCTCGGTACGATTACGGGGATAACAAATTTATATAGGTTTTATAATGTTTTCATACATTTAAAAAATTAAAACCTCTTGTACAAAAATTTTTTGTTTTTTTGGGTGGGATTTTGCCATCTTCTGGCGCTAATAACTTTTTTAAACGCAGTGAAAAAACGTTATTATATTTGGATAGATTGGGCATTTTCGAACACGGTGATACCTGATGTGTTTATAATTTTTACTGTTTATTTATATTTATATCAGTTCCAGGGAAAGGGGGGTGATTTGAATTTTTAGGTTTTTTTATTATAATTTTTTTTTAAACTTTTTTTTAATTTTTATTTTTACTATTTTTCAGACTCCAGTATGTGGCAGTATATGGGGATTTTACTCCTCATACATTACAATGTGCTGATAGCACATTGTAATGAATGGGTTAACCCGAAGTAGCTTCGGTCTTCGTGAGACCTGACGCTACCATGGCGATGGATCGCCGCTCCCCGATGACGTCACGCTTTGCCGGCGGCGATCAGCAGAAAAACACCAGCGATTGGTGCCGGAACCGATCACGGGTGTTGCCTGTGAGCCTTTGCTGCAATATGCAGCAAAGACTTACTGGCTATGAAGAGGGCTCGGCCCGCGAGCCCTCTCCATGCACCGGGGCCCGGCATGTGACATACTACTACGTCACATGTTGGTAAGGGGTTAACATTTCTTCCTTTCATTTCACTAAAGAGACCATTTGCATATCATTCCCTAGGAATTTTTCCTTTAATAAAAAAAACATAATACCCTAAGAAACATGGATGTTATGGTACTAATTTGCTGCTTATATAAATATTGATGACAATTACTCCATAATACAAAAAATGGATAAAAGCAAAGCCATTTACCTGAAGTTTTCCTTAGTCTCTGTGTCTTGTGAACATACAAGTTAATTCTCATATTCATATATTTATGAATTTAAACTCATAATAATGCATGAACTGCACTCATGAAAAAATGTGTTTTTTTTAGAATTCTGATGGTGCTGAAAATAATGAAGACGAAGTTTGGGAGGCATTGCGGCCCACAGTAGTAAGTTGTGGTTACCACAATAATTTCCATTACTATTAATATTTCTATTGGACACATTAAACCCATGGGGCTATACAGATAGATGTAAATGGGGGTCACACAAAAGCAAGCACAAAGGTACAAAATATACAACACTAGATTGGTACAGGAGGACTAAGGATCCCTGTGAGGGCTCACACCCTAAGTTATGAATGCCATGTTCATTCCCATCTGATATCAGTCCTTTCCTCGATCAGGGAGTGTTAAGGGGTTGTCCACTTTCAGTGAACAATTAAATAAGAAAAAGTTACACAATTCGCCAATATATGTTCTGTATGAATTCCTTACCGTTTTCTAGATCTCTGCTTGCTTTGCTTCTATAGAAAGCTACTCTATTTACTTTCAGTAGATAAAATCTGTCCATGGTGATGTGCTGGACATGCAGGTGTACGAGCCGTTATTATCACTCATCTCCTATTACTCTCAGTGATAATAACGGCTCATGCACTTGCATGTCCATTACATCACCATGGACATATTCTATACATTGGAAGGAAATAGAGAAGCTTTCTATAGAAGTAGAGCAAGCAAAGATCTAGAAAACCATGAGGAATTGATACAGAAAGTGTATTGAAAAATTGGATAACTTTACATTACACAAATAATATCAGTAATTTACTGAAAGTGACCAAACCCTTTAAGTTTAAAAAGGAGATTCCCAAATTTTCAAGCCAAGTCCCCCAGTCCAGCATTTCCATTAATTGTTGAGGACTGCTGGCATCTAATGGTAAAAGCCATTTATTGTTAATTCTTTTCAAATAAATGGAAGAGTAAGACATGAATGGTACAATTTAGTATGGCAAACAAGAGTCAATGTCCACTGTGCAATTAGTCATTAAGGCTACATTCACACGGACGTATGAAAACGGCTGAATCCGTACCATACTGTACCGTTTTTTTATGGGTTAAATACGTCCACATTTATTTCAATGGACAATACGTCCAACCATTTATGTTGCCACCGTTTTTTACACCGTACCGTATACTAGCCGTATAAAAATACAGAGCATGTCCTATTTTCTCCTGTATTTCAGTTCTGTATGCCCTAGAAGTCTATGGGTACGTATAAAATACGGGTTACATATGTGCTGCATACGGATGAAAAACGTCACGTATATACGGGCTCATACGGCCCATAAATACGAGACTGGGGAAATCATATGGTCGTGTGAATGTGGCCTTAGCATGTTGATTCTACATTTCAAAATGGAGGACATTTATCAGAGTTTTTGCACCAGAAAACTGACATAAAAGCCCTGAAATAGTTGCAATGCTTGAAAACCGCCAAGCATTGTGATTATTATCCAGTTTATGCCAGTTTCATGCCAAGAGGGTGGGAAGGGGGCGTGGTGAGTGGCGAGGTGGGCCAAGAGGGGTGTTCTTGTTCTGCATCTACACACTCACTGCATCCAGCACACCCTCACAAGTGATAGTTCTCCTCCAATATGTTCACAATCTCTTTTGTATCTCTAGAAAGCCTTAGGACTGAACCAAGCTTCCATTAATGCACAATGTGAATTGGTAAGTTGATTTTATAATCTAGTGAACTCTTATCATCTCTTTTTATCCTCACTGCACTGGAATTTTAAAGAATCAAGTGTTAAAATAATATATAGAATCTAAGAATTCCTCTGACAATATTAAATAATAAAATAATGCATTAAAAAGTATTGGGCACTATTGCAAAACTTTACTAGACAAGACCCTAGTAGATTTACCCATATACAGGCGGTCCCCTACTTAAGAACACCCGACTTACAGATGACCCCTAGTTACAAACGGACCTCTGGATGTAAGTAGTTTACTGTACTTTAGCCTTGGGCTACAATAATCACCTATAACAGTTATCACAGGTGTCTGTAATGAAGCTTTATTGTTAATCCTGGTTCTTATGACAACCCAACATTTTTAAAATCCAACTATCACAGAGACCAAAAAAAATTTGGCTGGAGTTACAATTATAAACTATACAGTTCCCACTTACATACAAATTCAACTTAAGAACAAACCTACAGACCCTATCTTGTACGTAACCGGGGGACTGCCTGTAGTGCTATGTAGGTAGTAGGTGACCCAGGCACCCAGGCAGTGGTGCACATCGGTGGTGTCACTAGTTTGTAGTATAACATTTTGTCAGTTTAAGTCAGTTATTACCCCTGAGGGTCCTATGAAACATGCATCAGCATGCCTGTAGTATCACTGGGCCAAATGATAAACTCTACTCGTGTTGTCTGTGACACATCTGAATTGGCAGTTTGTATAATAGACATTTTCAACAATCCTGTACGTCAATATCAGTTTTTCAGTACACACATAATAAAGGATTGTAATTATATTTTTATATGTGCATCTTTGCTGACTTTTTTTGTATTTATGTGAAAACCTAGTAAAAAATGTGTGTAAAGACCCTGGAGCCTGCGGGTCACATCCTCTTTCCTGTTGGATTCTGGTGGATGGAGGGGTAATGCAGATATTGGGGCAGATTTACTTACCCGGCCCATTCACGATCCAGCGGCGCGTTCTCTGCGGTGGATTCGGGTCCGGCCGGGATTTATGATGGCAGTTCCTCCGCCGTCCACCATGTGCTGAAATGCATCTGATCGCGCCGGAATACACCGAGCTGGACCAGGTGAAGGTAAGCGCGTCTCAAGCGACACATTTTCGTTTTTTAAATGCGGCAGTATTTCCGAATACGTCGGGTTTTCGTTTGGCCACGCCCCCGATTTCCGTCGCGTGCACGCCAGCACTGATGCGCCACAATCCGATTGCGTGCGCCAAAATCCCTGGGCAATTCAGGTACAATCGGCGCAAATCGGAAATATTCGGGTAACACGTCGGGAAAACGCGAATCGGGCCCTTAGTAAATGACCCCCATTGCTGTATACACACATCCTGCATTATTATCACTCCCATAGCAATGGTTTGAGGGCTTTGTGGATGTTCTTCTTTAATTTAGATGTGACCCTATAAGGGTCCTGAACTCACCCTAGTCTTGCAATTATGGCCAACCCTTTCACCATCACACCAACTTTATCTATTCAGTAGATTCCTCTTATTCCTCTCTAACTAAATGTCCTCAAGCAATCATTGCCATTAGTTTACTCAACAAACATTCTGATTAGGTCCCATACAGTTGTACAGGTGGTTTCAGTATGTAGTAGACAGTCTATTACCCCTAACATGACACTAGAGTGCCCAAATAGCTCACTGTCATATTGCCAATGATTTCTTAGGAATAGTGTAGGCTAAGTAGAAAGAGGAAGACCTTGAGTTGATGAATGTTGATGAACTCCTTTTTAAGAGACAACCCATCAAAATGTTGGCCTTAGACTGCTAAATCCAGTATTATTAGTGTTCAGCAGAAACAAATTTCATGTCTGTGTCGAACTTTTCCGATTCGGGTAAACACATGTCTGGTAATGCCCGTGATCAGTGCTAGGATTGATCGCAGTCTTGCTACTTTAAATCCCACCGGCAAAGTCGCAGACGGCATTCAAATCGATGCAGTGCGTATTCACCAGTACTAACATGCCGATTGTGGGTATTACTTGTGGGTAAACCCAGACCCAAAACAGACTTTTTCACTTTGTCAGGTGCGCTCATCACTAATTATTATTATTAATTATAGCAACAAATAAACCAAACAATGGCTCATTTGACTGCGTCAGTAAGTTGTAATCAGAGAAACCCATTTGTGCATAACTTACGGTAAATGTAAGATTCAATAATTTAAATTATTCAAGATATGAATTGTCTTTTAATTTCTGGAGGTCTTCTCCACACTAAATGAATTCAGCGTAATTTGATTTTGAATATTTTCTTCAGCTCAAACAACACTAAAAAAAAGTAGAGCTAAGATGTGTTTGTAAAAGCATCTCTATGGCATATATTTATATTGAAAATGGTCACCTCCTTCATGATTATGTATCAATTTAATGTATTTCTACTTGTTTTACAGCCAAAAAAATTAAAATTAAATTGTGTGGACAACTTAGTCAAGGTAGGAAGAAATACATCAGCACTCTGAATGTGACAAATGAATCAATTAAATTTTATTTGGTCTTCATTCACATACTTGTTACTAACTGACCAACTGATTATCTAATGTGTTTGAGGGGACTTCCATCCAAACCAGTGGATAAACTGTGCTGTCCCTATTCAGATTGGAGACAGGGAGAGTCGATGAGATGAGATTGGACTAATGAAGTTATTTGAATTTACTCACCTTTGCTTTTTAACTATTTAATGTAACCTCCTGCTCTCTATGTTGCTCTAGGGCCTAACTCCATGTGTTAAGGTAATAATAAAAATTACATCCTTTCTATTTTTCCTATTTTCCCATTCCAATTGTCCAACATTACATATATAGTATACAAAGTATAGTCCACTGATCTGTTCAGGCCAAAAAGTGAAAACTTCAAACCAATTATGAAGTTTTACAACTCTCTATATACAGAGAAGAAACTGCCACATTAAACATGAAGTAAGATCTCATTAAGAGTCCAGATGGCAATATACGGTAATTCATTATCACGCTATCCAATTTGATACTGCTGCTCCCTGGATTCTCAGGCAAGCCCTGCCTGCTCTATACCACACTTTCAATAGATTGCACTGTAAGTTGTAGAAGTTTATAAATTTATTTCTACAACATCCAATTTTAATTGCAACCAATTAAAATTGGTATTATGAATTACAATGGATTCATAACACTGCTTTTGACAGATACAATGATATATCGCACTCTTTACTGTAAGCAGCCAAAAGCTAGCTTTTTCTCTTGAAACTTATGATCTCAGTAATGAGTTATGATCAGTTTTTAAAATAATATGGCATATTTTTTTGTTTCTGTGTTTTTCTTACTGTAACATTCAGCAATGAATGACCCATAATTCTATGAAAAATAAATCTCCACTTTATTTCATCATAACAAGTTCCTTTCTGTCAAACAAATTAATTAATATTCTGCACTTTCAGGAGCGATCCCCAACAGAGATCATTTACTGCGAGGTAAGTAACAAAATTTATTGTTAAAATTTCCTGATTGGTTAGTTGTAAGTTACACATTATACATAAATCTCAATTCTACAAGTCAAATATTGGTTGTGGAATATCAGCAGAAGAAATTTAGTGAATTTGAGATGGAAAGTGTCATTTTAGCAACAGCTTCTACTTACTGTAACTAGTCTCACAAGGTATGTTAAGTATTATTATAATCTCCAAATTTCAATGCAGTAATATTGTTTCTTACCATTCATTTTGGCATTATAGACCATGAAATGTCAAATTGGAAGCAAAACTATGATTCGGCGATAGTATGCAAGTTATCTATGTTATGTTGGTATTATGTTAGGATTATTCCAGCATGATAATATATTAACCTTGTATAATAAGAACTGGTGCGCCGGCGTATGATAACCAAGAGGCTTCAACCGCTTGATGTATTCACTGCCGGAAACTTTAAAATAAACGCATGTTTAATGTGAAAAGTCGCAGGCAGCAGTGAGTGCTCTGACGTGAGAACTGTAATGCCCCACACCGGCCCTATAAAGTAAATCTACCATCATAATACATTATGATCACCCAGGGGCAGGTACTCATCGATCCAGGGACCGTGACCGTGGTATCCTTCTATTTGTCACCCATAGCAAAGAGGGGTTCTGGTAATTCCCCCCACACCCAGAGCCCTTATGATTAATTAACATAATTTTAAAATTTGATTTTAGAAGTAAAAGGCCGTGGATAACAAATATAAGAAAATTTGCACAGTCATAGTTCCGGGATCTATGAGTAAAGGTTTGTCATGCTTGATTTTGATGGTAACAAAATATACCAAAAAACGACACTAAATAGTTAGTTGGTTAGATGGGTCCAAAATAAATTATAAAATGTATGCAGACCACACGGATAAATGTCCAAGATCAATTGGAAAAAAATGTGTAATTTCTAAAAATCATATTGAAGATATTTTTTTCTTTCTTCAGATTGCTCAGTCTCAGCCCGATCTGAAAGTTATCAAGAGGGCATTGGTAAGATTCACATGAACATCAGTATGGACATAGAGCTTTGTTTTTTGTGTGTTAATCTTTATAAAATTAGTTTTACAAATAGGAAAGTTGCTAAATGTAAGACATGTACTAAAATATGTTTGTTTTTTTTAAGGAAAATGTTAAATGTCCTGTGGCTAAAGATTTAGATCTGAACGAACTGGTAAGATATAGAAAAGTTTCAGTTTTCAGTGTTCAATGTCATGGCAAGTTTACTTTGATGCAAATATTTTACTGCAGCTTTCCAAGATACATGTTAACAATCCAGTGTTTGGATAGTGACAATAATTGTGTGACAAGTTACCACCAAAAATGTGATTTGTATCATGATATTTTTCAGGAAAATTTGACCGATCAAGTTAAAAAATGTGTAACTGAAAGCGTGATTGAAGCCCTTCGAGACATTCTGGTAACTATTACAAATCTTTTCTGTCTACATTATGTCTTCATTATATATACTTTCATTTTATGTTAAATATGAACTTTTAACTCATTCTTCACATGAATGTACGGTGAAGGATATCTTGGAAGGTGGGCAGTACGAGTACGAATACGAATACTTTCTCAATCATAATTTAACAAACACAAAAATTCCCTAGTCCAGCCAGAGCTAAATGGGAAGCTGAGATTGGCTCTATGCAGGATTATGAGTTGAAATATATATCAGTGATGACTCCTAAGTTATCCCCCTGTCAGGTCCACCGGTACTCACAAGTCCTGCTGCCCGGAGTGTACATAATCCTGGTATGTTACAAAAAATTGGAGTATGAGATACAACTAATTCTTCAAAAGGGAGTTTGGGTTTGATCCATATGTATTGGGTATGTTCTAAAATGAGTCCCTAATGGAATGCCATGCTTGATTTGATCAAAACAGTGTGTGGCATTGAGTTGACTCACAATCCTAAACTCTGTTATATCCTGCATTTTGTATCAGGCTACAAAATTGATACAATATCTACATTAGTGTAGAGGAATGCTGGGTTTAATGCTTATATCCGCCTGGACAGAGGAGTGTATAAAAAGAGAGGAACCTTACGTAAATTTGATGGCATCCAGGAAGGCTGAATGTCTTAGGTTGAAGATAATTATCACTGGTTGGGCTCAAAAGTACAAGTTGAATGTGCAAGATAGGCTCTCCCCACCTGCTTTGCCTTTGATTAAAATTAGAGATGAATACTTGCCTTGCCATATAGTACCGTATATAGTTTGTATTTTATGTGGTTCAAAGGGTGGCTGGTGCACTGTCTCTCTTAGTTGTTGGTGGGGGATCTTTGTGGTATGTTTTATGATAAGATCCAGTAGTACTTTATTGGTTACCCTGGGGGAGGGAATTATTTTGTACATAGTGTTACGGCAGTTGTTACACAAAGAGACATGCTTATTGATACAGTTACATACATACACTAAGAGAGGCACGTTCTTATATGTTGCTAGTTCCTTTGTTGCAAACAAACAGGTACATGACAGAACAGGTTAACAAGACCATATTACATTACAGAGGGGGGACAATTACAGTAAGAAATACACGAGTGACAATAACCGATTGACAGAAGCTAGACAGGTATGCATAGGGGGACAACAGAAGGGTTGCCAGTGCAACACAGTTGAAACAGCGGTGTGCTGCTATTGGTTTGACAGAAGTGACACTGCCCGTAGCTCCAATTTTGCCAAGTACCAGCGCTTAAGCTGCCACTGGGCACTGGTTGAAATCATTTACATTTCAGGTGTTCTGATAATGTCATAAATGGTGCTCTTGGCTGCCAGAATCCAGTTACGGTTCTCTTTTGCACCATGTCATGCGACATGGAGCCCCTGCTGCTGATTGACTAGGTACTGAAAGGAGCGTGACAGGCTAAGTGTCAAGCTGGTACCTAAGGGCAGGGGGTGTGGTGTGGGAAGACGGAGTAGATGCACAGGCAGCCCCCTACAGTGGTGCAATTCTTGACAGTACAGTCTATTAAATGCAATTGCAAGTCAAGCAGATTTAGATTAGGTGAGTCAGAGGACAGAATTGTATGGTGTGACTTTACTTTTTGCAAATGTAAAATGAGTGATAAAAGTATGCACTGTTGACCAAGAAGGTCTGATAGACCTAAGGTCTGCAATTTATACACCGTAGACAAATAAGTTGTAACTACCAGCTGTTAACAAGAGGGTGGAGAGAAGACCGAAGGAAGTCTCTAGAAAACAGCAGGGAATTAGTTATGCTTTTACACCCACCAATACACAAGAAAGTTGCAGATAAAAGACTATTGCTTGTGATGGCTTTTGCAGGAATTATCAAAAGTATCAGAGAGCAGAACTGTTCTAGTTGCCCATGGCAGCCAATAAGAGCTCAGCTGAGTACAAAATTAAAGTTGAGCTCTGATTGGTTGCCATGCGCAAGTAGAACAGTTCTGCTCTCAGACACTTCTGATAAATCTCCCCAAATGTCTGTATGTGTTTTCTATTTTTTGAAAAGAGAAAACTGAAGTCTGGTTGGTCGTTATTTGTCTTTGAATATGAAACTTTCCTGTAAGGAAAGTTTCATCATCTGCAAGCGGGAAATAATATCTCATAATATCCATTTATTTACACTGTTTTTGGGATGTTACAAATGTTTCTATAATATTTAGATTTGGGATTCAGTAGATTATTCAGTTGGAATAAAGAAGTTTTCTTTTCTTGCAGAATGATGAAAGGATCAAAAAATCTTTGTCTCCTGTTATGTGCCCTCCGGTAAGATATAGCACTTTAAAGAATTCTTCCTTAGGATTTGTTTGTCATTTACATTTAACCCATCAATACTGCGGCCATTTCCATTTTTGAATTTTTGGTTTTCTCTCCCCTCCTTCCAAAAACCAAAACTTTTTGCAGTGGCAAACTTTTCTTACAGGGTTAGTTTTTACGGACTTGTCATTGTGCTTTTGCTGGGTTTTTAGATCCCCTTTCATCTTTGGGTTTGTACAACCATGGAGATACAGTACAACTGTACATTAAGACAGTTTATATTATATTTGAATACCTTACAAAATGTTCAATCTTCAAAATAAAATGTTGCCATTCCACCCAATTCTAAGACCTTAAACTTTTCAATAATTTTGCAGTATGGGCTGATGGTTCGATTCATTTACAGAACTGTATTACATTTTGATCACTTATTATTGCAGTTTTTACTGTTAATCAAATGTTTGTCCTGTTATTGGGTTCGCAGGGATCATAATTCTTATTATCTTGATAGATCTGGCATTTTGTAACCCAGAGATAAATAACATGTTTATGCTTGTTTGAATTAGAATTTAAGGAAAAGTGGGTGACTTAAATTTTTATATATTAATTAATTTTATTTTGTGAATTTTTTAAGCATTTTTTTGGCCACCTAATGGTGTTTGAACCCTAGGAGGTCTGATCACTTATACAATATTTATCAATACCACTTTATTGTAGCATATTTCCAATATAGAGAATCTGTTTTAGGATATTAAAAGGTTACCACTCACTAAACTGTATAAGTCAAGTTTTTTTAATACAGCACACTGAGACATACCCCCAGAGCAAATTAAAGCTCACTGCCCCTACATTTAAAAAATAAGGCACTGCCATATAATATTATTGTGAAATACTATGTAATGTTAAATAAGATTATGATACATTTTTGTTTTTTATGCTTATTACATCACACAACTGTTTTTTTCTTTTTCATCAGAAAAAAGGGAAAGGTAATAAGAAGAAGGGCGTATAAAGAAGTGTAAGTATTAAAGGGGTATTCCAGGAATAAGCATAATTCATATGCAAATGGATACTCAAAATATAAGCTAATGTGTAATTAGTTGTTATTTAAAATTTTGCTCCTGTTAGCAGAAAATGCTGGTGACATAGACTGTAATGAAGAATTAAACTGCTACTGGCCCTTTAATCAGTCCGTTAATTTCCTCCGCACGGTCCGTTGCAGAACAGAAGATGGCCGCTGGTCACATGTCCACATCACATGTCCTGCACCTGCCTGGGCAGGTCATGTTATCACCACCTATTTTGCTGTAGTGGGTTGGTTGCAGTGCATCCAGTATGGCCAGTGTTTTGGTGATGGCAGTTACACATCATTACTATGGTAACAGAGCAAGAAAACCTGTTAGATCATCACTGGGAGCAGAGCATAAGAGGTAGGAGGAGGAGTTACTGAGAACTAAAGGATCATGGGACTTGTATTTTCCAGTGGCGGCCATCTTGGTGATAACTCCACCTACTTTAGAGAGGCCATAAATTTTGTAAATCATAAAATCAAACTATTTAAGCTCCATTTTGTGACTAATGACATTGAGTATTGTTGTATTCATTTATTTATATCATCATGGGTTTTTGTGTCAGACGTTCATATTCCCCGAATACCCCTTTAAGTAAAGTAAAACCTAGGAGATTATATAAATTGTAGTTGGATGGGGTTAGGATTTGGTAGAACAAAGTGTCACGCTAGGAAGCTATATCTGCTGCATTATTCAATCGTCCCCAGAGATTGAAGTACAGACCATATACTGTCTATGGTCCATATACAGATCATTGAGGAGATTACAAAAAGACAAAAGGAGCATAAATCAGGAGAAGCAATTCTCACCATATAGACGTAGACCACATTCAACTTCTAATATCCTTTATGACCTACAGATTGTTACAACCCCTAGTTGAGATTATATTCTTCTTCACGCCACCTTCACAACAAGTGGGCATGGAGAGGGATGCAGAGTGGGCCTACACACTCACATTCAAGGTTGCGGTGCAATATTACACTAGACAGGGCCTGGGCACAGGGGCAAGACTAGGAGAGGCCAAGCACCATAGCAGATTTCTTAATGCCTTCCCCTCTTCCCCTTAAAAAATATACATTTATGTAAAATCACACACATTTCTATACTTGATATATATATGAGCTCTACACTCATACGCACATTAATACACTCTTACACCTACAAACATATACAAGCTCCTCCACACACATTTATGTACTCATATATATGTTTATACACTCATACATACATTATATACATTAAAACTGGCTGCGAGAGGTTTTCAGGCCTAGTTTACACATAATTACAAATGCAAAACAAAAGTGGTGCACTGAGTTTTAGCGTGAATAGCATCTGCAGGGTGCACATGATTATTAACCCCTTACCGACACTTGACGTAGTAGTACGTCACGCGTTGGCTGCGGTTGCATGGAGAGGGCTCATGGAATAAGCCTTTTCCATAGTCGGTAAGTCTTTGCTGCATTTTGCAGCAAACACTTACCGGTAACACCCATGATCGGTGCTAGCACTGATCGCGGGTGTTAACCCATCCATCGCTGCTGACGAAGCTGCCGGTTGCTTCAAAAAGATTGCGGTGGCCATCACATTAGGTATCGCCGTGTTCTATAGCAACTTGTAACCTGATAAACAAAGCCCTCTGGTGATAGGTTCCCTCTAAGGACACCTAACTTACAGACAACCACTAGTTAAAGACGGACCCCTCTGCCCTCTGTGACCTCTGGTAAAGCTCTCTGGATGTTACTTTAGTCCCAGGGTGCAATGATCAGCTGTAAGGTGTCTGTAATGAAGATTTATTGAAAATCTGTATGTGGCATGGAGACTGCCTGTATATGGAAATCGACCTGTCTGTAATATAGTATGTATTTTATTTTATTTACTTTTTTTTGCAGGCATCTAATAATTTGTGGGATGCAAAGAAAATTGAACTGGATTTCCTCTAGAACGTTAATCTTAATAACATTAACCTGATTAACCTTGTCTCACAAAGCAATGTGCAACGTATCATTTATTTGTGATTGAATAAAAAATTGGAAGACAAATGTCTAGAATCAATGATCCTTTATAATATACAGAACCTGGACCATTTTACGTACTGCTTGTCAAATATACTAAGAGGGTCCAGCCTCTGGAGAGAGGCTCCGTCGCCAGAACTAAATTTCAGATGTTTTTGGTCAGGCCTTTACACGCCACACTCTCCGTCACACGCCCAAAGTGGTATGCGGGTTGGAAAATTGTCAAAAATTTTGGTAATGGGGCTTTTTACCAACTTTCTTCCAAGCCAGAAAACTGGAAGACAATGCTTGTTTAATTCCCATTATTGTCTTTTTGCCAGTAGTGGAGGCTGTATGAGGTTTAATGCATGAGGTTTAATGAACATAGAGGTACTACCTGTATTTCACCATCATGTGGAGCCCTATAGATTATATAATTGTAGTGAATATAGAGGCACAACCTGTATTTCACCACCAGTTGCAGCCCTTTGGATGATTTAAAAGAAATGATTAGAAAGGCTGTTCTTGTATTTCACCACCAGGTAGAGCCCTATGGAGGATATAATTGTAGTAAGTATAGAGGCAATACCTGTAGTTCGCCACTTGCTGGAGCCCTATGGGTGATATAATTATAATGGACAAAGAGACTGTACCTGTTTTTCACCACCATGGTCAGAGAGTAGGTGTTCTCCTTAAAGGGAACCTGTCACCAGGGACCTCATTTTTCACTAAAGACAGATTCTAAAAGCCCATGACACCTGCAGTGCAAACATGCCTCTCTGACTTTTCTAAGCATTTGCATTACAATATAATTGTGTGTTATAACTTACTCTTGCATCCTGACAAAATCCTGGGGTAGTCACAGGGGCTGGACTTTGGTTTGCATGCATTTCAAAAAACAACATGTGACTTGTCTGAGCTGCAGGCTGTCTCCATGTTTGTGCTCCTGTACAGCTTGTCCCTTCCCCACTAATGTCAGGCTGACAAGGCTGTGACCTCTGAGAAGAAGCAGGAGGAGGAGCTAGACAGGAGCACAAAGGTGGGGCCAAACTCTGAGGAGTAACACAGACAAGGCACATGTGGTTTTTTGAAATGCATCCAAACCAAAGTCCAGCCCCTGTGACTACCCCATGATGCAAGGTAAGTTATAACTCACAATTATATTGTAATGCAAATGCTTAGAAAAGACAGAAAGGCAGATTTGCACTGCAGGTGTAAAAAGCTTCTGCACCCTGTCTTTAGTGAAAATGAGGTCCCCGGTGACAGGTTCCCTTTAAGGAGACATCGCCAATTAAGGCCACCTTAAAGGCATGTGGAGACTTAAAGCCATAGATGCTCCACTAGGAGCCAAATCAGTTCATATCCAAACCAGTTCCCTACGCTGTACTGAGGAGACCCAACCAGGTCAAAACAGTGCTGTCTACAGTTGGGAACCTGTTCCTTCTGGAATAGATATACTGGTTTGGCCTAATCCCACATCATGTTTTTAGACTTCTTGTAGGTCATACTTGGAGTTAAGGGGGCTGCCTTTCAAGGTAGCAAAAGGAGGCATTGTTTTCCATTTAACACCTTGGAAAACTTATTTGCATTCTTCCCAGATTTCACCACCAGGTGAAGCATTATGGGTGATTTAAATGAAGTGATTATAAAGGCAGTACCTTTATTTCACCACAAGGTGGAGATCTATGGATGATATGATTCTAGTAAATATCACTACCTGCGTTCACCACCAGGTAGAGCCCTATACAGGGCCCATTCTAGCTTTTTTGCTGCCTGAGGCGAAAACTGAAAGGCTGTCCCCTTCCCAACACACACACAAAAAGATCCTATCCCTGATCTCCTCCTAACCCACTGAGTTTACATACACATCTTTAGAAAGCATCTAAAACCTGATTAAAGTTTTCTGACATTACTAGTAATATCCTCCAACAGCGCCAGAGATCAGGGACACCCTGTGACTGACACTACTCAGGCTGACGCTGCCTCACACACTAGTATCAGTCTCAGGGGGGATCGTCGTTATGGATCGTCCTAAATACATGGATGAGGTTTATAGCCAACTGAATGACCCTCTGGTATACAAAAAAGTTGACACTGACCCCACAAGAATTTTCACTAAGAGATTGAGACTGCTGGTCGATCATGCCTATGCGATGGATATCATTGATCGGGATCTATGTGATTTTTTGATCCCTAAATTTCCAAAAATCCCCCTACTTTACTGCCTGCCTAAGATACACAAATGCCTAAACTCTCCACCAGGCAGACCTATTGTTTCAGGGCGGGATTCCTTACTTAGCCCTGCTGCCATCTTTTTAGACAGGGTTCTTCGATCCTTTGCCATCAATACCAAATCTTACATTAGGGACACCACTGATTTTTTGAATAAGATCGCTACCATTTTTGTTCCAACAGGTGCCCTCCTTGTATCATTCGATGTCACAAGTCTGTATACATCGATTAACCATGAACGAGGTATTGCTAGTGTGGCTAGAGCCTTATCAAAGTCTGATTATAACGATGCCAGTAAAGAATTTGTTTTGGGTCTACTTGAAATTATCCTTACATGTAATTATTTCATGTTTAATGACGAATTTTATGTGCAGTTAAGGGGTACTGCTATGGGGTCCAACGTGGCCCCAGCCTATGCCAACATTGTGATGGCCGATTTAGAGGAGGCGTGCGTCTATGTGTCCCACCACTTCAGACATGTACTGGGGTGGTGGCGGTACATCGACGACGTCTTCTCCATCTGGACCGGGGACAGAACGTCCTTGCATGATTTTCTCGACTTTTTAAATGACGTTGATCCTGACATTAAGTTCACGATGGTGGTTTCTGATACAGATTTACAATTTCTTGATACTAAAGTATATGTGGTTGATAACAGTCTTAAAACAACTTTATTTGTGAAACCTACTGATTGCAACACCCTTCTCAGCTATGACAGCAACCATCCAAAAAATATGATCCGATCACTACCTTACAGCCAATTGCTGAGAGTCCAAAGAATAGTTAGTGATAAAGACGCTAGATGTACCGAACTCCACACAATGGGTAGGAAATTCATCGATAGGGGTTACCCCAAAGCTTTGGTTGGAGCACATATGGATAAGGTATTTTCTATGGACCGTACAAGCTTACTATCCAAAACATCCACCAATAAGACTAATGCTCGTATTCCTATGGTCTCTACATTCACACCACACAGCCAGAACATTGCCTCTATTATTAAAAAAAAACTGGTGCATTCTCAACTCGTATTATAAATCCATTCAAGAATTTCAGTCCCCCCCCCTATTCTCTTATAAGAGAAGTAGGAACTTGAGAGATATGCTAGTTAAGAATGATGTATCCACACAGAGAAGAGAGAAAACTACACGCATGGGTTGCTTTCCATGTATGGCATGCGATAATTGCACCCTTATGCGGAAGGGCGAGATATTCACCCATCCATCTTCACAGATGACATTTAAAATCAACTCCTACTTGACTTGCAGAAGTGACTATGTGATATACATATTACAATGTCCATGTAAACTATTATATGTTGGTGAAACAACCACAGAATGTAGACTACGGCTCAATAATCACAAATCGAGCATACGAACCAAAAAACTCGACCTCCCAGTACCGCATCATTTCCATGAAGCTGGCCATAAAATAGAGGATCTTCGCTTCTCCATTGTAGATCGAATTCCTCCGCTAAAAAGAGGTGGCAATAGGGAACTTCTGTTAAAACGCAGGGAGGTACAATGGATCCACAGATTGGGATCCATGAGTCCTCATGGTCTCAACAGAGACCTTCCTTTGAATGTCTTTAATTAATTGTTGTATGTTCTGTACATATTTTCTAGGGGTCCTGAAACCATTCTCTAAGTTCTATCTGTCGATTCTGACATTAATCACTATATTGCAATATAGAGCATGTTTTGATGAATTACACATAGGCCTTACTTACGTATTTCTGTACCCTACAGCAACCTCTGGACTTTGATGTGGACAACTTTGAATGCCTGACAGACGGTGACTCCAGGGCGACCGGGATAAACCTACGGCTGTGGACCCAAAGAAGGAGGCAGCGATCCCGGACGGGGCACCTTTTGCTGGTGGAGACCTCTCCAGCCTTTTGGCTCAATATGATGTCTGTACCCAGCGATACCTGCTTACCTATGGACCACTTGCCGTTTTCCCGTGGTTTCCCACTGTTAGTCCCAGTCGGAGCATCCTAGTCCCATCACCAGATTAAGGCTGCATGAAGTCGGGATTCCCTTGAGTAAGATGGCCTCGTTATGTGTGAGCGCTTTTTGCGCATGTCCCTTCTGATAATTATCGGACTTAAGTTGTTCGACTATACTTTGGACTTTTTATACAGCTGGTCGAAATATACCTTCTTTTGTGGACTACATCTGGTACACATGCTCTATTGTCTTTCTTTTTATTTTTTCTTGCACAAGACACTTTATTGTTGCACGTCTACGGACATTAACACAGGAATCGGACCTCCCCTTCTGTTGGACGCTATGCCGATCTCCATAGTAACGTACACACTTTGTATATTTGTATGCGTTGTATTCACTTATATATATGTCTGACCAAACAATAATGTAACCACGGTGCACCAGAATGACTTTTTGGATTTTTTATATACCTTGTATTCTTACAAATAATGTCACATATGTTGGTGATTACCTCACCTGACTATTTAAGTCAGCTGACCGCTGACTCACTATGCTTGAAAATGTCTGCATAGAGCGAGACGAAACGTTGCATCCTCACCTATGGTGGAATAAAAGTTTCTTCACCTTATCCACACGGAGTGCTGCTTCACTTGTTATTCATTGCTATGACTAACGGGGTTGGTTGGACCCCCGACGAAGACCTGCACCCACTCAACTACGTACACGGTGCCGTTCCACTTTTTGTTTTTTTGTAACCCACTGGACCAGGAGCGTTTGCACGTGTTTTCCTACTTGAAAATGGATTCCACTAATCCACCTTCGAACTTATTTTCATTCACAGAAGAAGATGTGAATAGGATTCTAGACGGACCTCTGGGTGATAGTACATTCCTGGACATACCGGCGAAAATAGACCTTAAACGCAAGTATGAATATCTCTCAAGAAGACTTATCAATTTTCAACTACATTTGTCCCTACTATGCCAATATTATAGACATAAAATCATCCCTCGAGGACTTAGGACACATCTGAGACCCAATCTCTTCCCTTCTAACACAGAATTCTGTACCAGATTTGAAGGTTTATCAAATAAATATGCTTTGGACATTATCCTCCTAAATATTGAATTTATACAACAGGACATGACAATAGGGCAAGCCAAATTGAATGACTTGGAAAAAGAATTGAGTCAATTACTGGATGAGGCAGAATTCAACACCTACAAAGAAAAAGCTAAAGTGATCTTTGCTAAATTTCAAAAAGAACAGGAAGAGATTAAACGTCACAAATGGACGAGGGACAAGGATGATTATGCCACGGGGAACATATATACATGGAAACATGATGATATGTCCTATAATAGAAAAAACAAACGAGACAATCAAAGAAAACGTAACGACAAGAATTCTTCCAACAGCACTGCTTCCAGCGATTTTTTAGAACCTCGACCTACGGACCAAAGAAACGCGGCAGCTACAAAAGACGACGAGGAGGACGTAAATACAAACGACAGTCAAAGAACCAGGAGTGGCAAAGGTTCGAGACTACAGACACTAACAACCAAGAAAAAATGAATCTACACTCTGTGGTAAATATCTCTTCATATTCTCTATCTACTGTTGAACTGAAAGTTCTGGATAAGGGTCTTTCTTATTGCCCCACAACCTCTATGGACTGGTTGAATTTTGACATCGAACTTAATCGTTTTTTCAGAGCTATTAAGTTAAAAACATGGTTTACCGATAGAGCTTCCACCCAGAATGATGATAATATTGTTCGAAACAAAGGCACAGATTTTAGTCTGAAAGGTTGTGATCTTTTTGTTAAAAGTAAGTTCTGTCCTCCCACCAACTCCCCGGCAGTTGATACCTTTATAACAGCCGTACAGAGAGATATTGATATGTATAAGGAGGAGCTTTCTAATTTCACTGTTAAAAACAATTTGTCTTTGGCTGAAAGAAGGGCACTTGAGGGACTGATCCATAACGGCGATCTTGTGATCAAACCCGCCGACAAAGGTGGGGGGATCGTCGTTATGGATCGTCCTAAATATATGGATGAGGTTTATAGCCAACTGAATGACCCTCTGGTATACAAAAAAGTTGACACTGACCCCACAAGAATTTTCACTAAGAGATTGAGACTGCTGGTCGATCATGCCTATGCGATGGATATCATTGATCGGGATCTATGTGATTTTTTGATCCCTAAATTTCCAAAAATCCCCCTACTTTACTGCCTGCCTAAGATACACAAATGCCTAAACTCTCCACCAGGCAGACCTATTGTTTCAGGGCGGGATTCCTTACTTAGCCCTGCTGCCATCTTTTTAGACAGGGTTCTTCGATCCTTTGCCATCAATACCAAATCTTACATTAGGGACACCACTGATTTTTTGAATAAGATCGCTACCATTTTTGTTCCAACAGGTGCCCTCCTTGTATCATTCGATGTCACAAGTCTGTATACATCGATTAACCATGAACGAGGTATTGCTAGTGTGGCTAGAGCCTTATCAAAGTCTGATTATAACGATGCCAGTAAAGAATTTGTTTTGGGTCTACTTGAAATTATCCTTACATGTAATTATTTCATGTTTAATGACGAATTTTATGTGCAGTTAAGGGGTACTGCTATGGGGTCCAACGTGGCCCCAGCCTATGCCAACATTGTGATGGCCGATTTAGAGGAGGCGTGCGTCTATGTGTCCCACCACTTCAGACATGTACTGGGGTGGTGGCGGTACATCGACGACGTCTTCTCCATCTGGACCGGGGACAGAACGTCCTTGCATGATTTTCTCGACTTTTTAAATGACGTTGATCCTGACATTAAGTTCACGATGGTGGTTTCTGATACAGATTTACAATTTCTTGATACTAAAGTATATGTGGTTGATAACAGTCTTAAAACAACTTTATTTGTGAAACCTACTGATTGCAACACCCTTCTCAGCTATGACAGCAACCATCCAAAAAATATGATCCGATCACTACCTTACAGCCAATTGCTGAGAGTCCAAAGAATAGTTAGTGATAAAGACGCTAGATGTACCGAACTCCACACAATGGGTAGGAAATTCATCGATAGGGGTTACCCCAAAGCTTTGGTTGGAGCACATATGGATAAGGTATTTTCTATGGACCGTACAAGCTTACTATCCAAAACATCCACCAATAAGACTAATGCTCGTATTCCTATGGTCTCTACATTCACACCACACAGCCAGAACATTGCCTCTATTATTAAAAAAAACTGGTGCATTCTCAACTCGTATTATAAATCCATTCAAGAATTTCAGTCCCCCCCCCCTATTCTCTTATAAGAGAAGTAGGAACTTGAGAGATATGCTAGTTAAGAATGATGTATCCACACAGAGAAGAGAGAAAACTACACGCATGGGTTGCTTTCCATGTATGGCATGCGATAATTGCACCCTTATGCGGAAGGGCGAGATATTCACCCATCCATCTTCACAGATGACATTTAAAATCAACTCCTACTTGACTTGCAGAAGTGACTATGTGATATACATATTACAATGTCCATGTAAACTATTATATGTTGGTGAAACAACCACAGAATGTAGACTACGGCTCAATAATCACAAATCGAGCATACGAACCAAAAAACTCGACCTCCCAGTACCGCATCATTTCCATGAAGCTGGCCATAAAATAGAGGATCTTCGCTTCTCCATTGTAGATCGAATTCCTCCGCTAAAAAGAGGTGGCAATAGGGAACTTCTGTTAAAACGCAGGGAGGTACAATGGATCCACAGATTGGGATCCATGAGTCCTCATGGTCTCAACAGAGACCTTCCTTTGAATGTCTTTAATTAATTGTTGTATGTTCTGTACATATTTTCTAGGGGTCCTGAAACCATTCTCTAAGTTCTATCTGTCGATTCTGACATTAATCACTATATTGCAATATAGAGCATGTTTTGATGAATTACACATAGGCCTTACTTACGTATTTCTGTACCCTACAGCAACCTCTGGACTTTGATGTGGACAACTTTGAATGCCTGACAGACGGTGACTCCAGGGCGACCGGGATAAACCTACGGCTGTGGACCCAAAGAAGGAGGCAGCGATCCCGGACGGGGCACCTTTTGCTGGTGGAGACCTCTCCAGCCTTTTGGCTCAATATGATGTCTGTACCCAGCGATACCTGCTTACCTATGGACCACTTGCCGTTTTCCCGTGGTTTCCCACTGTTAGTCCCAGTCGGAGCATCCTAGTCCCATCACCAGATTAAGGCTGCATGAAGTCGGGATTCCCTTGAGTAAGATGGCCTCGTTATGTGTGAGCGCTTTTTGCGCATGTCCCTTCTGATAATTATCGGACTTAAGTTGTTCGACTATACTTTGGACTTTTTATACAGCTGGTCGAAATATACCTTCTTTTGTGGACTACATCTGGTACACATGCTCTATTGTCTTTCTTTTTATTTTTTCTTGCACAAGACACTTTATTGTTGCACGTCTACGGACATTAACACAGGAATCGGACCTCCCCTTCTGTTGGACGCTATGCCGATCTCCATAGTAACGTACACACTTTGTATATTTGTATGCGTTGTATTCACTTATATATATGTCTGACCAAACAATAATGTAACCACGGTGCACCAGAATGACTTTTTGGATTTTTTATATACCTTGTATTCTTACAAATAATGTCACATATGTTGGTGATTACCTCACCTGACTATTTAAGTCAGCTGACCGCTGACTCACTATGCTTGAAAATGTCTGCATAGAGCGAGACGAAACGTTGCATCCTCACCTATGGTGGAATAAAAGTTTCTTCACCTTATCCACACGGAGTGCTGCTTCACTTTTTATTCATTGCTAGTATCAGTCAGTGACACAGACTTTAGTGGCATCTAGTACCTTACAGGTGACTACTGTATAAACTCGAGTATAAAATGTGCTGAAAAACTCAAACTCAACAGGGATGTCTATATAATAAAGGAAGCTGGTTATATACTAAAGGGGACTCGCAAGCTATATACTAAAGGGGGTTGGCTATATACTACAGGGGGCTGGCTATATACTACAGGGAGCTGGCTGTATACTACAGGGGGCTGGCTATATACTACAGGGAGCTGGCTGTATACTACAGGGGGCTGGCTATATACTACAGGGAGCTGGCTGTATACTACAGTGGGCTGGCTATATACCACAGAGTGCTGGCTGGCTATATTCCAAAGGGGGGTAGCTATATAATAAAGGGGGCTGACTTTCTATATACAACAGGGGGGTTGGCTGGCTATATACTACAGAGGGCTGGCTATATACTACAAGGGGCTGACTATATACTACAGGGGGCTTGCTGTGATCCACCCTTCCATTTCCCACCCTCGGCTTATACTTGAGTCAATAGGTTTTCCCAGTTTTTGGCACTAAAATCAGGTGCCACGGCTTAGTCTCGAGTATATACGGTATTTGCAGCACAGTGGCTAGGTGGGTAGCACTTCTGCCTTGCAGCGCTGGAGTCCTGGGTTCAAGTTCCACCCAGGTCAATATTTGCAAAGAGTTTGTATGTTCTCTCCGTGTTTGCGTGGGTTTCCTTCAGGTCCTCCAGTTTCCTCCCACAATCCATAAAAAACATACTGGTAGGCTATTTAGATTGTGAGCCCCATCGGGACAGGGACCAATTTGACAAGCTTTGTGCAGCGCTGCGTAACCTGTGTGTGCTATATAAATAAAGAATTATTATTATTATTTTCTCCATCAGGAAATGATATCTACCACCTGGTAGAGCCCTATAGATTATATAATTGTAGTGAATATAGGGACACTATCTGTATTTCACCCTAGGGTGGAGCTCTAGGGATTATATAAATGTAATACACAATTAGGCAGTACACGTATTTTACCATTAGGTGGAGCCCTACAGATATCAATGTACAGAACAAAGAGGCAGTACCTGTATTTCACCCCTAGGTCGAGATCTACCGAATGGATGATGTAATTGTAGTGAAAATAGAGGCACAACCTGTATTTCACCAGGTGGAGCCCTATAGATACTATGAATGTAAAGAACATAGAGCAGTGACGGCGAACCTTTTAGAGCCTGAGTGCCCAAACTTCAACCAAAAGCCACTTATTTATTGCAAAGTGCCAGCGCAGCAATTTAAGCAGTAATTTATTTCTCCTTGTTCTTTGACAACTTTCAATCGTTCAGCCTGATAATTGCACCAACTCAGTTGAAAGGAGGAGGGCAAATTCATCTATCATTGTAGGAAGATTCTGCAGGAAAATTCTTTGAGTTCTGTCTGGTGAACTTCATGCTGGGGTGATGGCCTGGGTGCCCACAGAGAGGGCTCTGAGTGCCGCCTCTGGCACCCGTGCCATAGGTTCGCCACCACTGACATAGAGGCAACACTTGTATTTGACCCGCAGGTGAAACCCTATGGTTTATATAGTTGTAATTAATAGACACACTATCTGTATTTCACCACCCGGTAGAGCCCTGTAGTTTATATAGTTGTAAAGGACAAAGAGGCAGTACATACATGTCACCACCAGGTGGACCCTATGGATGAAATGATTGTAATTAGAGATGAGCGAACATACTCGTCCAAGCTTGATGCTCAATCGAGCATTAGCGTACTCGTAACTGCTCGTTGCTCGGACGAGTATTTCGCCCGCTCGAGAAAATGGCAGCTCCCGCCGTTTTGCTTTTTGGCGGCCAGAAACAGAGCCAATCACAAGCCAGGAGACTCTGCACTCCACCCAGCATGACGTGGTACCCTTACACGTCGATAGCAGTGGTTGGCTGGCCAGATCAGGTGACCCTGGGATAGACTAGCCGCTGCCCGCGCTGCTCGGATCATTCTGTGTCTGGATGCCGCTAGGGAGAGAGCTGCTGCTGGTCAGGGAAAGCGTTAGGGTGTTCTATTAGCTTACTGTTAGGCAGGAGTGATTCTACAACAACCCAACAGCCCTTCTTAGGGCTACAATAACGTTATACTTTTTTTTTTTATTTGCTTGTGGCTGGGCTTGCTGGCACTAGTAGTGCAGCTAGTACCATATTGTGAGGAATTTGCAGGGGGACTTGCTACCGTTGTGTTTAGCTCTTAGTGACACACATATCCACCTCAAACACCAAAGTGGGAAAATTTATTAGGGGTTTGATTTCAATTAGGCACAGTCTGCCAGTTTCTTTTTATTTTACGTTTATTTTTTTAATAACTCAGTGTCATCTCATCTTGCATAGTAGTGTGCTTTAATACTTGGCTAGAAAATAGCCATAGGAGAATCCAAACGGCTTACTTACGCCTACAGTAGCGTTATATATATTTGATTTCTGGTTGATCTGCTGGTGGCTGTAGTTGCTGCAGTGCATCTACTAGCAAATTGTGAGCAATTTGGAGTGAGACTTGCGGCCACTGTGTTTTGCGCTTAGTGACGCACATATCCATCGCAAAGACCGAAGTGGGAAAATTTATTAGGGCCCGGGGTTGGATTTCAATTAGGCACAGTCTGCCATTTCCTTTTTTATTTTACGTTTATTTTTTTCATAACTCAGCGTCATCTCATCTGGCATAGTAGTGTGCTTTAATACTTGGCTAGAAAATAGCCATAGGAGAATCCAAACGGCTTACTTACGCCTACAGTAGCGTTATATATATTTGATTTCTGGTTGATCTGCTGGTGGCTGTAGTTGCTGCAGAGCATCTACTAGCAAATTGTGAGCAATTTGGAGTGAGACTTGCGACCACTGTGTTTTGCGCTTAGTGACGCACATATCCATCGCAAAGACCGAAGTGGGAAAATTTATTAGGGCCCGGGGTTGGATTTCAATTAGGCACAGTCTGCCATTTCCTTTTTTATTTTACGTTTATTTTTTTCATAACTCAGCGTCATCTCATCTGGCATAGTAGTGTGCTTTAATACTTGGCTAGAAAATAGCCATAGGAGAATCCAAACGGCTTACTTACGCCTACAGTAGCGTTATATATATTTGATTTCTGGTTGATCTGCTGGTGGCTGTAGTTGCTACAGTGCATCTACTAGCAAATTGTGAGCAATTTGGAGTGAGACTTGCGACCACTGTGTTTTGCGCTTAGTGACGCACATATCCATCGCAAAGACCGAAGTGGGAAAATTTATTAGGGCCCGGGGTTGGATTTCAATTAGGCACAGTCTGCCATTTCCTTTTTTATTTTACGTTTATTTTTTTCATAACTCAGCGTCATCTCATCTGGCATAGTAGTGTGCTTTAATACTTGGCTAGAAAATAGCCATAGGAGAATCCAAACGGCTTACTTACGCCTACAGTAGCGTTATATATATTTGATTTCTGGTTGATCTGCTGGTGGCTGTAGTTGCTGCAGTGCATCTACTAGCAAATTGTGAGCAATTTGGAGTGAGACTTGCGACCACTGTGTTTTGCGCTTAGTGACGCACATATCCATCGCAAAGACCGAAGTGGGAAAATTTATTAGGGCCCGGGGTTGGATTTCAATTAATATTTACATTCAAATTGCATTGCTGCAAATAGAGGTCTTTTGACCAAAAATAAAGAATATAAAATTTAACTTTTATTTCTATTTGTCTAATAGCGATTCAAAACTCAATCTGTAATTGTTGTTTGAAATCAATATACTGAATCAAGGCTATTATTAAAATCTTTACGTGATAGCGGAAGGTGAGTATTATTATATATCAGAAACGGGACCTTTGGAATGTCGGGGGGGCTGACCGAACGAAAAACCTTTTAATTTTTGTGATAGAAAGCGGAGGTTAGCCACAGAACTTAGATTTGTCAGACTGCAGTGAGAAATCTTCTAGTTCAATCTAGCAACTACCTCTAAACTTTGAGTATACAGACCATTTGGATACCAGGATAGATATATGTGTGTGTGTATGTCAATATGTATGCCTGTCATCTCCTACAAATACCCTTCCCTTGAGAGCATGTGCATGCCTGAAGTTTCCTACAAATACCCCCTCCTTGAGAGCATGTGTGAACACAAGTGAAGAGAGAATCAACGGCAGTTATCCTCCTTTAATCTTGGAGACTGTCAGGAGAGCCAGGACTGTCAGGAGAGCTATGATATACAAATAGCAGTCAGCTGCATAGCAGGAAACCTGCACACACATACTATACGGGTTTACATTCCAAAGGTCCCGTTTCTGATATATAATAATACTCACCTTCCGCTATCACGTAAAGATTTTAATAATAGCCTTGATTCAGTATATTGATTTCAAACAACAATTACAGATTGAGTTTTGAATCGCTATTAGACAAATAGAAATAAAAGTTAAATTTTATATTCTTTATTTTTGGTCAAAAGACCTCTATTTGCAGCAATGCAATTTGAATGTAAATATTGATTCCCAATAGGTCTAGACCAGCACTCTACACTCTGGATCTTTCCTAGCCAAATGTGTAATATTTTTCTCTCCTGGACTTATTAAGAGGGGTGATCACCCCAAAGGAAAGTTTCCAATAGGAACATAGGGTGTTTTTAGTGCGAGTGGACGAACCATATATATCCCCAGATGGCAAGTTTTCTCTCCCAAAAGGTGGACTTTGATTACATCTCAACAGGAGCTTCTACAGTTTTCTCTAGAGAACCACTCCCACTCAGTCAATCAAATATACAGGTAGCATTTAAAGATCTTACCAAAACATACAAACAATACATTCGCTCTAATTGGGAAATACTAAGTTTGGAAACATATTTACAACAAAAAATAGTTTACAGGGGACTACGTATTAACCTACTCCCAAATGCACATCAAGAGGATGTGAATTTTGTCAAGGGCTGGCAACAGATTCTCACAGAGAGTTCATTACGTCTCATAAATTATCTATGGGAATATGAAAAGAGTTATTCACAAAAAATCAGTGAACAACTAGAAAGGGAAATTAAGGAAATTCAGACGTTTAAAACCCATACTGACTTCAAAAATCTTGAGGACAGACTACAAACAAATATCATTACATTAACAAACGAAATTAAAGAAAGGAAACATAAAAAATATATCCGTGATAGAAACGACTTCGAGACGGGACAAGTCTACACACGGTGAGCACAGAGTAGGTTTAAAAATAGAACCAATAACCCCTGGACAAACACAGAAGTATCTGAAACAGAGACCTCAGGTACTGACGACACCACGTCATTATCATCTCAAAGAGGCAGCATCAAACGTAAAGGCAGAAGTAGAAATTATCAACATCCCAAAAAAACATCACAAAATAAAGTAACGGAAAAATGGGGATCAGTAAACAACCCCACTCACAACTACCACTCCTTACAATCACAATCGTCTACTATCTCGCCAACATCCACCTCTCAGACAAATATGATTTCCTCCAGACTTATCCCTACACAAAATCCAGCTGTACCACCTTCACACTCTCAAGTGACAAACACGGCAAATCCAACATTAAATATGCCGAACATGACTTCCACGGGAACTTTGTTTCCAATAGTAGCAGTAGAGAGTACAATGGCACCAAGGACCCCTTTTTTAGGAGGGGGAGGCATATTACAACAAGGCCTCAAGGAAAGGGGAAAATGGGGGTACAATGTGAATTAAACACAAACCCAAATATATTTAAACAGAACGATATAGACAAATTAGTTATAAATCTGTCCTCACATCAACTCACTGAGGCACAGTTACGTCTACTAAGAAGAGGACTCTCTTTTACACCGATTCCCACTTTCGATAAATTCGCATGGATAAAAGACATAAATCTCTTCGCTCGAAAGCTAGCCCTTCAAAAAAGCTTCTTTACACCACAAAATGATCAAGACAAAATGGAGAACAATGACTGCAGAGTACTCAATATACTACAACAACTAGAGAATGAGAACATAAGTACCCCTGAATCAATTCAAGCACCACTTACTAATTTAAGACCCAAATCGAAAACCACACCATCGTTTTCACAATATCCTAACATTCAAACCTTTGTAGATACCGCCACACAAATGCTGGAAAATCTGAGAATATCTAAAAGCAAAATAGCGTCAAATCTACATAAGGACGAACAAAAAGCACTAGAAGAACTAAGAACTCTTGATCAAATAATAATTAAACCATCTGATAAAGGTGGAAACACCGTCCTTATGGATCGAACAGACTATATTATGATGGCTAAAAAATTACTCAATGATCAGGAGACGTATGAGATCCTCTCAAAAGATCCTACTCCTATATACTTAAAGGAACTAATCCAAATCCTTGATGAAGCCAAAGAAAAACAACTCATCTCCCTCGATGAATACAAATTTATGTTGAACCCCAAACCTACAGTTGCCACTTTCTACGCTCTCCCAAAAATTCATAAAGCCATAAAACCAATACCGGGGAGACCTATTGTCTCAGGAAATGATAACTTAACACAAGGAATCAGTACCTATGTAGATAAAATCCTACAACCCTTTGTGTCCTCATTACCCTCCTTTTTGAAGGATACTAAGGATGTCATCAGTAAATTGCATGACATCACAGTCACCCCACAGACATACTTAGCAAGTTTAGACGTGGAAACATTATACAGCAGTATTCAGCATCACCTAGGGCTGAGAGCAGTCCATTTCTTTCTTAACACAAAAAGTACACAGTACTACCAACACAATCAATTCACCATTACCCTTCTCACTTTTCTGTTAACACACAATTATTTTCTTTTTGGCGGTGTCCTTTACCACCAGTTGAAGGGCACCGCCATGGGCACTATGTGCGCACCCACATACGCAAATCTCTTTTTGGGATGGTGGGAGGACCAGCACGTCTTCACGGAAGAACTCGCCCCCTACACCAAGCATGTGCTATTCTGGGGCAGGTACATAGATGACGTGCTGGTCCTCTGGGAGGGTGATATCCCCACTTTCCAGGAATTTGTTCAAAAATTGAATCACAACACCATCTCCATGAAATTTACCTCAGAAATTGACCAAAACCGAATTAACTTTCTAGATCTCACTATCACTAAGGACAACACAGGGCACTTGCACACTATGATTTACCGCAAAGACACTGCCACTAATAACCTTCTAAATTGGGAGAGTTGGCACCCACCACCTCTAAAGAAAGGAATACCTACAGGTCAGTATATTAGAGCAAGGAGAAACTGCTCCACGGAGGTAGACTTCGAAAAAGAATGTTCTAACCTTTATAATAGATTCAGAGAGAGGGGATACCCCAAGAAAACACTTCACAAAGCCTACCATCGAGCAAAGTCTCTAAAAAGAGAAGAACTATTATCAAACAAACCGATACTCAATGAGACCAGACGGGCAAGATGCATCAGCACTTACGATGCGCACTCACAGGAAGTATTAGGAATTATAAAATCTCTCTGGCCAATTCTGAGTAATGATAAAGAACTCACAGATGTTTTACCACCCCATCCATCTATTACCTACCGTAGGGGTAGGAACCTACGGGACCTGTTAGTACATAGCCACCTATCTGATAAAATTACCAAAGGAAACGAGTGGCTTCAAAGCTCCCTAAAGGGATCCTTCCCATGTGGCACATGTACCTTCTGTAAGCAAATCCTTAAAATAAAAAATTTTATCAACCCTGTAGATAATAGAACCTATGAAATCAGAAAATTCATCAATTGTAAAACTACAAATGTTGTTTACGTAGCAAGTTGCAACTGTCCCAAACTTTATGTGGGAAAAACAACCCAAGAATTCAGAAGAAGAATTTCGTCACATCTAAGCACCGCTCGCACGGGAAAAGACACTCCACTTGCCAGACATATACGTCTGAAACACAATGGGGATATGGAACATCTTCGTTTTTGGGGAATAGACACCCTTAAAATAGGCCCTAGAAAGGGTAACATTGATCGTCTACTAATGCAATTGGAAGCAAAATGGATCCATCGGCTGAAAAGCCTGTCTCCAAATGGTTTAAATGAGGGCTTTACATTTACACCCTTCATCTAAAGTACATACAACGACTCCCTGTCTTCCTAAATTTAATTACAAAAAGAAAGGTATTACCTTCCATCAAAAACATATTGATTTAATATGATACATAAAACCTAAATAGTATTTGAAGTCTATACTCTGTCTTGGAATTTGTCCGCTTTTAATATCTCAGACAGTATCCATAAGTTGTTGTGTCTGGAGAACACCTCACAGATCCCGGGGTTACGAATACAAGCATCAGTTGATGCGCCAGCGCAATACAATTACCTGGGACAGGATCCACAAACTTGCATAAATAATATAAAAAAAAAAAAAAAAAAAAAAAAAATATTACATTTAAAAACAACAAACCACTTATTCTGCCTGCTGCGAATAAGATAGCAAGGTTATGCGCCTGTAAAATATCGTACCGGCTTCGGTCGATACGAGCTCTAGATAGATAGGAAGTCTATTCAATGTGCGACGTTGCGCGCACGCGCGTTCACATGTATTAGAACCATCGCGGTGTGTCATGCAATCTCCATAACAACAAAGTCATATGACGCTGCCCAGACGGACAACAGTAGGAACCTATCAGAGGTGGGTTCTGAACAAAGATTAACTACCCACCCCCTTTTCCTTCCCCACCAATCACCATCAAAACCTAATGAGCTGCACTATCAGCTGTTATTGGGGGGGGCGGTTCCCCACCAACCCATTGGCCTATACAATACACACCCTTATGTGATGTCACCAGAAAAGGCCTTTATAAGGCACGCGGACAAGCCATACTTTTCAGTTCAGCCCTGACACCCCCTGAGGACGCCAGGTCGTGGCGAAACATGTCGGGGGGGCTGACCGAACGAAAAACCTTTTAATTTTTGTGATAGAAAGCGGAGGTTAGCCACAGAACTTAGATTTGTCAGACTGCAGTGAGAAATCTTCTAGTTCAATCTAGCAACTACCTCTAAACTTTGAGTATACAGACCATTTGGATACCAGGATAGATATATGTGTGTGTGTATGTCAATATGTATGCCTGTCATCTCCTACAAATACCCTTCCCTTGAGAGCATGTGCATGCCTGAAGTTTCCTACAAATACCCCCTCCTTGAGAGCATGTGTGAACACAAGTGAAGAGAGGATCAACGGCAGTTATCCTCCTTTAATCTTGGAGACTGTCAGGAGAGCCAGGACTGTCAGGAGAGCTATGATATACAAATAGCAGTCAGCTGCATAGCAGGAAACCTGCACACACATACTATACGGGTTTACATTCCAAAGGTCCCGTTTCTGATATATAATAATACTCACCTTCCGCTATCACGTAAAGATTTTAATAATAGCCTTGATTCAGTATATTGATTTCAAACAACAATTACAGATTGAGTTTTGAATCGCTATTAGACAAATAGAAATAAAAGTTAAATTTTATATTCTTTATTTTTGGTCAAAAGACCTCTATTTGCAGCAATGCAATTTGAATGTAAATATTGATTCCCAATAGGTCTAGACCAGCACTCTACACTCTGGATCTTTCCTAGCCAAATGTGTAATATTTTTCTCTCCTGGATTTCAATTAGGCACAGTCTGCCATTTCCTTTTTTATTTTACGTTTATTTTTTTCATAACTCAGCGTCATCTCATCTGGCATAGTAGTGTGCTTTAATACTTGGCTAGAAAATAGCCATAGGAGAATCCAAACGGCTTACTTACGCCTACAGTAGCGTTATATATATTTGATTTCTGGTTGATCTGCTGGTGGCTGTAGTTGCTGCAGTGCATCTACTAGCAAATTGTGAGCAATTTGGAGTGAGACTTGCGACCACTGTGTTTTGCGCTTAGTGACGCACATATCCATCGCAAAGACCGAAGTGGGAAAATTTATTAGGGCCCGGGGTTGTATTTCAATTAGGCACAGTCTGCCATTTCCTTTTTTATTTTACGTTTATTTTTTTCATAACTCAGCGTCATCTCATCTGGCATAGTAGTGTGCTTTAATACTTGGCTAGAAAATAGCCATAGGAGAATCCAAACGGCTTACTTACGCCTACAGTAGCGTTATATATATTTGATTTCTGGTTGATCTGCTGGTGGCTGTAGTTGCTGCAGTGCATCTACTAGCAAATTGTGAGCAATTTGGAGTGAGACTTGCGACCACTGTGTTTTGCGCTTAGTGACGCACATATCCATCGCAAAGACCGAAGTGGGAAAATTTATTAGGGCCCGGGGTTGGATTTCAATTAGGCACAGTCTGCCATTTCCTTTTTTATTTTACGTTTATTTTTTTAATAACTCAGTGTCATCTCATCTGGCATAGCAGTGTGCTTTCATACTTGGCTAGAAAATAGCCATAGCAATAGGATAGCATCGTTTGGTTTTAAAAACTAAAAAACACACAAAAAAAAAAAACACAAAAAAAAGTAAAAAAAAAAATTAAAGTTATAACTCTCATTTTCAAAATGTTTAACCCGAGGGCTAGGGGTAGAGGACGAGGGCGGGGACGTGGGCGTCCAACTACTGCAGGGGTCAGAGGCCGTGGTCCTGGGCGGGGTGAGACACCACCTGCTGATGAGGGAGCAGGGGAACGCCGCAGAGCTACACTCCCTAGGTTCATGTCTGAAGTTACTGGGACTCGTGGTAGAGCACTGTTGAGGCCAGAACAGTGCGAACAGGTGATGTCGTGGATTGCCGACAATGCTTCGAGCAATTTGTCCACCAGTCAGTCTTCCACGCAGTCCACCCATGTCACCGAAATCGGCACTCCTCCAGCTCCTGCACCTCAGCCTCCTCCCCCCCAGTCTGCCCCCTCCCAGCAAAATTTGCCATTAGAACCGGCATACTCTGAGGAACTGTTTTCTGGACCCTTCCCACAGTCACAAACCACTTGTCCGGTTGCTGATGAGCAATTTTCCGATGCCCAGGTTTTCCACCAGTCGCAGTCTGTGGGTGATGATGACCTTGTTGACGTAGTGGAAGAAGTGTGTAAAGAGGTGTCCGACGATGAGGAGACACGGTTGTCAGACAGTGGGGAAGTTGTTGTCAGGGCAGGAAGTCCGAGGGGGGAGCAGACTGAGGGATCGGAGGATGATGAGGTGACAGACCCAAGCTGGGTTGAGAGGCCGGGTGAACACAGTGCTTCTGAGACGGAGGAGAGTCCTCGACCAGAACAGGTTGGAAGAGGCAGTGGTGGGGCCAGACGGAGAGGCAGGGCCAGAGCTGGTGCATCAGCGCCAAATGTGTCAACTAGTGAAGAAGAGGGCTCCTGCGGCGAGGGCTAGATTTTCAGAAGTCTGGAGGTTCTTTAAGGAAACACCGGATGACCGACGGACTGTGGTGTGCCACATTTGCCAAACCAGGATCAGCAGGGGTTCCACCACTAATAGCTTAACTACCACCAGTATGCGCAGGCATATGAATGCTAAACACCCCACTCAGTGGCAACAAGCGCGTTCACCTCCGGCCGTGCACACCACTGCTCCTTCCCCTGTGTCAGCTGATAGTCAGCCCCCTGCCCAGGACCCTGCCACAAAAACCCCATCGTCGCCTCCACGATCCTCCACAGCATCCACCAGCGTTCAGCTCTCCATACCCCAGACGCTGGAGCGGAAACGCAAATATAGTGCAACCCACCCGCACGCCCAAGCCCTTAATGTGCACATCTCCAGATTGCTAAGCCTGGAGATGCTGCCCTATAGGCTAGTAGAGACCGAGGCCTTTCGCAGCCTCATGGCGGCGGCCGCCCCTCGGTATTCGGTCCCCAGCCGCCACTACTTTTGCCGATGTGCCGTCCCAGCCCTGCACCAGCACGTGTCAGACAACATAATCCGTGCCCTGACCAACGCCGTTTCTGACAAGGTCCACCTGACCACGGACACGTGGACGAGTGCTGCCGGGCAGGGCCACTATATATCGCTGACGGCACATTGGGTTAACTTGGTGGAGGCTGGGACCGAGTCTGACCCTGCGGCTGGTCATATACTGCCGACGCCGAGGATTGCGGGGCCTACCTCGGTCCAGGTGTTTCAGGCCTACTATGCCTCCTCCTCCTCCCACCCCTCCTCCACCTCCTCCTCCGAACGACCATCCGTGGGCATGGCGCCATCAGTCGGTAGCTCTAGGCACAGCAGCAGTGCCGTCGCTAAGCGACAGCAGGCGGTGCTCAAACTGCTGAGCCTAGGCGATAAAAGGCACACCGCCCAAGAACTATTACAGGGCATCACGGCGCAGACTGATCTGTGGCTGGCACCGCTGAACCTGAAGCCAGGCATGGTTGTGTGTGACAACGGCCGTAACCTGGTGGCGGCTCTGCAACTCGGCAGACTGACACATGTGCCATGCCTGGCCCATGTGTTAAATCTCATAGTTCAGCGTTTCTTTAAGACATACCCGCCGCATCTGTGCGCATTTCAGGAAGTCCAGCACAGATGCTGCCACTCTCAGGGCAGCGCAGCGCCGCCTCCAACTGCCCGCTCACCGACTGTTGTGCGACGTGCCCACGAGGTGGAATTCAACACTGACCATGTTATCCAGAGTTTACCAGCAGCGCCGAGCGATTGTAGACTGCCAGATGTCAACTTCCACCAGAACTGGTAGTCAGGTCAGTCAGCTTCCTCAAGTCTACAATGAGGAGTGGACGTGGATGTCTGATATCTGTCAGGTGCTGAGTAACTTTGAGGAGTCAACACAGATGGTCAGTGGCGATGCCGCCATCATCAGCCTCACCATACCGCTGCTTGGCCTGTTGAAAAACTCTCTGGTCAGCATGAAGTCGGAAGCTTTGCGCTCCTCACAAGAGACGGGGGAAGAAGATTCCCTTGTTGATAGCCAAAGCACCCTTAGGTCTGTTTCTCAGCGCATATCGGAGGAGGTGGAGGTGGAGGAGGATGAGGAGGAAGAGGAGGAGAATGTTGGCGAGACACAAGAGGGGACCATTGTTGAGTCCTTCACTGTTGAGCGTGTATGGGCAGAAGAAGAGGAGTTGGAGGAGTTGGAGGAGGAGGAAATGGACAGTCAGGCCAGTGAGGGGAGTGAATTCTTACGCGTTGGTACTCTGGCGCATATGGCAGATTTCATGCTAGGCTGCCTATCCCGTGACCCTCGCGTTCAAAGAATTTATTCCAGCACCGATTACTGGGTGTTCACTCTCCTGGACCCACGGTACAAGCAAAATCTTTCCACTCTCATCCCTGGAGAGGAAAGGAGTGTGAGAATGCATGAATACCAGCAGGCCCTGATGCACAAGCTGAAACAGTATTTCCCTTCTGACAGCGCTAGCGGCAGAGTGCGTAGTTCTGCGGGACAAGTAGCGAGGGAGAGTAGGCGAGCAGGCAGCTTGTCCAGCACTGGCAAGGGTACGCTTTACGAGGCTTTTGCCAGCTTTATGTCACCCCAGCAAGACACTGTCACCTGTCCCCAGTCTCGGCAGAGTAGGGCTGATCTTTACAGAAAGATGGTGAGGGAGTACGTAGCTGACCATACCATCGTCCTAAATGATCACACAGCTCCCTACAACTACTGGGTTTCAAAGCTGGACATGTGGCACGAACTGGCGCTGTACGCCTTGGAGGTTCTTGCCTGCCCTGCCGCTAGCGTCTTGTCCGAGCGGGTTTTCAGTGCAGCTGGTGGCATCATCACCGATAAGCGTACACGCCTGTCGACTGACAGCGCTGACAGGCTGACGCTTATCAAGATGAATAAAGCCTGGATTTCTCCTAATTTCCAATCTCCACCAGGTGAAGGAAGCTCAACCTGAATAATTTATCCACTCCTCCTCCTCCTCATTTTCCTCCTTCTCCTCCTCTTTGTACAGTAAAGCAGAGGAAACTGGCTATTTTTTGACAGGGCCCACTGGCTCTAGCTATAGTACTTTATGCATTTAATTTTTCTGGAGGGCCACCGACCCGGTCCTCTGTTTTAAACAATTTTTGGGAGTGCCACATACAGGCACTCAATCTATTCAATTTTTCTGGAGGGCCACCTACCTGCTCCTCTGGTTTGAAAACTTTTTTGGACTGCCACATACAGGCACTCAATCTATTCCATTTTTCTGGAGGGCCACCTACCTGCTCCTCTGGTTTGAAAACTTTTTTGGACTGCCACATACAGGCACTCAATCTATTCCATTTTTCTGGAGGGCCACCTACCTGCTCCTCTGGTTTGAAAACTTTTTTGGACTGCCACATACAGGCACTCAATCTATTCCATTTTTCTGGAGGGCCACCTACCTGCTCCTCTGGTTTGAAAACTTTTTTGGACTGCCACATACAGGCACTATCCAAATTGAATTGTCTCCATAGCAGCCTCCACACGTTGTCTCCATTGCTACCTCCAAAAGTCCATATAGCTGCCTCCATACATCGTCCCTTTATCAAACGAGGTGTGTCAGGCCGAAATTTGGGTTGTTTTCATGGATTCCACATCAAAGTTGTTAACTTTGTCGCCACCCTGCTGTGTTATCCACAAAATACACTGGCAAACTTTTACCATTTACGGATATTATTTCAGCGCTTCTTGCGCAGATGTTTACATTCCCCTCACCCGCCATATCCTAAACTTATAAGAACGCTACTACACTTGATCTTATACAAAAGGTTCTTAGAAGTGCTGTTTGGGGAGTAGCCTAGAGACAGGGGCTTGGATTGGCGAAAGCTCGCCTGGCAGCGGAGCGCCAGCTCCATGCCAAGAACCAACTAACATAGTTTTAACTGCAGCACCTTTAATCTACTACTAGTTCACTGCCTCCATACATGGCCGCCTTATCAAACGTGCTGTGTCAGGCAGAATTTTGGGTTGTTTTCATGGCTTCCATGTTAACTTTGTCGCCACCCTGCTGTGTAATCCACAAAATATACTGGCAAACTTTTATCATGTACCTATATTATTTGAGCGCTTCTTGCTCACCTCCTTTGGTTCCTCTCTGCCACCCATTGGTTTGAAGCCTGAGTCCATTTAGGGTATGTCGCCATGCCACTCTCTAGCCTGCCGCTGCTGCCGCTGCCTCTGCATGCCATCCCCTATAGTGTCAGGGTCAATTATTGGATGTTTTAGATGCTATCTAGCCTCCTTCAGTCACTCTGTCATGGCCATGCTGTTGCCCATAATTTTGGCATAATGGTGTGATTAAGCAGCCTCAGAGGCATCCATGCATGCTGCCCCTGCTGTTTCCTGTCCATTTCCGTGGTGTTTCCATCCTTTTCTGAGGTTCCCAGGTGTTTGGCCAAGCTTCCCTGTGCAGAGCCTTGGTCCCCTTGAAAAATGCTCGAGTCTCCCATTGACTTCAATGGGGCTCGTTACTCGAAACGAGCACTCGAGCATCGGGAAAAGTTTGTCTCGAATAACGAGTACCCGAGCATTTTAGTGCTCGCTCATCTCTAATTGTAATGAATATGGAGGCACTACCTCCATATTCATCATCTATGGATGATTTAACTGAAGTGAACTGAAGTGAACTGAAAAAGACAGTTCCTGTATTGCACCACCAGGTAGAGCCATATGGTTTATATCGTAGCAGTAAATACAGAGACATTGAGGGAGATTTATCATACGCCAGTACCTCACGCCCCCCATTTGTCGCAACTTACAGACTACCTGTATTTCACCACCAGGTGGAGCCATATGGAGTTGTTAGAGATTTTTATCTAGGCCTTAACCGCCTTTCAGTGACCTCAAATTAAATATTTCATGGAATTTTAACATAAAACCAAGACACGTCAGTCTCTTAGTGTATGTAAAGATCTTCCCACGTTTAATCACAGCTGCATGTATAAAAAGACAGAAGAATCCGCATTGGTCGGCGTGACGAGGAGATAAGGTGCTTGGATGCTATAGGCTTAGTTTAAATGTACTACAACCGCCCTCTAATACATTTTACCTTGTACCTTGGACCTTGTACACAGATATTGTTTATACTAATTTCCTGAGAAGAAAGAGATAAACTGGCACCAAAAATCAAAATATAGAACTAAAGATGAAGGACAGACTGGCTTCTCATTAAATGTCAAAGGGAATTAGCTGACAGGCCAGCAAACAGGTTACATAAAATGAAATTTGAACTGGACAGTGCTTGACCCCTGGCGTGACCCTTGGCTAATACTTATTCTGGGATTTCTTAAGTCAAGACGGCGTCCGAAACCAGTGCGATCTCCTTAACAGGAGTGTATACACTCACCGGCCACTTTATTAGGTACACCTGTCCAACTGCTCGTTAACACTTAATTTCTAATCAGCCAATCACATGGCGGCAACTCAGTGCATTTAGGCATGTAGACATGGTCAAGACAATCTCCTGCAGTTCAAACCGAGCATCAGTATGGGGAAGAAAGGTGATTTGAGTGCCTTTGAACGTGGCATGGTTGTTGGTGCCAGAAGGGCTGGTCTGAGTATTTCAGAAACTGCTGATCTACTGGGATTTTCACGCACAACCATCTCTAGGGTTTACAGAGAATGGTCCGAAAAAGAAAAAACATCCAGTGAGCGTCAGTTCTGTGGGCGGAAATGCCTTGTTGATGCCAGAGGTCAGAGGAGAATGGGCAGACTGGTTCGAGCTGATAGAAAGGCAACAGTGACTCAAATCGCCACCCGTTACAACCAAGGTAGGCAGAAGAGCACCTCTGAACGCACAGTACGTCGAACTTTGAGGCAGATGGGCTACTGCAGCAGAAGACCACACTGGGTGCCACTCCTTTCAGCTAAGAACAGGAAACTGAGGCTACAATTTGCACAAGCTCATCGAAATTGGACAGTAGAAGATTGGAAAAACGTTGCCTGGTCTGATGAGTCTCGATTTCTGCTGCGACATTCGGATAATAGGGTCAGAATTTGGCGTCAACAACATGAAAGCATGGATCCATCCTGCCTTGTATCAACGGTTCAGGCTGCTGGTGGTGGTGTCATGGTGTGGGGAATATTTTCTTGGCACTCTTTGGGCCACTTGGTACCAATTGAGCATCGTTGCAATGCCACGGCCTACCTGAGTATTGTTGCTGACCTTGTCCATTCCTTTATGACCACAATGTACCCTGTAACATCTGATGGCTACTTTCAGCAGGATAATGCGCCATGTCATAAAGCTGGAATCATCTCAGACTGGTTTCTTGAACATGACAATGAGGTCACTGACTCAAATGGCCTCCGCAGTCACCAGATCTCAATCCAATAGAGCAGTGATTTTCAACCAGTGTGCCGCGACACATGGTCGGGTGTGCCGCGGGGGAAAGTTCCCCAAACTATGGTGCCCCGTGTGTTTTGTTTCCCGGCAATGCGCAGTGATGCGCAGTCATGGCTTCTTACAATGTAGGAGACATGTACAATAACACATGCACAAGTTTTGATCCTCGTGCATTTGCCCACCGCCAATGTAATGCCCACCAATATGCTGACTATATGAGCTTTTGCCTGAGTATATGAACTGTTGGCAGAATACTCAGCATATGAGCTGGTACTTGTAGTACTACAGCAGTATACTGCATATAACAATGAGAAATACTATAGTCATGAGGCTGGAGTACTACAAGTACCAGCTCATATGCTGAGTATACGAGCTGGCACTTGTACTCTGGCCTCATGGCCATAGTACTTCTCATTGTACCCCTTTATTTTGCAGTATATGAGCCACATAATAATCAGCACCATATACTAAAAACAGGGAGAAACTGAGAACTGTTGAGGAAGAGCTTTGTGTGCGTCTTTCCACCATTCCTGCCAGGATATCCCTTTTGTGTTTATCGAAACAGGCCCAGGTTTCACAATGAGTGAGTAAAATAAATTTAGAATCTATATTATTAACTGTATGTATAATACGACTGTTTTAGTGTCATTTTGTGCTATTTTGGTTGGTGGTGTGCCCCAGGATTTTCTAAGTATAAAAAGTGTGCCGCGGCTCAAAAAAGGTTGAAAATCACTGCAATAGAGCATCTTTGGGATGTGGTGGAACGGGAGATTCGCATCACATAGCTCCCAACCGTCCCGATTTTGACGGGACTTTCCAGCTTTTCGTACCTCTGCCCCGCGTCACGGGCAGCTATGAGATTGTCACGGATTCTCCCCCCAGGTCCCGCTGTGTCCTGGCGCTGTGTCCGCATAGTAAATACTTTGAAAGTCTGAACTCACAGTACAGAATGGCTTCTACAGACATCGGGAGGGAATCCTTTTCAGAGAAGTGTCAGGCTTAACGGAGAGAGCAGGGACCACGTCATCAGCTTCAGATCAGCATCTGTCCATATATGGTCAGTGCATCTCCTAGGGTTCCCCAGAGCAGACATCGGGCAGGGAATCCTTTTCAGAGAAGTGTCGGCTTAGCAGAGAGAGCAGGGACCACATCATCAGGTCATATCACCATCTGTCCATATATGGTCACTGCATCTCCTAGGGTTCCCCAGAGCAGACATCGGGCAGGGAATCCTTTTCAGAGAAGTGTCGGCTTAGCAGAGAGAGCAGGGACCACATCATCAGGTCAGATCAGCATCTGTCCATATATGGTCTCCAGGGCTTCCCCAGACACAAGCTCTTTATATAATTAAATTACATAAAGTTTTGAGGCTGAGATTCAAACCTGGGACCTTGTGCACCATAGACAGGAGCTTAACTAACTGAGCTATAAGCCCAATGATACAGAGCTGAGGATTTCTGGTAACTAAGACATGTTATCTGCCAGTGTTACATTGTGATACAGACTAATGCACTGATATATAGAGAGGGATCTTCTCAGAGATTATTATTGTAATTATTGAGACTATTATTATTATTATTATTATTATTATTATAAATTTTATTATTTTTATTATTATGGAGATGATTATTAATAATGGTAAAAATAATAATAATCATCTCAATAATAATAATAATAATCTCCATAATAATAATAATAGTCTCAATAATTACAATAATCTGAGAAGATCCCTCCCTATATACCAAGGCAGTATATAGTCATAGTTCTTAGTTACCAAAATTCTCCACCTTGTTAATCACTGAGGTTATAACTCAGTGGGTTGAGGCGCTGTGGTATTATTGTACATGACACTGCAGGTTCTGGGTTCAAATCCCAATGAGGATAATTTTTTTTTTTTTATTGAGATGATTTTTATTATTTTAATATGGCTAAAATTTGGGCCGTGGCCAGGGAGTGATTGGGGGTGTGGCTTAAGGGGGATCGCCGGGATCCCTCTTTCCTTTTCACAAATGTTGGGAGGTATGGCATCATGGATGTGCAGCCGACAAATCTGCGGCAACTGTGTGATGCCATCATGTCAATATGGACCAAAATCTCTGAGGAATGCTTCCAGCACCTTGTTGAATCTATGCCACGAAGAATTGAGGCAGTTCTGAAGGCAAAAGGGGGTCCAACCCGTTACTAGCATGGTGTACCTAATAAAGTGGCAGGTGAGTGTATATATGCAATGTACAAAGAGAAACTTCCTGGATTTCACCACAAGGTGGCGATCTATGGATGATATAATTGTAGGTAGAGTCAAAGCAGGAGGCCACAGTCGCATGCCGGCGCAGGAAATCTCCCCTATCTGTTTTTCACCAGTGGTGTAGTTTGTAGTTTTCACAACCAAATAAGTGCCATAAATATTGTCTTTTTGCCAGCACTCTATGAGGGATATTAATGCGGTAATTATGGTTACTGTCAGTTTTCAACCAGCAGATGGCGTTCTATGGGATATATTACGGTAATTGAGTAATTGGACAGCAGATGGCGCTCTATAAGGGATAATAATACAGTAACTATGGTAGTGGCAGCATTTCGCCAGCAGATGGCGCTCTCGTATAAGGTTTGTAGGTCTCTCGTTTTATTGCCGTGCGTTTCTTGTTGCGGTTTCAGTATTTCACTTTAGCGGTAAGGAGTTAGGAGCTGATATAGAGGGAGGCCATAGGAATGTAAGTGTACGTACAGTGTGCACTGCTTCCTGATTGTGCGCTGCTTGTTGTAGTAGCCATGACTACAGGGCGGAGTGTTGTCCTGTTGTCTGAGTGATGTCGGGAGTTGTGTGCTGGAATCTCTCCACATGATGTGACCCAGGAGAAGAGGGCTGTCACCCCCGGCTGCCATCATGTCTGAGGGGCCCATTCCCCGGATCACTGCTGCTTCACACCCAGGCAAGTACAGCAGCGCTTCTGTTACAGTGTGTCAGTCACCTGTATGGACATTGTGTAACTTTCTCTTTTCCCATTTTTCTGCTTTTACTCCTCACCTTCCAAAATGTAGAACTTTTTAATTCTTCCTTTTACAGAGTCATATGAGGTCTTGTTGTGTGCGGGACACGTTGTACTCTATAGTGGCGCCATTTGATGTCCCATACACTGTCCCGGGAGACTGGAGGAAAAGCTAAATGCAGTGGAACACATTGCACCATATTCTTGTGGGTTCTGTTATTACGGCTTTCCCTGTGCGCTGTATATATGACACCTCTCCTTTATTGTTTCGGTCGTCGCAATCACGAAGATAACAAAATTCTATCCTGTTAATATGTAGAATAATCTCTATACGCCATTTTCTGACCTGTCACGTATTATACTTTGGAGTACAGAACTTTTGTCATTTTGATGACTTTTTCAGTAGTGAAGAAACGTAGATACAGCATTTGGACTTACAGCATTTACCATATGGAATAACTTTTTAACCCCTTCCCACACCTTAGGTAACTGTTCGTCATAAGGTGCGGGTAGTTAATGCACCATGATGTACATTTACATCATAACGATCGCCCGGGCTCAGAAGCTGCGGGAGCTCGACTGTGTGTGAGAGGCAAAACAGAAAAATAAAAATGTCATGCCTCTTAGAACATGGTGATGCAAAAACAAGCAAATTTCTTACCAAATAAGTTCTGTATTCTACAAAACAAGTCACCCCAAAAAACCTATATAAATATTTTTTTTATTGTACGGTGAACGGCCAACAAAAAACAAAGCTAAAAACCGTAAACCAAAATCAATGATTTTCTTATCCCCACCAAAATAGTTAAAACTAAATCTCATCATCTCCATGGGGCTTTTTTGTCGGACTGTTCATGATTTTGTGGATTTGTGCCGCTGGGACAGGGATTTAGCAGGGGATTGTGTTGCACACGATCAGATTTTGGCGCAGCAGCGCCGGCTTTCATGCGTCAGAAATCAGGGGGTGGGCTGACAGACGATCCGACTGATTCGGACTGAGCGCAGGATTTAAGATTAAAATTGTGTCGCAAGACAATGCACTTACATGCACCGGGAAGAAGAAGGTGAACTCCATCGGATCTGAGCGAGGAAGCGACACATGCACGATATTAGTGAATCGCAGCACAGTACATTATCATCAGGCAATGTACTTTCGGGAACCCCGAGGGCCTGGGTAAGTAAATGTGCCCCCATATGTCCAAATTACCAAAACATTGAAACATTTTATGGCTTGTAAAATGTGACAATGCAAGTGTGCTTAGAATGGCGCCTCCTTCCGTTCTATGCCTGTCCGTGTGCCCATACAGCAGTTTACCAACACTTGTGCTCTGTTTTCCCACATACTTAGTGCACGTTCAGGACAGATACGCACTGGCACCAGCTCAGTCCCTTTCTACACATGAGCAGAGTGATTACATCCCAGATGAAATTCTTCAAGTTCTTACTACAACTGCGCGAGGAACAGAGAAACCTGAACTGGGTCAAGTGAAGAAATGTAGACAAGCTAAAGATGCAAAGGTGTGTACAGGCCTCTTATATTTCCTCCACCACTTGGTGTCATTGAGCCGTAGGAGACGGTACCACAGGCCTTGGAACTGTGCCCCAACAATCTGCAGCAGGTGTGGGCTGACGGCTTTGTCATAGTAATCTCTACAATAATGTACAATGGGGAGTGCTCATTTATACTATTTTGTGTTTGCTTAAGGTTTCTCTCCGTGGCACAGATCAGGTTTGGCATCATCCTCTCCGCAGGAACAGGTTCAAGCATCTCACCGACCAACCGGTTTGTTTGACAGGAGCAGGGAGGTACAATAACTGTTCTATGAAATATGTTATTGGTATATTATTGCTTTATACCATGACTGGAGAGCATTATCCTGCCCATAATGTCAAATTTGGCCATTAGAAAGTCGTAAGTTGCCAATTTTGCTTACACTTATAATGTATAACACTGCAGATTATAAAAATTCTTTTTCTGAAAAATCTCCCACATTTTCTATGAACACATCTTTCAGCAAATCGTTACATAATACTTATACAATAGTCAGGATGTACATAGTGACGAGGGGGCCCTGAGGGGGCTTATGAGGAGCAATGAAGGTATTGTAAATAATTGTATATTTAAAGGAAACCTACCACTTGAAGTGGTAGGTGTAAGAAGGAAATACCGAGCACCAGCTCAGGATGAGCTGGTGCCGGAGCTTATTTCTGTTAGTGTTTTAGACCGCTGTATCGCGGTTTAAAACACTTTTTAAACTTTATAGCGAAGCTGCTTCGGCGCAGGGAGGTACGCGCTCGGCGCTTACCGTGCGCGCGGCTCTCCTTCACTTCCTATGTAGCCGTGCGCACGGTCGCGCGCATGGTAAGCGCCGAGCGCGTACCTTCCTGCGCTGAAGCAGCTTCGCTATAAAGTTTAAAAAGTGTTTTAAACCGCGATACAGCGGTCTAAAACACTAACAGAAATAAGCTCCGGCACCAGCTCATCCTGAGCTGGTGCTCGGTATTTCCTTCTTACACCTACCACTTCAAGTGGTAGGTTTCTTTTAACTACATTTGACTATATTTTGTGCTATTGGGATTAGGCAAACTAAGGCCAGGGTTTACCATAACTTTGGAGGTGAAATATTCATCAATTGTACATTACTTTTCTCTGTATATTAGCCAGTACTCTGTTCTTTGTCTTTGGAATAATCTGAACATTGGGCTCCTGATTTTTGGATCCCATCGATGTATTATTGAGGATCCATAATAATAATCTTTATGTACAAAGCCATCAGTAGTCATATGGAACAATAGGAGTGAGGGCCCTGCTCCCAAGAGCTTACAGTCTAAAAGGATGAGGGGGTGACACAAGAGCTTACAGTCTATGAGGATGAGGGGGTGACACAAGAGCTTACAGTCTATGAGGATGAGGGGGTGACACAAGAGCTTACAGTCTATGAGGATGAGGGGGTGACACAAGAGCTTACAGTCTATGAGGATGAGGAGGAGACACAAGAGCTTACAGTCTATGAGGCTGAGGGGGTGACACAAGAGCTTACAGTCTATGAGGATGAGGGGGTGACACAAGAGCTTACAGTCTATGAGGATGAGGGGGTGACACATGAGGTATAAGAGCTTGTATAATGGTCCAGCCATTCTTTATAAGGGAACAGTATAAAATAATTTAATAAATAAAAATTCTTCTGCTTGAACCAGTCATCAGCTGCCATCTTTTCTACAAGGTCAAAAGTGAAGGTGACTGCGGAGAAGCCTGGAGCTTGGTATATATCGGCTGTTTACTGTATAACAGACGGGAGGAGGACACAGGATGGATAAGTAAAGAGAGAGTTGACATTTTATACAGTTAGCGAGTGTCATAGGCTTCCCTAAAAAGATGGGTTTGAAGAGCACGTTTGAAACTTTTGAGGTTGCGTATTAGTCTGAGAGTCCGGGGAAGGGCATTCCAGAGAATTGATGCAGCTTGGGAGAAGTCCTAGCGACGTCCATGAGAGGTTTGAATTAAGGTAGAAGTTAAAAGCATGGGTTGGGAGATAGACTGAGATGAGAAAATAGAGATAGAAATAGAGAGATCCATCCTTGAGATAGAGCACTACTTATATCATGAACTTAAATTATAATGTTATAATTTCTTCATATTTGAAATGCTGCATATATCCTTATAACCAATTTTTAAAATTGTTTTACTGCTTCAGAAATTGAACAGACTGTGCTAAAAATCAAATCAAATCTCCTTAAACAGACAACAATGCAATATTATTGTAATGGATAAAAATATGTTGTTTCATTCTGTTCAGAGCGGTAAAATACCCTTACATGTCGATATTTCAGGGATATTTCCTTCCTCTGTGATGCTTTAGAGAAAAAGAATACGACAGTAACACTATCATCAAGCCGAGCTGATAAGACGCCTAGAACAGCGGTAAGTCTCTGCACCTTCACAATCACACTAAAGCAGTAATTTAAACCTTTTTTGAGCCGCGGCACACTTTTTATACTTAGAAAATCCTGGGGCACACCGCCAACCAAAATAGCACAAAATGACACTAAAACAGTCATATTATACATATAGTTAATAATATAGATTCAAAATCGAAACCTGGGCCTGTTTCGATAAACACAAAAGGGATATCCTGGCAGGAATGGTGGAAGGACACACACGAAGCTCTTCCTCAACAGTTCTCAGTTTCTCCCTGTTTTTAGTATATGGTGCTGATTATTATGTGGCTCATATACTGCAAAATAAAGGGGTACAATGAGAAGTACTATGGCCATGAGGCCAGAGGACAAGTGCCAGCTCATATACTCAGCATATGAGCTGGTACTTGTAGTACTCCAGCCTCATGACTATAGTATTTCTCATTTTACATTTCTCATTGTTATATGCAGTATACTGCTGGAGTACTAAAAGTACCAGCTCATATGCTGAGTATTCTGCCAACAGTTCATATACTCAGGCAAAAGCTCATGTAGTCAGCATTATTGGTGGGCATTACCTTGGCGGTGGGCAAATGCGAGAGTCTCTCTGCTCTCAGGATGATGCGCCGGCCTCGGTGACGTCATTTTGTCGCGGAGGTTCAAAGCTTGCGCATGTGTTATTGTACACGTCTCCTACATTGTAAAAAGCCGTGACTGCGCATCGCTGCGCATTGGCGGGAAACAAAACACAGGGGGCACCATAGTTTGGGGAACTTTCCCCGCGGCACACCCGACCCTGTGTCGCGGCACACTGGTTGAAAATCACTGCACTAAAGCCTCTGCTGCCCTAACCCCCCATGGCAGGTAGTGTAGGCTGAGACTACTGTGTGTATAGAGATACTTCATAATGTCTCCAGCTAATGTCTCAAACAAGAGACTGAAGGCTTTTAGCCTGTAGGTAGTTTGGGACCACCTTGATAGCGCTGGGGTGTAGGGTCCATATTTGACTCACTGCTTTCTATTGCTGCAACTAATTGCTGCACTATTCTTCATGCCACACTAATTTCTGCACTAAAATGTGCGGATCAAACGCCATACGTATCATGCAAAGCCCAACAGAAATGTATTGCACACCCTATGTTAACCCCTTAACGAACAGGCTCTTTTTTCTTTTTGCATTTTCATTTTTCACTCCCCACAATCTATAACTTTTTTATATTTCCATGTAAAGAGTTGTATGAGGGCTTGTTTTCTGCATAACAAATTGCACTTCATAGTGACGGTATTTAATATTCTATGCCGTGTACTGGAAAGCAGGAAAAAAATCCAAATTGGTGAAAAAATGCATTTGCACCGTTTTCTTGTGGGCTTGCATTTTACGGCTTTCACTCAGCGTCCTCTGCACGCTACACAGCCAAACTGCACATAGTACAGACTGCACTGTTCTTAGTAAATGTAGGCCGGTGTATATGATATGTGCTATGTGCAGTTGCCTGTGTAGTGTGCAGAGGGCGCCATATTCAAGATTTCTGGTGCACATTCTTCATAAATTTTCATCAAAATCTCAACTTTTTTGGGTGCACTTTTAACTGTCAGACTTTGCATGATAAATGTGTCGCACAGTCCAACTGAGCACCGGAACGCCCATTTCAGTGCAGAAATGTTTGACGTGAAAAATAGTGCAGCGTGCACCGGAAATGTGTCTCAGATGCTTCTTAAATACATGTGAAAGCAGTTTGCACAGAAAAGAATAGGCAAAGTCCGCCAGTAAACTGATGTACGGCCCCCAGTAAATTAGGGCCTATGTGTGTGTATATAAATGAGATTACAAATATATATATATTTTTTTTTTTTTAAGGGGAAAGGTGAGCCCATGCCTCTCCTAGTTGAGCCCCTGTGCACATGCACTGGAGGCCTGCTGCAGACCCATATTAGAGGACCCACAGCACCTTTCCCACTGAATTTCCAAGTTGGAATAAATGACAAGCCCAAGCTGCTGGTTTAGTAGTACCAAAATTCATACAGGTTACCTTTAAGTATGATGTCCTATGTTATATGTGCTATATGCCAGCAAAAAGAGATGGGCCATGTCCAAGCCCTTGTCCTTTACAAAATGGACTAAGGTTGTGCTGTACACTGGTGTGATTTGCAGATGCATTAATATGGATCATTGTGTAGTCTACTATGCACACAGGCAGCTCATGGCTCACAAATACTCTCATCTGAACGTGGTCTTACTATAGCACTGGTACTGTTATTAAAGTGTGCCTCCGGCTCTCTTGTCCCTTCCTCCCACTATAATATGACACTGAATTACTATTGGAGATACGATCTATGTTATAGGTAGGTAGAGCTTCATTGATCATCGCCACTCTTCACATGAAACTAGTGGATTGTGCAGTTACTATTGACATTAATTGTGATTGGATGTGGATATTAAGATGTTTCTTTCAATATAATAATTAAGAATATTTTTATTTTAGGAGCGAAGCATCGAAGAAAGTCTTATTCCAAATGATTTTTACATTGTAAAGAATAAAGGTGTTTTGGGACTTGAGTATTATGAAGAGTGAGTAAAAAATGTTCTTATTCTTAGGGGGATAATGAGGGGGCTTTCAAAAATGATGACACAGTGATGTAGACACAGTAATGGAAATTACACGTTATCCAACTTTCAACTTCCCATTACACATGATGAGTGCAAAAGAGGTGATTAACCCTCTGGGGGTGGCTTACTTCCCTGGAGAATAAAAGGTTGGGCATGATGAAGTTTAACATGGGGGGGGTGACTTGCTGATCGGTGAGGGTCCTCCATGGGTGACGAGGATGGATCCATTCTCCACCCAATGAATAGAGAAACCAGTCTGGCGGTGCAGAAAGCTGAGTGCAGTACTCTGCTGCCCTGGTTAATGTAATGGCTGTGTGTATTTTCCACCTGCAGCTCCATGAGGTCATGTGATCATCACTACGTTTGGCTGTAGTCTGTTGGTTGCAGTGCATCCAGTATGGCCAGTGTTTTGGTGATGGCAGTTACACATCATTACTATGGTAACAGAGCAAGAAAACCTGTTAGATCCTCACTGGGAGCAGAGCATAAGATGGAGGAGGAGTTACTGAGAACTAAAGGATCATGGGACTTGAAGTTTCCAGTGGCAGCCATCTTGGTGATAACTCTGCATGCTTTAGAGAGGCCATAAAATTTTGTGAATCATAAAATCAAACTATTTAAGCTCCGTTTTGTGACTAATGACATTGAGTTTTGTTACATTCATTTATTTATAGCATCATTATAGCATTATAGCATCATTGACTTCTAATATTTTTCTATAAATTATAAACTAAACTACCGTATATACTCGAGTATAAGCCGACCCGAGTATAAGCCGAGGCCCCTAATTTTACCACAAAATACTGGGAAAACCTATTGACTCGAGTATAAGCCGAGGGTGGGAAATGCATTGGTCACAGCCTCCCCAGTGTATATAGCCAGCCAGCCCCTGCCCCAGTGTATATAGCCAGCCAGCCCCTGCCCCAGTGTATATAGCCAGCCAGCCCCTGCCCCAGTGTATATAGCCAGCCAGCCCCTGCCCCAGTGTATATAGCCTGCCAGACCCTGCCCCAGTGTATATAGCCTGCCAGACCCTGCCCCAGTGTATATAGCCTGCCAGACCCTGCCCCAGTGTATATAGCCTGCCAGACCCTGCCCCAGTGTATATAGCCTGTCAGACCCTGCCCCAGTGTATATAGCCTGCCAGACCCTGCCCCAGTGTATAAAGCCTGCCAGACCCTGCCCCAGTGTATATAGCCTGCCAGACCCTGCCCCAGTGTATATAGCCTGCCGCCACTGCCGGACAGATCGCACAGAAGATATACAGGGGTCGCCGTAAAGGTGAGTTTAGATATATTTATTTTTTTGACTCGAGTATAAGCCGAGTTTGGGTTTTTCAGCACATTTTTTGTGCTGAAAAACTAGGCTTATACTCGAGTATATAAGGTAAGTGTATAACTTTGAGAACTTTTCCTTTTAATTTTACTTTATCATTTTTCCTGTAGTAAGTACACAACTCTGCTAGAAGATGATGAAAAGAAGCTCCGCCTCTTTCCTTCTATGTAAGTGCATATCTTGTCCATTATTTAATTATTTTGCTGAAATGTTAAAAAAAATGATGACATAAAATCTGGTCTAAAATATTGACGAATATCTTTTCTTTAGGAAACCAAGTGGCAGAGCAGAGGTTATTCAGCTGATGAAGGTGATGGACACCATGCTGAAGCAAGCAGGTATAGATGAAGAAGAACTGCAATTGGAAGGGCCTACACAGGTAAAATATCCCACCAATTGTAGGTATAAATCATTTATGTAAACTAGTAATAGCGTGGGTTTATAGATGCATTTGTGGTTCCATCTGTCTGTTCTATCAAAGGGACAGAACAACAGGATTCCAGCTGAGAATAGATCTGTAACATGGAAACCAATGGTGCCCCTCTGAATCTACTCACTTTTTTCATGTATATTTGACACAGACACATTTCTGTTTCTATTCTGCATTTTCTTATAGATAGAACGTACAGTGGTCATAGAAATATAGACTCTGTACAGCTATACAGGAGTCCCAATCAGCAGTTCAGCCCATGAATGCAGTCACACATATTGCATTTATTCCCAATCCACAGGATGAGTGTATGATTGCTGGGGATCCAGCCATCGGGACCCTCAGTAATCACAAGAACAGGGCTATGCAAATACCGCCTATGGATGCTGATACAGTAGTCCCATAGAAGTGAATAAAGCAGTGTATTACGAATACACACTGCCAATCCATTCATGCACATTACTTGTGGGCCTCTGTTTTTGTTTGGTATCAGTAAACCAACAATCAGACTCATTGGGGCCAATGTTTAAAGTTACGTGCATGGTGTAGAAGGGGCATAAAAATTGCATTTTCAATGGGTTGTACCAAAAATGTAGATTATTCAGGCCTTGGATCCTATAAAACTGGTGTTCAACACCTGAAAAAGTCTCCATTTTTTGATTTGTCTGGCCCTTTTGCACCATGCGCTTGTAAATGATAGTTATCTAGGGCTCAAACAGCCCTTCAGTTGTGAGGTGACTTTCAAATTAACCCTTTTAGCCAAAAAATGGCTCCCGGTACCGGGATGAGAGCACACACTAAGACACACCAGTCTCTTAGAAAATGCAGACTCACAATCTTTATTAGCAAACAGCCACATATAAAAAACACGGAAAATGATCTGCATAGGGACGTGAAAAGGTGTTAGAAAACTGCAATGCTGTAGGCCAGATGAATATACCAGAACATTCCCTTTAAGACATTCTTCCAGAAGCCTTGTTCTTAACTAAACGGAATGTTTATACTAATTGTCCTTGTGTTAGCTTTGCAAAAGTCACAACATGGCCTTCAGACAGAGAAGCTGTAATTTCTAAACAGTTCACACAAAATTAAGTTTGAATCATGACATGGGTGGACAGTGGTCAGCAAGACAAAAATGGCGTCCGGTTGGACCGAAATGGCATCTGTAGAGAAATATATCTCTAACATGCGCAACCTTAAAAAAAAAGTTTGGGTATGGTGGGAATCAAGGTTACAAGGGCAGGGATGCCTTGACCAGAGAAATGTATTATTATCTGTGCCAGAAATTTGGTGAAGGTTAAAGCTGTAAGAATCAAATTCCAAGGCAAGACTGCATCACCATTGCTTAAAGGTAAAAACTTATTAGTACTTAGGGCATGTTGCGCACTTGGTGCACCGATAACTAAGACTGGCGCGCGTGTCTTAATACAACGGCCATATTGGGGCAGATTTACTTACCCGGTCCATTCGCGATCCAGCGGCGGGTTCTCCGTCGAGGATTCGGGTCTTCACTAAGGTAGTGCGCCCGATGTCCACTAGGTGTCGCTGCTGCGCTGAAGTTCGTTGGAGTTCACTGGAGTTCACCATCCGTTGCTTTGATTTCCACGGTTTTTCCGAATCCGTCAGGTTTCCCGATGGCCACGGCCCCCGATTTCCGTCGCGTGCATGCCGGCGCGATGCGCTACAATCCGATCGCGTGCGCCAAAAACCTGGGGAAATTCGGCGCAAATCAGTAATTTCCGGGAAACCCGACGAAAAAAAGCGATTCGGGCCCTTAGTAAATGACCCCCATTGTGTTGAAATTAAGGAGTTCTAAAGTCCCTGTGCAAAATACATATTTGTCCTAGGGAACTCTCTCTTTGCTTTTTCTTATTGTTTTCTCCGATTATGTAGCTCCACAATCTCCTGGAATTGCTGAAGACGGAACAAAACATCTACAACATTGTGTTTCATGAGTTGATCCGACAAGTCAGCGTAGAGTGTGTGGAGAGAGGAGAACTACTTGCTAAGCTCAGGTCAAGTATATTAGTATTACGAGTAGTAATATTGCAAGTCAAGTCACAAGATCAGGAATTGATCTAAAGGGAGCTGTCTTCTTTAAGGTAGCTGCAAATTTTATTTTGCCATCCTGGAAAACTAATTTGCACATTTCTTACCCATAACTGTAATTATGGTGATCAATCAAAGAAAAATGAACCTTGCACAGCAAAGTGTAACGCCAAGTAAAAGTAATGGTCGACACACTCAAAACAAGTAATCAAAAAGCCAGAAAAAGCAGTGTGTCACTGACATAATGGGTTCAGAAAAACATAACAAATTTTATTTGTATCAAACACTGAACACAAACACATATCTAAAATCAATTAAAATTGTACCGAAGTACATACAATTATCTACCATGTTGTGCACTGTAGTTGGTGCAGAAACAAGACACCTCCTGAATGGGCAAAATATACCCAAGCCACCCCTAAGTATTGAAAAAACAGGTATAAAGTGCAAATGCATATATCAAGCTGCCATAAAGGTAAATGCGAGGTAAATGGATGCCTACAATGCAATCATAGTAAACATTCAATACAGGTAATGGAGGCAAACCCTAGTGCAAAATACAGATAACCTGGCAATAAACCAGTAAAATAGCAGCATACAAACGGGGTGGTAAAGTTGTCAGGAGGTGGAGGGCTCCCCACGCGTTACGTCTCCAACTGGAGACTTCCTCAGGGGTAAAAGATGCCCCCTGTGTTGCTGGGCTCCCCTTATATACCCCCTACGTTTCACTCACCCTCAGCTGTAGAAACATGTGTTCAACATTATGTCCCTGAAAACCGGAAGTAGCATGTCACATGATCGCTGAAACCGGAAGTAGCATGTAACATGATCGCGAAAACCGGAAGTAGCATGTCACATGATCACGATAGGTCACATGATCAAGGTAAATATGGTTACTAGGTGACCGAATGATACCATACAGTGTTAGATTGGTCGCTTGACGATAGTAGCGCAAGAAGGCGCTATTGCGTAGGATACCATGAGAATAGTATTATTGGAAGTGTGAAAAAGATTTTTTACAATGATTGCCTTTAGTATGTAAAAAATGTGCAAAAAAAGGGAGCACCCCCTGTGGACAGCGTGATTATGAGAAAGGATACTGACATTTAAAAGTAGTGAGAGTAGCAACCAAACGTTATTATGCGGCACTAAATAGTTTACATGAGACGAACGGCGAAGCATCGGCCATCAAGCAGAATATGTTGTCAATATACATTATTATTATGAATAATAGATATATGGAATCCAAAGATCTAAATACCGATGAGTCTATCTAGACACAATGAAAAAAAAGGGTATTTTAAGAAAATAAATGGTGTATATTATAACCATTTATTGTGAACAAATAATAGTAGTATGTGCGATAATAGAACAAGTGATTACAAGTGATAGAATCTGTAGATGACAGAAAAAATATTTGTTAGCAGGTAAATATCATTGTCTAAGGGCAGTAGACAAAAACAGCCCTTGAAAATCAATAGATTCCTAAAAAAAAAAAAGTAGAAAAGCTCAGAACAACGGAAACACCAAAGTGCCAACATGTTAAGAGGTAAGTAATCACACGTAGGTGAGTATAAGATATTATCATGGTATATAATGCAAATTTTCCAAGGGTATGGATTCAAAAAATGATCACATATTCTTGCCCTACTTGAGAGGTATAGTATATTGTTGTTAATACATGACGCTTATCAAAGTATAGTATCCATCGGAGATGGTTTGCAAAATATTGGTCTATTGAAGATATACTTAGAGACCAAAGAATAATGGATGAAAAATATAAGGTTGAAAAGAGAGGATGAAGGGATACCAACAGGGTAAAGAAGGGGGTATGTAGGGGAGCCACAGCAAACCACGATATAGTTATCACACGAATGAACAAACCTGTGTTCAGTGGGTATGAACATAAATTGTAAAACAATTGTAGTAGGTTAAGTATGGTAAAAAGTCCTGAAGGGTATAGGTCATAGGTCCATGATGAAGAAGGGATGGATGAAAGTAACAACAGTCCATGTGGGTCAGAGACCCCTTTGTCGTCCTCCTGTTGTTATAATTTGTCTTCTTTTTATAGTTCTGAGAAGGTTGCTTCCAAACAGTAGATCCTTCTCATTGACAGGAGGAGGGGCTTTGTCGGTCACTGCGAGGCACATCGGGTTGAATGGTCACATGGTAATGGTTAGTACTAAATTCGAGAAAATGTGGACAAGAATTAATTCAGTGTACAACAAATGAGTGGGGAAAAGTGACAAGGGAAAGTGACTGTGTAAGTGATAGGGGGGCCATAAGAGTCCCAAGCTACAAGGGGTGAATAACCCAAAGGAAAAAGGTGTAAGACCCGTGAAAATAAAAAGTGTAAGGGTACCATATATACCGATGGTGAAAGAAGAAAAGAGAGAGGTGAGGGATGGAAAAAGCGGATAAGGGAGTGAATAGTGAATGGTGTGTGGGGTGCATGGGGTAGGTATTTAAACTTACCACGGAGTATCACATTGATCGTGGATGCTTTTCGGTGTCCTTCGTCTGGTGAGGATAACGTAAATGTCCTCGTTAACGTTTGTAGTAGCCTGTAAACAACAAATCCTCATTGATGCCCTCGGGTGCTCGGGTGCCCAATTGGTATATCCAACGGGCCTCCCGCCTCAAAAGCTCAGAAGTTATGTCTCCTCCTCTCACATTGGTATGTACCATGTCTAGGCCAATTACCTTGATCCCCCTGGTTTTGCTAGCGTGAAAGTTGCGGAAGTGGGCTGCAACAGTAGAAAGGGTCTTACCTGACAGAAAATGTGAGCCAGCATTCGTGATGGTTGATAGATGTTGTTGGATTCTCTTCCGAAGCTCCTGTGTGGTCTGACCCACGTAAATTTTCTGACAGGGGCAAATCAGGGCATATATTACATTTCTGGTACGGCAGTTCACATAGTTACGTAGAGAGAAACTCTGGGAAGAGATTGGTTGTACAAATGTCTGGGTAGCAGGCATCAGAGAACAAATCGAACAGTTGCCACAGGCATATGAGCCTCTCAATTTTCTGCCTCTGCCAGTGGCCTGTGTCGGACGTTGAAAGTGACTATTGGATAAGTTATCCTTGAGGTTCTTGGCACGTTTTGCTATTAAGGTGGGTTTATCCGAAATGAAGTTTTTCAATCGTGGTTCACCCCTTAGGATGTTCCAATTCCTTGACAGGATTTCCCGAATATCCGACCACTGGTTATTGAAATTAGTTACAATGCCCAACTTGAATTCCTTCGTGTTACTTTTTGGTGTTAATAGATCTTGTCTATGCGAATCCCGGGCCCTGCGGTAGGCTTTAGAGATTACTCTTTTAGGGTAACCCCTGTTGAGGAATCTATCCGTCAATTCCGATGCATTCCTGCGAAAGTCATCCTCTTGTGTACAATTTCTTTTTACCCGGATAAACTGTCCCACAGGAATGCCTGTTCTCAAATGTTCTGGGTGAAAGCTGTTAAAGTGAAGTAAACTATTAGTCGCGGTGCTTTTCCGAAAGAGATCAGTGACCAGCCGGCCATTCTTTTTTGTTAGTTTAAGATCCAAGAATTCAACTGCCACCTGTGAAAAGTTGGAAGTTAGAACAATATTCCAGGGATTGTTGTTAAGTTCAGTTATAAATTCTTTACATAATTCCAAAGATCCATCCCACAATAGAAGAATATCGTCTATGAAACGATGCCAACTTCTTACGTGCCGTTTATAATAAGGCGTTGGGTACACGTGTTCGCCCTCCCACCACCCCAAAAAGAGGTTGGCATAGGAGGGCGCACAACGTGCACCCATCGCCGTCCCAGATATTTGTTTGTAAAAGCAATGGTCGAAAATAAAATAATTATGCTTCAGCACGTACCCGAGTAGGTCTACGAGGAAAGAGTCGTGTCTCCTGTCTCCTGTCGAGTTTTTGTCCAAGAAGTAAGATACGGCAGCAATTCCATCATCATGTGCAATATTGGTATATAGTGACTCCACGTCTAGAGTCACCAACCATGTATTCTCTGTGAGACGGATTGGTTGTATCTTCTGTATGAGATCCGTTGAATCCCTAATGTAGGACGGCAAAGATAACACCATGGTTTGTAGGAAATAGTCCACATAGCTACAGGCCTTCTCACAGGTGCCCCCAATCCCCGACACGATGGGTCGCCCCGGTGGGCATGTCAGGGACTTGTGCACCTTCGGGAGCATATAAAATGTGGGGACTTTGGGATGACTGACTGTGATGAAGTCATGCTCTTTTTTTGAGATAATCTCAAATTTTAGCGCAGAATCTAATAAGCGCTTCAATTTATCTTGGAAGACAGAGGTGGGATCAGAGGGTAGCGGTGTATAATATGACCTGTTGCACAGTTGGCGTTTGGCTTCCATTAGATAAAGGTCCACAGGCCATAGAACAATGTTCCCCCCCTTATCCGCTTCCTTGATAAGGAAGTTTGGGTTTGTTTTGAGTGTTTTTATGGCAAGTCGTTCCTCCCTCGTTAAATTTTCCCCACTGTGGCGATTGTCTGGTAATGTCCGAATGTCATTAGCCACACTGTTGTAAAATAGTTGTAAGGCTGGTATAAGTGAGAGGTTAGGTGTCATTTGAGAGGGGTTGCGTAATGGACAAGATTTCCTACCTGGGTTGTCAGATATTTCATTTTCACGCAGTAGGTCCAGGAGATCACGAAAAGCCTGTCGATCAGATTCCGGTACCTCATCCAGGAGTGATGGTTGATGATACAGTGTTTTAAATGCTAGCTGACGACAGAACAAAAAAACATCTTTGGTTAGTTCAAATCTGTCCAATTGGCACATGGGTGAGAAGGTTAACCCCTTACTTAAGACGGATAATTCCATGGTGGACAGGGTGTGGTCAGAGAGATTAATAACCCGTAGTTGTTCCCCTTGTTGACCTCTGGGGTTTGTTAATTCCTGTTGTATCGTCGTTTGTCCCTCTTGTAAGTGGGAGAGGGTCACTTATCACTAATTATGGTGATAATATTTGAAATAACACCTCACTTTTCTGTCATAATGGCAGTTTCACATGAAAGTGTTAATAAAGTGTATATAAAGTAAACGGCTTGTAAAATTATTTATCAGGACAGTCCTCTCTAAGAAACTTCCAACCCTGGTCTGTTACAAGCCCATACATTTGGTGAAAAAAAGTAACATAGCAGCAAGAAACAAATAAAATAAAACTGGGACAAGAACTTTTGTGCTTCTCAGAAACTTTATTTTTTGGTTTTGCTAAAGCCAAACCTTATCCGATATGATTTGTTTTTGTAGGCAGCGATATGTAATGTTATTGAATAAGATTCCACAGCAAGTCCTCAGTCTCTACAATGACCTTCTGGCACAGCGAGCATTGGATAGATGTCTAACTGAAGAGATCATTTATTTCAAGAATTCCCTTGGAGAACTTACAGAGTAAGTTTATTCCTATTACTTTGGGTATATTACGTGTTATATCAAATCTTAGAAGTGTCTAAGGTTACAAGTTTTCTGGTCTTGTACCTTTAAATCACTGTGGTAAAGAGCGTCTACACACAGTTTTAACTGTACAAAGCTGTGGACAGTGTAAGGTATTGACCCTATAGAGCTGTTTAACAACCCCTTTGTGTTTACTGATAGAAGAGGTAGCCCCCCTCCACTCTGCTCTCTAGTCACTATTTTAGCAAATCTAACTCAGGATCAATTGGCTGATCTGTGTTCAGTGAAGAGACCTAACACACCGGTGCACCCCAGTGCTCCAGGTCTAGCTACAGTCATGGAATACAATAATTTTTCACAGTCCTAATGATACTAAAAAAACACACAATTGCTACACAAAACTCCGAGGCCAATGCCTAAAACTGTGCAGATTGTAGAGTCAAAACTTCTGGTAGACTCACTTTAAAGAAGTTAAAGCGGTATTCTCCTCTGGGCATTCACATCCAGATTCATTAATCTGTCATAAATAAACATTTTTTCAATTAGATGTTATTAAAAAATGTTTACCTGTGTGAAGATAATTTCTCATAAATGTATTCATATGGTCCCTTAGAAACAAGGCTGTGTCCCTGGATACGGCCACCTCTGCTGGAGAGATTGCACAACGAAACAAAAGGTTTTTGTACATGAAATGTCCGGGAGTTACTGTATGTCCCGCACCCTTCCTGTGGTAATGATTGCAGAACCCATGTGGTCAGGCAGGGCTCAATAGCACATGTCTGGCCACTGCTGCCAAAATGTGAGGTGGTCGTATCCAAAGAAGCTATCTCGTTTCTAAGGGACAACATGACTACATTTATGAGATATTATCTTCACACAGGAACATTTTTTTTAACAACATCCAATTGAAGAAATGTTTACATGTGGCAAATTAATTAAATTAAATGTAAATGCCCAGATGAGAATACCCCTTTAAACCAAAAATATTGAAAAAATTGTCAGCTCACCACTAATTTTTTGATCCATTGTCCACTATGGAGTGCCAGGAGAGGAGGAGGATCTGTGACGGCTTCAGCTTGGAACAAATATCAAAAAAGGAGGAATCTCCAGCACTATATTTCATTAGAACATGTTAAAAACATTTTGGCTCGAAATGCGTAGATCTTTTGCTTTTTACCTGATGCACATCTCTGTTTTTTAACATGTTCTAATATAATATAGTTTTATATTTTTTATAACTGAAGTGCTGGATATTCCTCCTTTTTTCACTTTAAAGAGGACCTGTCACCATCTACAGCTCCTTACATTCATATATACTTAGGAGAATTTAACATACCTTCCCTGATAGTTTTCTGGTAAACAATGGGGCAAATTTACTCACCCGGTCCATTCGCGATCCAGCGGCACGTTCTCTGCGGTGGATTCGGGTCCGGCTGGGATTCACTACGGCAGTTCCTCTGACGTCCACCAGGTGTCGCTCCCGCGCTGAAGTTCCCCGGAATGCACTGATCTTCACCAAGCTGGACCGAGTAAAGGTAAGCGCGAGTCCAGGGACACTTTTTTTTTTTTTAAATGCGGCGGTTTTTCCGAATCCGTCGGGTGCATGCTGGCGCCGATGCGCCACAATCCGATCGCGTGCGCCAAAAACCCGGGGCAATACATGGAAAATCGACACATATTGGAAATATTCAGGTAACACGTCGGGAAAATGCGAATCGGGGCCTTAGTAAATGACCCCCAATGTATGTAAAAAAATGCATTTCCGGCATTTTTCGCGGTTTTCCGCCCCACATACATTACTACTTTGCGATAGCCTTTTACATTTAAATAGTTATGAATTATTTTAACTAGAAACTATATAAGAATGTTATGTCCTTGTTTCTTCCAGTGAGTTATACCAAGTACGGGAACATGACATGCGCGTGAGCAAAGATGCAAAACAAGCACAGGCTGAACTGGCTAAGGCCCTCAACAATGCCAAGAAGAACGCCAAGTAAGACTAACTACAGTTCTATACATCACCTAAATGTACATTCCCTGAAGATGGTCACACACTGCAAAATTGCAATATTTTATGTAAAATATTCATGGATTAAAGTTTAAGGTTCAGTTCACATGTTCTCCCAATTACACCAATGGGAGTCCGTTATGTCTTTTTCACACAAGCAGCATTATCCACTCATGGAAAAAAGTAGTAACTACCCCATATTCCGGTCGAATCTGTAATCTAAACCAGCCCTTAAAGAATAATAAAATGCAACTGTTAGAAGTGATCTGGGCAAATGCCTACAAAAAAAACCCCAAAATTACCGGCACATGATAAATGACATCATAAAACATATGTGGATGTAGGGTACACTATAAGATTGCTGGCTTTCTCAGTCTTTTAGAAGAGTATCGTGAGTTGTATGAATTACAAAGAAGTCGTCTGGAGAAACAACTACTTCACCTCACTGAAGAAAGAGATCTTTGGAGTTCTGCAACTTACAGACTGGCAAGAAAGGTAACTTTATGAAAATAAATAAAGAACATACACCCAAGTTCTATTTCAGAATTTACATGACAATCGTAAACATGCCTTGCAGCACTTTCAACCAATTTAGGCCGCGGTCACAAGTACCACTAGGTGTCCGTCATAACGCGACGCTAGCGCACAGGGGGAGGTCCTTGGCCCGAACGCACATGCGTTTCCAGGGAAACGCATGCGATTGTTAAGCCGATCACATGCGTTTCTCTGGAAATGCATGTGCGTTCGGGCCGAGGACCTCCCCCTGTGCGCTAGCGTCGCGTTATGAACGGACGTCTAGCGGTACGTGTGACCGCGGCCTTAGACCCGTTTATGTCTTGCTTGATGATGGCTTGTGGATGGGTTATGTCCTCAGAGAACAGTTTCATAACTGTTTTTTTTTTGCATCATGTATTCAGCTGTCCACCATCTCTGTAGCCACTTGACATTTGACAGTTCTCAGGAGACCATGTCCCATGATCACTGGTGCTTGGTGCTCTCAGTGCTGGTGGAATCTGGAAAGAAGCACATGATCCAAATACCAAACACCAATAATAAGAACAGCCATCACAATCATGTTAGCATAATCATGTGGGCATATTGGTGAGGGATTGATTGAGTTAAAATATATTTTTAATGAGCATATAATGACTCTAGTTCTGTCATAAATCTTATCGCAAATTTATTCTTAGGTTATAGAAGAGAATCAACTACAGCTGGCTCGTAGGTTGTACATGAGTGAGAAGACCTGGACAAAGATTGTCCGGCATTTCATTGTACTCCTTGCATCAAATGTGAGTTACTGTGTAATGTAACATAATCAAGTCATCTACTGAGATTATTTATTACTTTCATAGGAAGCAAGGTGCAATCCTAGGGTTATGTTCAAACATCAGAATTGTCTACTGTATGGCCTTCTGACTTTTATTTTAACCAACCTTTCTGATATCTGTAGAAAGAATCAATTCAGATTCTTATCTACACTAAATGTAGAACATGTTGCTTCTTCTTTCTTTTAACATGTTTTCTTCTATGCAAAACACCCTCCCATTGAGTAAAATTGTATCAGTCGTTCCTTTAAGCATGACCATTTCATTTTTTTTATTTATGATTTGGATTTAATAGATCAAGGATTTGGAAATAAAAAAAACATTGCAGGTTTCTTCTCAAACCTTTGCCAATTCAATAGTGAATGGAGCTGAGCTGCAATAAAATGCACAGCCTATGGACAGGTGTGGTGTTATTTTGGGAAAAAAGCAGACATGGATTAGTAACAAGTGATTGTTCATGATTTCTCTGCAATTCAATGCTTACATGTGATTATGATCCTACTTTAGGACACAAAAGACCTTTCCGAAATCCAGCAAATAACAGAGCGATGGAGAGATCACATGACCCGTTTTCAGCTAGAGCTACAGCGCAGTGAAGAGTCCAGCAGAGAGAAGATGCAGATTATCTGTCAAGACTTGAAGAAATGGCAGCAATATTTTGGGGAGAAAGTTTTGTATGACAAAGTTTCTTCTACATTGTCTTCACCATAATAACTGTGGTTTTTATATGATGTATTTGCGTTACCTTACTTGTGCACACAGGAATTGTGATGTGCAGGGCTTGATAAATTCCCTTAAATTATTTAATATTTGGGAAGTAATTACGCACACTATTAAAGGGGTTGTCTATTGGTCACATTTGGTTCATGTGACCTTGCTATTTTATTAGATTTGTAATCCAAATACACAGAGATATTTATATTTATGACCTTCAACTGAGATACATCATTATACCAAGTTTATGGGGTCCAACAAACATACAGGGGATGCTCCAACCTCAACAGATTACAGCTGGAGCATCTCACAATACAACACAAGTACCAATCACATGCCATATTGCAAAATTTTGTGAAAAAAATTCTCCTCTTTTTGTAAACTGTTCATGATTTTGCAGTACAGCATATATGTAAGGAAGATATTACCTTTCTACTACTAATGAATGAATTTCTTTTCAGTTCATTCATTCATTATCCTTTTCTTTTCTCCCAGTGTGGACTGGCACTACCATGCGCCACAAGAAGAGCAGTCAATCACGTTACTACAAGATGTAAAGAACTGGGAAAATGTATGTAAATGTTATGGTTACACATATTTTGGAACGGTTTAAACCTGACAAACTGAGGCTGCATGTGTATGGGGGGGGGGGGGGGGGGAGGAATGTGGGGGATTAAGAAGCCATAATGAGCAAGTCACTCAATGGATTATCTTCAAAGAAATGTAGTGCTGATAATATGTGGCTTTCCGGTGTGGAATCCTTTTAGAACATATGGTTGAGTATGCAAGTATAGTCATTTGGCCAGCAGCTATCTAATGTGCAAAACCTATTTACCCTCTCGTTGTTTTTACAAAAACTAGGAAATAATAAAGTTATATTAATTCTACTTGTAATATTTATGTAGATGCTGGTTGAAGAACAACAACGGTTTGAGGGGAATAATGTTCTCAGCTGTCAAGAGTCTTTAAAAATTGCCTCTGATATTCAGAAAGAATGGTCTCAATTAGGAGAGAAATTACTTAAAAGACATCAAGATTTGGACGGAAGTCCAGCTCCAGAGCAGAAGGCTATGGAAGACCTGAACAACACCATAGAAGAACTCAGTGAGCAATTCAGAAGAAGAGTGGAGGGGGAAAATGGTGAGTGACTTTGTGGTGCTGGAATAGAAATATTACAAAAATCCAACAGATGCCAGAATAAAAGAGACAGTCTCTTCAAGATGAGATAGTGCTCTATATACTAAAATTAAAGTACTGTATATACTTGAGTAGAAGCCAACCCGAGTATAAGCCGAGGCACTGCATTTTACCATGAAAAACTGGGAAAACGTTATTAACTTGAGTAAAAGCCTTGGGTAGGAAATGCAGGTGCTACTATCTAATAACATGTCCAGTAGTCTCCCCTCATGAATGAAATGTCCACAGAAACCCCTACAATAAAAAAAAGTCCAGCAGAGTGCCCCCTTAAATGTAATGTCAAGCAGACTGCCCCCATAAAAAAATGTCCAGAAGAGTGCCCCCCATAAAAGTAATGTCCAGAAGAGTGCCCCCAGAAAAGTAATGTTCAGCAGAGTGCCCCTAGAAAAGTAATGTAGATTAAAAGTAAAGCAGTGTGCCCCTATTAATGTCATGTCCAACAGAGTGCCCCCATAAAAGTAGTAATAAAACATCCAGCAGAGTGCCTCCATTAATACAACATCCAGCAGAGTGCCTCCATTAGTAAAACGTCCAGCAGAGTGCCTCCATTAATAAAACGTCCAGCAGAGTGCCTCCATTAGTAAAACGTCCAGCAGAATGCCTCCATTAATAAAATGTCCAGCAGAGTGCCTCCATTAATAAAACGTCCAGCAGAGTGCCTCCATTAATAAAACGTCCAGCAGAGTGCCTCCATTAATAAAACGTCCAGCAGAGTGCCTCCATTAATAAAACGTCCAGCAGAGTGCCTCCATTAATAAAACGTCCAGGAGAGTGCCTCCATTAATAAAACGTCCAGCAGAGTGCCTCCATTAATAAAACGTCCAGCAGAGTGCCTCCATTAATAAAACGTCCAGGAGAGTGCCTCCATTAATAGAACGTCCAGCAGAGTGCCTCCATTAATAAAACGTCCAGCAGAGTGCCTCCATTAATAAAACGTCCAGCAGAGTGCCTCCATTAATAAAACGTCCAGCAGAGTGCCTCCATTTATAAAACGCCCAGGAGAGTGCCTCCATTAATAAAACGTCCCCTTAAAGAAATGAAGTTAGTACTCACCCTCTGGCGCTGACTTCCGGCGCCCTCTTCTCCTCACACATCTTCGGGTTCCCAACCTGGACGGAAGATGCATGCCAGAGCAATCTGCCGGCACAGAAACTATAATGTCAGCTGGCGGTGATACTGCAGCATGATAGTTCCTGGGCCCGGTCAGTGCCGGAGGGCTATTATTAAGCTTAATTTTTTTACATACCCGAGTATAAATTGAGTGGCTTTTTCAACCAGAGTATATGTGGTATACATATTCTACTGTGGCTACTAGTTCCAGTGATGCTCCTGTCCATTCTTCACTGTCACTCCTGGCTGGGCTGGAAGTGTTGGTGATCATAGTAATCACTGACCCCTGCCATTCCCAGTGACATAGAAAAAATGATGTCACCTGGGCCAGTGAGAGCACTTATGGCTGCAGCCGTCCCATGATTACTAACACTTCCAGCCCAGCAGATAGTATCAGTGAAGAGGCAACATGTGTGAACCAGGTAATTAAACTTTATTTATATACTTTATAATACTTTATTTTTATACTTTTTATGAAAAACCCCTTTAATCCTTAACTTGTGATGATTGTATTTAATATGTAAGAAATTATATTTGTATTGGAAACTACTTCCTTTTCTGAAGAAGCGATTTTAGTGGCAGTACAGAAATGTCTATATTCTTCTCCTTGATCCACAGGAGTCGCAAAAGGCCTTATGTCTTTTTCAAGCAGCATTGAGAGCTGGTCATTGCCTATGCATCCACTGAAACTAACACCGAAAGAAATAAAAGAATCTGATTGGTTGACCCTAAACCATCTGCTTCCTGATTGGATAACACATGCAGAAAGGATATTGGAACTTATAGGAAACACAGAATCGGAAGACATTTCAGGGATGATTCCAGATAAAAAGTAAGGGCAATACACTACCACATACTGAATTTATGCTACCCATACTCTCTAGATATGTAAGGCTGATGGATGTTAAGGAAAGTCATGCTGACATCATTGCCCATCATTTGTTCCCTTATAGAATGCATATTCAAAATGTTTTGTAAACCAAAATAGATCATTTGTAAAACTGTTAGTAATAGGGCTCATTTAGGAGGATGTTTTTAACATCAGTATGCTATACATTTTTTTAGAGCACAGCATACTGACCCATTGATAAAAAACGGACATGTGAACAGACCCATAGAAATCAAAGATGTGCAGACAGCAAGAAAGAAAAATTTAAATTGAAAAAAAAAGGACACAACACGGATGACATCTGTATGAGGTCCGGTTTTTATCAAATGCTGCAGGGCAAGCAACTGGGCAGGACAGAAAAAAGATTAGAAGTTCAATAGAAATGTGTCGCATTCCCCGTGTTAAAGGTGCACCAGAAAAAAATTTGGTGCATTCTGTCGAAGCAGTGCAGGGGGCGCCAGATTCATGAAGAGCAGGCGCCATAAAACCTGAATGTGGCGCCCCCTGTACTATACACTGCCAAACTGCACATAGTACAGACTGCACTTTTCTTAGTAAATGTGCCCCTATGTACTGTAAATTCTGTACTGTAAGTTCACAGTCTTGAAATTATTAAATAGTAATCATGGAGATAGTTCAAGTGAAGAACCAAAAAAAACTACAGCCTCTATACCACAATAGATTGCCTTGTATATACCACTATAATATGACAATATTTTCTTAGATTGAATAGTCTATATAATGATCTCTGTAGATCTGACTATAATAGCTTGTATTTTACTAGAGTGAAACTGGAAGAGGTCTTGAAGATGTTGCAAAACTGGGTACTGACCACAACAAATGGAACAGAGAGAGATGATCTGCAGCTCACCCAAGAGGTTGGGAAGTTATTGTGAGAAAAATTACAATTTGAAGAAACAATATAATCAGTTTTCTATCCTAAATCACATAATATTACAAGACTTATAACCTTTTGTGTATTCTGCTTATATTTTTGGATTGTTAGGGTGGACATTTTGAATGAGGTCTTTGCAGAAGTTTCACAATACATAATTTACTGGGAAATGGTTCCATACAACTTGTTATATAATAATCTTAATTTTTTCTCATTATCCCCTGGATAGGGAATAACAATCTGATTTGTGAGAGTCTGGTAGCTGGGATGCCCATGATCGACCATGCATTCTGCCACTCCATGCGCTGTGAGTGCCAATGAGAGTCCCCGATGTTGCAGAGCATTCCGCGTGGTATTCTCATAGTGGATCATGAGAGTGCAAGAGATACCAGAGAACTGTGCTTGGCAATTTCTGACACTCCTGCACATGCAGGACATGCTGCGCCATTAACTAGCAAGAACAACAACCTCATTCTTGTGATTGGTGTGGATCCTTGCAGTTGGAACCGCACCAATTTGTTATCCCCCTACTTTGTGGAGACAGGATTTGTTGAGTTTCTTTTAGAATATGGTAACACAAAACTATTTTTTTAAGTGTTTTTAATTGTTTAACCCCAGTTTAAACCTCGTTTTCACCCTTAAGACACAGCCCTATTTTTTAAATCTGCCTGTGTCACGATATGCAGTTATAACTTTGGAGCGCTCTATCTTACCGAGTTTATTTTCAAACAGTTTTTTTCATGACATGTTTTACTTCACATTAATTCTATATTTTACTTGAAAGATATTCCAAAATTTTGTGAAATTTTTAAAAATTTTCCTATTTTTCGGATTTCTAAATGTTATACTTATCATACAGTTAGTCTAACGGCCCAAATTGGTTTCTAACTAACATTAACCCTATGTCTACTTTTTGCTGACATGATTTTTTATATGTTCAGTTATTTTATTAGGATGTTAGGAGGCTTACAGTTCGAACAGCGACTTTCCAAATTTTCAAGTGAATTTCAGATTCAATGGGGGTCATTTACTAAGGGCCCGATTCGCGTTTTCCCGACGTGTTACCCAAATATTTCCGATTTGCGACGATTCTCCCTGAATTGCCCCGGGATTTTGGCGCACGCGATCGGATTGTGGCGCATCGCGCTGGCATGCACGCGACGGAAATCGGGGGGCGTGGCTGAACGAAAACCCGACGTATTCGGAAAAACCGCCGCATTTAAGAAAAAAAATGTGTCGCGAAAATTACACTTACCTTCACCAGGTATAGGCCGGTGAATTTCAGGGCATTCCAGCGCGCCTCCGGGGAACTTCAGCGCAGCAGCGCCACCTGGTGGACGGCGGAGGAACTACCTTAGTGAATCCCGGCCGGACCCGAATCCTGTGCAGAGAACGCGCCGCTGGATCGCGAACGGACCGGGGTAAGTAAATCTGCCCCAATATTTTTAGGGGACAATTCATCTTCAAAAGGGTTTTCAAAGTTTTATTTACTAGAAACTCCCCACAAATCACCCCATTTTTAAAACGGTACCCCTCAAACTATTCAAAACTGCCTTTGGTAAGTGTGTTAACCCTTTAAGCTTCTCACAAGAAACAAAATGGAGGTTGTATTTTGAATTTTAACATTTTGACAATAAAATGATTATTTAGTCCGAAAATTTACACAATCATGCAGGATAAAATGAGAAAACCGATTTTGTTGTGAATTTTCTCACATGTAGGGCAATATCCCACACTTGACAAATTAAACTACTTTAGGATCCACAGCTGACAGCAGAACAGGAGAAGGCATTGAGCTTTTAGGGGGCAGATTTTGATGACGTTTTTTTCAGGTGCCATTATATATTTGAAAAGTTCCTGAGCGGGGCCAGCACACACAGTCGCGCCACACACTCTGATGCCTACCACGGCGGCTCGCACAATGACGTCATTGTGTGAGCCACCATGGCCGGCTTCAGAGTGCGGACTCTCAGAGGAAGTGCGCGGTGCCTGACTGGAAAGCAGCGGTACCAGTAGCGTGAGTGGAAGCTGTGTCAAAACGCTGGGCTGCCCTTCACAGCATTAAAGCAGCCTTTTGAGGAGGTGAGGGGACGGGTAGCCCTGTAAAGGCAGCTCTGGGGGGAGAGGGGCCCCTGTGATTTCAGCTCTGGGGGGAGAGGGGCCCATGTGATTTCAGCTCTGGGGGAGAGGGGCCCTGTGATTTCAGCTCTGGGGGAGAGGGGCCCCTGTGATTTCAGCTCTGGGGGAGAGGGGCCCTGTGATTTCAGCTCTGGGGGAGAGGGGCCCCTGTGATTTCAGCTCTGGGGGAGAGGGGCCCATGTGATTTCAGCTCTGGGGGAGAGGGGCCCTGTGATTTCAGCTCTGGGGGAGAGGGGCCCTGTGATTTCAGCTCTGGGGGAGAGAGGCCCTGTGATTTCAGCTCTGGGGGGAGAGGGGCCCCTGTGATTTCAGCTCTGGGGGGAGATGGGCCCATGTGATTTCAGCTCTGGGGGAGAGGGGCCCTGTGATTTCAGCTCTGGGGGAGAGGGGCCCCTGTGATTTCAGCTCTGGGAGGAGAGGGAGCCTTGTGATTTCAGCTCTGTGGGGAGAGGGGCCCCTGTAATGGCAGCTCTGGGGGGAGGGTGGCCACGCAACGGCAACTCTGGGGGGTGGCAGGCCACTGTAATGGCAGCTCTGTGGGGGACCCTTTAATGGCAGCTCTGAGAGGGGCTGTAATGGCTACTATGGAGGGAGGAGTGGCCCCTGTAGTGGCAACTCTGGGAGGAGAGGGGGGACCTATAAAAGCATCTCTGTGTGGAGAGGGGCCACTGTTTTTTTTTTTTTTAAAGTTTTTTATTTCTTCTTATAATCCACATATATAAATCTCCAATACATATACATATAGTATACAGAACATAACAATCACGTAGATAATATACTTTCCCATCTCTAGCCTAAACAAAAACAGAGTACATATTGGGAGTTAAACATCCAACCTTAGCCAAGAGATGTTACATTTCATATACATATATCTAGAGATTATACTCCATACTATACTTATCTCAACACCCACCCCCCCTCCCCACCCCCCAAAAAAAAAAAAAACACAGACAAAAATAAAAAAATTGTTTCCCTCTCTCTACTCTCCCAGATTTATTATCACTAATTAGAATTTTCCTCAATCTCCCTCTCCCCACCCCTCCCATATTTCCATAAAGAGCTTTGGTTTATTAATTCTTTCCAGGTAGACTTTTTCATATAGCAACATTTTTTTTGTGTAAACAATCCAATCCCTCACCCTTGGGGGATCCGTTGAAATCCATTTGTACAGAATAACTTTCTGTGCCCAGCATAGAAGCAGAGGGGCCACTGTAATGGCAGCTGTGGGAGGAAGGGAGCCCTGTGGCTTTAACCCCTTAACGAACTGGCCCTTCATTCCATTTTTCACTCCCCAACATCAAACTTATTTATTTATACACGTAAAGAGTGTAAGGGCTTGTTTTTTGTGTAACAATTTGCAATTCATAGTAACAATATTTAATATTCCATGCCATGTACTGGGAAGCTGGAAAAAAATCCAAATGCAGTGAAATTGGTGAAAAACCGCATTCGTGCCATTTTCTTGTGGGCTTGGTTCTTACGGCTTGCACTGTGCGCCCCAAATGACAGGTCTCCTTTATTTTTTTGGGTCGCTGCGATCAGGGAGATACCACATTTGTATAGGTTTTATAATGTTTTCATACATTTACAAAAATTAAAACCTCCTGTACAAAAAAATGTTTTTTATTTTTCCATGTTTGCTGTGGGTGGTGTCATTTTTTGTGACTTTCAATGACGTTTTCAATGCTTCTATATTTAGGACCGTACTGCCTTTTGATTGCTTTTTATTGAATTTGTAATATTTTTCAAAATGGGAAAAAATGCCATTTTCGACTTTGGACGATATTTTCCGTTACGGGGTTAAAAACCGTTATTATACGCATTTTCGGATCCGGCAATACCTAATGTGTTTATCATTTTTCAGTTTATTTATATTTATATGACTTCTAGGGAAAGTGGGGGGGGGGGTGAATGTTTGAGTTTTTAAATATATATATATTTTTTTTTTTTTTTTTATTTTTTTTTATTTTATTATTTTTTTTAACTTTTAACTATTTTTTAGAACCCCTAGGGTACTTTAACCCTAGGTCAGTGATGGCGAACCATTTGGAGATAGAGGCCCAAACTTCAACCAAAACCCGCTTATATGTTGCAAAGTGCCAAAATGACAGTTTAAGCTGTAACTTATTGACACCTGCTATATCACAGGTTTCAATCGTATTGCCGTCCGGAGTTCACCAATATAATAGAAATATGATGGAGAAATTTGCATTGTAGCTTCCTCGCAAAGTGCCCTAAAAAGGAAGAATCCAGGTTCCCAGACCAGGAGCTCCAAAAATAATCTCTCTGTCCACACTTTCTTGTTTCTCCTGTAGCCCTGGCAGCAAGGGATGTTGCATTAAAATGGCGCTGAGCATGGCATGTACTGAGCTGTATTGGACCGCAGGAGGAAGCCCTGAGTCCTGTCTGGCAAAGTCTGTATTGGGGTGAAGGCCTGGGTGCCCACTAAAAGGGCTCCGAGTGCCACCTCTGGCACCCGTGCCATAGGTTCGCCTCCACTGCCCTAGGTTGTCTGATTGATCGTACCATATACTGCCATACTACAGTTTTGCAGTATCTGTGGATTTTCCTCCTCATTCATTACAATGTGTGAATCGCACATTTTAGTGAATAGGTTAAAACGAGACCCGAGTCTGTCGTGGCAACCGTTCGCCGGACAGACAGGACAGTGAACACTAAAACATGGCTTATACTTTATAAGTCCCCCAAAGTAGGGTCAGTACAAGACAAAAAAAGTTATGTCTATAGCTCTTCGAATAATGACACAGAAAGAACCAAAAATAAATATCGTCTTGTTACTGCTCCCCCAGGTTACAAATCTTCATACAGCCATGGTGCAGTACATGGTGAACGTTCTCATGTTAATGTCTCCTGACTACTCTTCTCATTCTGACGCCTCGGATAACACAGTTGTCGCTGGATTTGAAGAAGAAGCGTTTCCAGAAACAGTTTCTTTGCAGCAAATGCAAGAAGCAGCTCTTTCCTTATCTGAAAAAGTCAATAGTTTCTCTTGTTACATTACAAAGTGAGTAGAAATATTAACATTGTATATTGTCAATTATGAGAATATGCAAAGCTAAAGCTCTCTCTCCATGACAGGTGTTGCCAAGAGATGGTGGCGAACAACCCAATAGTGAGCGATGAGGGTTATGAGATGAGACAACTACAATCTATCAAGGTACTATCTATCAGTATTTTTCTTACTAGTATGGTTTAAAAAAAAAGATATAAAGTTCATCAGAGGGATAAATATCACGTCCATCAGATGGATGAAAAAAATGAAAAGGGCTCAGGGGAAGGTGTTGGACAATTTTATTTAACATAGAAGTATTAATGTTACTCTGCTGTAGGAAGACACCCAAGACCTTCTCCTATTCCTGCTGTGGCCGACTCCTGAGGTCAGCTATTCCAAAGATCCACAAAAGCCTAGTCATTTCCATAAATTTATTAAAGACTCTATATGAACTCTAAAGCTGAACAATGAATTATATGGGCGTGGTATTTAAAAATAAGATAAGGCAAGCAGTCTATGAAGATGCCTTGGTTTTTTATTCCCTCAAAATGATAAGGCAACATGTTCTGCTCCTTTAGATCTCTTGTAATGAATGGATTGAAACCTGCCAGTTGCTTCTCACAAAGGTTACAGAGCGGGCGACACCATCATCAACTCCAGAGGATTCACAAAGCAAAGGCAATAAAGAGGTAACATGTCATTCATTAATGTTCTGCAGATAGAAAAGTATCAGGAAACCGGCTAAGGATCGGGGTACAAGCAGTATACAAGGTTCAGGGTTCAAGTTGGGGTTCAGGATCAAGCAAGATACAGGGCTCTGTATAACCAGCCCTGAGTAAATTGGGGATAAGCCATTTATCCAGTTCCTAAACAATGTATAAGCAGCTGACTGCCTTGGCCCTGCATCACTCAACGCATAGCTGAGACTAGCACTGAGCTCCTGAATAAACCACCCAGCTTTCCAGGGATACTGCAAGGCATCTGAGGGGTTTGGCTCACAGGCTCCGAAGCCTGCAATCAGAAGCCATTCAGAGAGTTCTGACAATGTTATAATCTAAGCTTGTCTACTAATAAGGCCTCATGCACTCAGATGATTAATGGTTGTGTGCTAGATGTTGGTTGCGGTTAACATAAGGCTCCATTACTTTCCTTGTGATCTGCTCATGTCCTTGTCTGGTGTACTGCACATGATCACTGTTTGGGGCTAACTGCCCAGGCAAATTATAGAGCAGGTCCTACACCTGCCCATCATAGTAGCCCAGACAGACATTTTGTATTGATGCCAAACAGGCCGCAAACAAGGGATCATGTTCAACTGTTTGCGGCCAGCACAGGCGTTACAGTGTAATATAGCTCAGGCTCCAAAACAATTCACCGTGAAATCAAACCACCACAGGTTGGCACAAACCACGCAAAGGATTCCTAAAAAACTATTTGCAGAAAGAAGCTCGCTCTGAGGTTAAATAATATATTACGCACTTTTCACATTTTCCCTTTACATTTGCTGAAGCACATAATACACATAAGTGTAGGTGCCAAGTAAAACAGCCATGAGGCATACAACATGCTGGTATACACTGACATATCTTTTTTGCTATATATTCAGTGAGGGGAAATATATTTCCATAAAGGGGTTTGCCTATTAAAGAAAATTCTCAAATTCAATCCCCTAGTGTTGTTTACACAATAAAAATCATTTTTAACCCCTTACTTTACAATTTTACTGAGTTGTATTGCTGTTTTAGCTCCTATCAGTCCCTAGACAGGTCAGTGTAAAATTCCAGAGTGTGGGCAGGGACTCTCTAAGCAGACACTTCATGACCCATTTAGTTCTGTGGGGTGACAATGTGGTTAGATTAGCAGGGCGCAGGTTTATATACACTTTTATTTGGCTTTTGAACATTCTACTAATATCTGACACATAGAAAAAGAGATGAGACCAATCAAAGCTGATGTGGCACATTCCCTTACCCGTCCGGAGGAGTTCCCTAAAGTGCATTGTCTGACGACAGTGCACTGTGCCACGATTCACTAACATTGTTCGCCCGGTATCCTGCATGTGTCGCTTCCCCATCAGGTCTGCTGGAGTTTACCTCCTTCTTCCCCACAATTTTAATCTTAAATCCCGTGCTCAGTACGAATCAGTCGAATCGTCCGGCGACCCTCCCCCCCGATTTCGCACGAAAGCCGGCACCGCTGTACGAAAAACCGATCGTGTGTGACATTATACCCTTCTTAACCCCAGTCATAGCGGTGCATTCCCCAAAAACCGTGAACAGTCCAGCAGAAATGTGATCCGCGGACCCTTAGTAAATAAGCCCCACTGAGATACATGAGATGCCTATTACACATAGTGGGGCTCATTTACTAAGGGCTCTGCAGCCGCACTTTCGTCGGGTTTCCCGAATTTTTCCATTTGGCGGCGAATTCCACCAAGATTTTGGCGCACATGATCGGCCGGCTTTCACGCGACAGAAATCAGGGGGTGTGGCCTTTGGACAATCCGACGGATTCGGAAAAAAGCGGAATTTTAAAAACGAAATGTGTCGCAAGATCAAGCACTCACATACACCAGGAAGAAGAAGGTGAACTCCAGTGGACCTCAGCGCAGCAGCGACACGTGCTGGATATCGGGCGCACAACCTTAGTGAATCCCGGCAGAACCCCAATTCACGTCGGAGAACGCGCCACAGAAGCGCGACAGGACCGGTTAAGTAAATGAGCCCCAATGACACTCTTAGCTCTGATAACTCACTATAACACACATAGCTCTGCTATATACCTTCCCTGCCTTGGATAAAGATCTTACCTGTCTGTAGCTTGTAGCGCAGTGTCAGACAGAAAAACAAGATGTCTACCCCGACCCTAAACTCTGAAGATCCAGGGGCGAGTGTAGGGGCAACCAAAATTGTGTACAGCAGGACTGATAGAGACAGGTTGGAATTATATTTGTGAAATGCTGCATTTTTATCAATATCAGTGAATTAGAGAATGTGTGTGATCCTGAGTACATATAAGAAACTTACATGAGAATACCCATTTAAGCGGACTACCTTTGTAGGTGTATAGCGTTTTAAAAGCCACTGAGAAATCTGGGTAAGAAATATATAGATTTTCCAGTATACAAAAAGAAAAACTATACCTCTAGGTATCTGGAGCACTGGAGGCAGCTTTCTATTTGTTAACCTACAAAACTTTTTTCAAAAGTTCTCAGTATACAGGACAGTGTAATGCGCAGTATTTTTCTGCACAGCATTGCACAATATAAAGGGTCAAAGGGTAAAAGCAAAGCACAAGGTGTGAACAGTTCCACGTCTTGTAATGGTAATCAGTGCCCATAAGAACATTTTTCTATTGTAAAGCCTCCACTACTTTGGCACACAGGTTCTGTACTGCAACCCTGCAGAGACTCCTGCTCAGGATGTCATGAGGGTCATAGGATTCGATGGCATCGTTTCTAAAAAATCTTTGAGGGAAGAGGAAATCCCTGTTTTTACACAGGTTAGGCATTTATTTTAATTAGTTTTTTTTAACTCTATTGTAATTGTAGTAAAATAAAACAAGTCTGTCACTGTGTGCTATGTAGGGTGTTCTCACAGCTAGCCGCCCCAGCACCCCACGCTCCATACAAGCATTTGAGTCCTTATCATCTTTGGAGCAATTGGAAAAGCGTCTACTGTAAGTACCTGCCTTATAAATATATATTAGTGTTGAATTCACAAGATGTTTAGTTTTATTTTTTTGATTTGCTTATTACATTGTTGTATTTTCTGAAGGATATCAAATAGTATAATATAAGAAATAACATTACTAAAGGGATGTTTCTCTAAAAAACTAAAGTTTATTATGTGTAGCATCATAGTAGTCTATGGTATTAAAGTATATGTTAATAATAAGACAGGTTAGTGTTACATACCTACTGTATAAATAAAGACTGTGTAAATAGGGACAGGGATCATGTAATGTATTGAAAACTAATCATGTAATGTTGTGCTGAAGCATCATGAGATTGATGGCAAAGCAGGAAGGAAAAGAAAGGGGAAAATAGTAAAAATGATGATTCCGTTTTTATAAGAAGATTAGAGGCTTCACTGCAAAACTGTGGCAAATACAGCAGATATATTGGGGTTCCAGAGATAGAAAGTTTTGTTGCACTTGAGGTTCTCTTTTACACTGCCCATGACCCCCATTTCAGATCCCACTTTCAATTGACGGTAAAAAATGTATCACATTCATTTGGATAAATTAACATAACTGGGTTTAGTTGTCACCAAAACTGTTTTTATTAGTAAAACCTCAATGTGAACAACTAGTGACATGAAAAACAATGATTGTCCATGAATTTGGTAGTCGCATATAGAACCTACCTCCATCACTGAGGTAAATAAAAAATGTATTTTCCCTAACAAAGTTACCAACTATCAGATGAGTCATTATACATTGCCAGTTGTATGCCCTTAATTATTGAGTTTGTGTAGATATGTACATGCTTTTATTTAGTCATGCAGAATTGAGAGCACAAAACGCTGAAGAAAGGTCGGAAAGTCTTGAGGAACAACTGAAAGCCGCACTACACAAGATACAAGAAATGGAAGTCAAATCATCTGTAGATGTAGAAAACAAGGAAGTAATTCATGGTAAGAAGAAATTATTTACCATTTTACCATATACAGGCGGTCCCCTACTTAAGAACACTCGACTTACATACGACTCCTAGTTACAAACGGACCTCTGGATATTGGTAATTTATTGTACTTTAGTCCTAGGCTACAATAATCAGCCGGAACAGTTATCACAGGCGTCTGTAATGAAGCTTTACTGTTAATATTGATTCTTATGACAACCCAACATTTTTAAAATCCAATTGTCACAGAGACCAAAAAAGTTCTGGCTGGGATTACAATGATAAAATATACAGTTCCGACTTACATACAAATTCAACTTAAGAACAAACCTACAGACCCTATCTTGTATGTAACCCGGGGACTGCCTGTACATGTTAGGAACCAGGACAAATTTCTGATGCAACAAACTTACTGTAACTCATTACCATCATTCCGGTTCTTTATTTTTTGGAGTGATAACAGGATTTGTCCATTGTTAGGAAATTATTAGCCATTAGCAGTAGAGGCAATAAAAAACTTCGTTCTCTTTAAGCATTAGCAATAAGTACCAAAAATGGCCCGAATGGTGGTAACAGACGTGAGACATCAACGCTGCAATCTCTGTATACAATCAGAAACTAGCGGGGCTGGGAGACGCCTCTACAGAAAATGTACAAATATAGTACCGTATATACTCTAGTATAAGCCGAGACCCCTAATTTTGCCACAAAAACCTGGGAATACCTATTGACTTGAGTATAAGCCGAGGGTGGGAAATGCATTGGTCACAGCCTCCCCGTTATATAGCCTGCTGGACCCTCCCCATAGTATATAGCTAGCACCTGCCTCCCAGTATATAGCCTGTCAGCCCATATCCCCCAATATATAGCCAGCCCCCTGCCCCAGTATATAGCCAATATTTTTTTTGCTCGAATATAATCCAAGTTTGGGTTTTCAGCACAATTTTTTGTGCTGAAAAACTAGGCTTATACTCGAGTGTAACCCCTTTAATAAATACAGAAAAAACAAACAAATTTGGTTGTGAGCCACCAGAATGTCACCTAAAGATACACACGTTTGACTCTAATTAATATCTGATAATGAGATCTGTACAGCATTACAGGACTGCTCAGCTCAGCTGCCATGTTGTAATTAAAAAAAATATTCTATTTTTCTGGTAGCATTTAAGAGCATATTTTTCCTCTGTTTAACTAGAAATGTAATGTGACAATTACGGTAGGTTTACTTTTGTTAATAAAAGTTTTCTCTGTAAAGTATGACCCTGTTAGCATGAATTGTACTGAAGTGTAAAGAGACATTCCTCATTTAAAAGGTAAAAAACACAGGTTTATCAATTTATTTATATATTGGCAGTAGGAATAATGGAGGAATAGAAAAACAAAGTTCTAAGAAAAAAATTCTCTAGAACTATTTTATTAATAATGCAAATATCTAAAATCTCTTTTCAGTCCCAAAGCTAAAGACTATTATAAAACAGAAAGATGACAAATGTTTATTGTATTGTGTTTTAAAACTACTGGATATACAGTGTGTCTCAGGTTGTGTAAACCCAATGATTCGGTTATACTTGCCTCCATCTGATTCTCATGCTCTTTAACTTTGTCATATCAATCTGTTTTTTTTTTTTTTATAGAAACTCCAACTCATGTCGAGGTTCAAAGTGAACATCTAAGTCTCCCTGTACCAACAAAAAAGAGGCCCAAATCAAGTAAAGCAAAGCAGCACAAATAATACAAGAGTTATAAAGCAATAAATCAGGGTTTATTTCCCCATACCTTATAATGGTAAGATTACACACCCGTCCGTGGCTTGACTTCAGTCAATCATCATATATATGCAAAGTTTTATATCATTGCGATAATTCTATTTTCTTTATAATAAAATGACATGTTGAATGTAAACCATGTGTAAACTCTGTCTGCACAATATTAAAGTGTAACTGTCAAAAAATAAAATAAATAGACAAAAATAGTTTGAGCACAGCTGGAGAGAGACTGACAACAACTCCAACGATATCTGTATCATACATCTGGCTTCTTTATATCCTGATATACAGCCTGGTATATATATCATTCCTTCTTATAAATCATATTCAGCTATTCCTGAAGTGGCCGGTACATCAGCTAAGAGCATTCATATGAATCAGAATAATTGGACGACGGGAGGGGATGGTGAATTCATACTTAGCCCCCGGGCCCATCCCACTACCTCTCCGCCCACCTCCTGCAATCAGCTGCGCCACATCATCGTGGTGGGCCCCTTTGGAGCTCTGGGACCCCGACACTTGCCCGGGTCATCCGGGTGCTGACGCCGGGCCTGCCCTGAAGATCGCTAATTAGAGTACATTTTTGAATTGCTTATATTTGCTTAGTTCAAAGTAAGGCAAATGTTTTTATACTTTACGGTTGTTCTTTAAGCATGTAGTGAACTTTTCACATCCCAGCTAACTATGGCATAGCTACAGAATATGGAATGAATAGCTGATACAGGTAGAAATAGTCCATTAGATCCAAAAATTTAAAAAGGGTGAGGACTATACTGAACAGAAAAATAGTGATGAGAAGAGACAAAAAGTTCCAGTGGAAACAGTGCAGCAGCATCGGTTTAAGGATACAAAGAATTGGCCATAGGCCTTTTTTTATAAAAATAATCCATATCTCCCATCAAACACCTAAATATTTGGAATAAAACACCTACATATTTAATTAACAAAACCTAGTAATTAGAAGTAAGTTTTAATTCTATATAAAGTTAATAGGCATTGATGTGGTGAGATATAATTATATACAATAATAGAGTCAGTCCACTGTTATAGAATTAACACATAATGTTTACAAAGTTGAATATTTTACCCATTGATAAAATTGAAAATAGTGACCCCCCCCCCCTCATGCTCTGCTCCCCCTCAGATGTAATCATACCAAGAGATCAAAGGAAACCGACCATTTGATTTGATGCAGTATGAAGTAAACATACCTTAAGACAGCTGTAGCTACACTGATGCAGTAACATAGCTTGGTTAATCCCTGTGCTGAGTGTTTTTGCTGATAAAACAATTATAAAATTATGATAACAAAGCTCTCTCGCTTTTCTGGCTTGCTCAGCGCTTCATCTTGTATAATAGTTATTCACTGCTGCACAGGATGATGTAATCCTTGGGTTGTGCCTGAAGGCAGAATAATCAATTGCTGCTGTGTATGAGTCATCCAGCACAGGTTGATTAGTCATGTCTTGCTAGGTTGATTAGTCATCACACAAGCTGGTGTGTAATGTGTTTATGTAGGCATCCAGCCTAACCCAGCTTTCCCAAGGTCCTGAATGTTATAATTGTTTTTCTACAAAACCACTCAATTCAGGGATTAACCAAGATATGATCCTGCATCAGTGTAGCTGCAGCATTCTCAAGGTATGTTTGCTTCATAATGCATCAAATCAAATAGTAGGTTTCCTTTAAACATCTTAATGGTCCAAATCAAGTATATAGAAATATGAGATTTCTATCCTTCCATGCTGCTTACTATGCTGGATAGAGGACAGGAGAGCTGTGTATACACCATTACATGAAGTTACGGCATGTTATAAAGCTTCTAGAGCAATGATTGCTTTTGTCACAGAGAGTTCCTGCAAATTCTCAGCATCCCTACATTGTACTATGGCTTTAGTGATACTGGATACTAGAGTGGTCACTAAAAGCAAAGCGGAAAGGCTAAGGAGTATTCAGTGACATCCAGGGGACATGTCACTCTAGCACAGAGGACATTAAACTGGATTCTTGACCAACATCTCCTGGGATGTTTATACAGCTCCCCCTGTCTCCTGTAGAGTAATGTCAGCAATAAAACCTGCAGAAAATCTCCCTTTAATTACAAAGCAGGGTGTCCTAAAAATAACAGCTAATCCCAGTGTTGTAAGGTGAAAGCTGAGGAGGAGTTATTCATAACATTCAGTTCCATTAATTTCCTTTACTGAGCAAGGAAAATGAAAGCAGGAATCTAATAATTGTAGATGTCACCACACGTATTATTTTAACTTAGTTTTATTTTTCAATATAATGACATTTGGCAATAATATGGCAATTCAGTAACAAAATAAAACATAGGTCAACTTTAGTCTCTAGTTACTCAATGATGTCCAGGGCTTATAGCATGGGAGAGTCCTTCTTAGTTTCCTGGTCTGCTTCGGTATCAGATTTAGGCTTGTCCGTCTTTGTATTATTCACCTGCAAATTTGGCAGAATATTGAGGTTCATGAGGTCAAAAGGGAATGGCACAAGGAAGGTTGTGGGCTTCTCTGACGTCATGCACTGTAATGTGTGGAGATACCGGAGCTGGACTGCTGTGGGTGATCCCGATAAACTCTCCGCTGCGACTCGGAGGGATTCTGACACCGTTTTTTCACATTCTGCTGCAAGAACCTGCCACATACAAATGTTTTATATATTATAATATAAACTATCTGTTCCATGTAAGCGGGTGTGAATTACTTTGGCCTACATCACCCCTACCTTTACTTTGGCATGTCTTTGGGCTTCAGCCTCTGCTGCCATTGATTGCTTAACTTCTTCAGGAAGCTTAATGTCTTTACTAAAGAGGGGATGGAAAAATAAGAAGAAATTGGTTCCAATGCAATTGGATCCTTGCCCATAAACTACTTTATTCACCAGTTCCTCTAATTCATTAGTGGAAATGCGCAAGAGTGGTGGCAAGCACAGCTACACTAAAGGGGTTGTCTGTTTTGGTAAATTCTTATACTATTTGTCCCAGGTGGAGTAAAAATAATCTGAAAGACATACTCACCCCTGACCGCTCCTCCAGTATAGAACAGCACCTTCTATTACTGTGACCTGCATACAGAGACTAACCGATGACTTTGCATTGACATTGCGCCACAATCAGCTGTAATAGGACTTTGCTGTTAAAGTGATGTCACCGTGGAGTCTCTCTATACTAGTATATTAGAGACAGACCCAGATAAATATTACTTATCTGGGGCCAATAGTGAAAAAACACTATCACTATTTAAAAGTGAATAGACTGATGGTCTATTGCTCTATTTATCCATCAGACTCTGGCACCCAAAAACTATGATCAGCAATCATATGCACCTATAATCTAGATAGGAAGTCAATAAACTTTACAAAGACACTATGGGGCAGATTTTCTTACCCGGTCCGTTCGCGATCCAGCGGCGCGTTCTCTGCACTGCATTCGGGTCCGGCCGGGATTCATCAAAGCAGTTCCTCCGACGTCCACCAGGTGGCGCTGCTGCACTGAAGTCCGCTGGAATGCCTCGAAATACACCGGCCTATCCAGGATGAAGGTGAGTGAAATTTTCGCAACACAATTTTTTTTTTAAATGCGGCGGTTTTTTCGAATACGTCGGGTTTTCGTTCGGCCACGCCCCCCGATTTCCGTCGCGTGCATACCGGCGCTGATGCGCCAAATTCCGATCGCGTGCGCCAAAAACCCGGGGCAATTCAGGTACTATCGGCGCAAATCGGAAATATTCGGGTAACACGTCGGGAAAACGCGAATCGGGCCCCTATATTTTGTATTGCCACAGTGATGTTTTTTCAGATTCTTATTAAAAAATTTGCAAAACATATTAGTATAATAACAACCCAATTATCATGATGCTGAATATGTAATACTAATATAAAGTATTTTGCATTGGGGCCAGAAGCTTCATGTTACTGCCAATAGGTCTGCAGGGCAACCCCAATATCAATGCTGCACACTACCATGAAATGACCAGATGACTTGCCTGGCTCAAAAAGACTTCCAATAATAATAATTGTAATAATAATAATAATAATAATACACTGATAAATTGCTGATTTGTAAAGTGGCTTCAATGTGAACCGAAACTAATTCTGTAGTAAACACATAGTGATATAAGCAACAGGGATTAGAATATTATTACAAATTATCACAGAACTGTATAGACAATGTAACCCAAAATATTAATATTTGTATACGATTAGGAAAAAATTTCCAGTAATGTTTCTTCGCACTTACATTTCTGTTCTTTCTACTTTGATCCCCCAGTGACATGTCACAGCATCCAGTGCAACCTGTAAAGAAGTTAAATCATCTTTACAACTTGAGAAAACTCTTGTTACTTCTCATCATACCTAGGATCCTTTGTTTTGTTTTATACAAAATTTTGAGATGAAATGTTTTTTTTTTTAAAAATCACAAATTTTGCAAGTATGTTCCACCTATCCCCCTAATGTCCTCCATAAGGCTGCGTTCAAATGTTGTGTTTACATAACAGCAATGTAGGCACAATGTTAACGCATTGTTATCTCAATGTAAATGGAATGTAAATGCAATGGCCCACATTTATTGAAAGTGAGGCAAACTGTGCTTAGTGCATTTTGCCTAACTACCACGCAGAGTCCACCCAATTCATGCATGTGGCGATTTCTGTGGGTGCCCAAGGCGCCCCAGTTTCTATCTGGTGCATTCAGTTTAAGGGGCGTGCGCCACAATTATGTCAGACTTTCGACATAAATGTGGTGCTAAGTGCAAATGCGCCCTGGAACGCCCAATTATGTGCACAGTATTGTGTTGTGTTGACCCAATACTGCCGCAGACACGTCATAATGACATGTGCAAGCAGTTTCCACGTGTACTTATGTGCAGTCTACGCCAGAATACTGGCGCAGACTGCTTAGTAAATGTGGGCCAATGTATGAACAACGTCTCACACAAGATTTACAATATCTGAAGCTTTTACCTTTACTTCCTCTCCAATACTTTTCCTTTCCAGTAAGATATCCAAGAATGACCTGTGAGCCAGAAGACGCTTTGTGGTACTCTGGATTAGCAACTGCAGAGCATTGGAGACATTGCTCACACTGGTTAGAAATAAAGCAGCATTCTCTAAGCGGTAGTAACAAATTGCATCGACCTCCAAGGTGATTAAATCTTTGGTAACAATCTAATAAAAAAAGAAAAAATATTACTGTATACACTGTTTCTCACCTTTAACCTCTGTGTAAGGCCACAAGCACGAACGTGTGCCGTTTGTGGGCCACAAACAATAGGCCCAAAGTAACCTATTTGCAGCCCGTCTTTCATCAGTGTCTGTGGTGTCATCAGTGTCTGAGATCCAATTGTAAAACACTGGCCTGGCCGCAAAACGGGCAGGAATAGGACCTTCTCTTCTCTTATCATGTGTGGCCCATGCAGTCAGAAACAAACAGAAATCATGTGCACAGCCGCCTGGTTCCATTATAAAAGGCGGGTCCTTTCATGTTAACATACATGAGAAGATAAAATACATTGTTTACATTCTTTTTCCTTCCCTTTTCTCTATCCTTAACCTCCCATGGTTTGTGGTTTGAGGTGAATAATGTATACATAGCTCCCAATCACCCCGGATTCGGCACGATAGCAGTGAAAATCTGGTTTTCGCCATGGTTCCACCATCCTGGTCAACTGTTCTGGAGTGCCCTGCAGGATCAGGAGGCGAGACCAGGTTTCTGCTACCTCTATACATGGCTGCTTCTCTTTAGTAGACATGTGTGGAGGTATCACTTCGGCTAGATCTACCGGCCTCCCTCCTCTAAGTCAGCTCAGAGCCAAGGTAGAAGAGGAAACAGGACTGCTGCGGGAGAACAAGGGAAAGCAAGTTTTTTTGTTGTTGTTATTTAATGGATGGAGGACAGGGATCCACAATATGAATGGGATAGAGCACAGGGGCCACAATGTGAGGGGGGTGGAGGACAAAAGAGACACAATAGGAGGGAGATGGAGGACAGGAGGCCACAATATGAATGGGATTGAGGAAAGGGGCCACAATATCAGGGAGGTGGAGGCCAAGGGGCCACAATATAAGGGGGTGGAGGACAGGAGGCCACAATATGAATGGAGTTGAGGAAAGGGGCCACAATATCGGGGAGGTGGAGGCCAAGGGTCCAGAGTATAAGGGGGTGGAGGACAATTTGAGGAGGGTGATAGAGGGGCCATCATGTGACGGGAAGTGGAGATAGGAACAACTGAAAACTAGGCCAATATAAGTGTGTGGGGCCACTGAAAGGGGGGGATAAAATGAAGAGGTGATATTATATGAGTCAATAGGCGTTTTATATCACAAGAAGGGGGCATTATACTATGTGTCAGCCATTAAGGTTGATAGTATACCATGCTTGGTGGTGGGGCAATTGGTGTGGCTTGTGGCACAAAACTATTACATGCGCTGCCTATTTTCTCCCTTTTTCTCTCCACTGAAAGTTGGGAGTTGTATGATGTATTGTATATCTTGAAATTCATTGTTGTGGCTGTTTATAATTTTATTTCTCCATTAAAAATAAAATTAGAAATAAAGAGTTGAAAAAAATCTCAATAAAGGGGTTCTACAAAGGGGTAATATTCTGCAAGTTTCCAGAAATGGTACCAGGAGTTGCTCTGCTTATATTCTTACACATACAAATAGTTACCTGGTGGAAGGGAACCTCAAACGTCTTTATACGGAAGTCTAATTTTGTAAATTTGTCCAAAATAGGGAGATAAAAAAAGATCCCTGCAAATAGAAAATAAATCATACCTTAAATGAGATTGGTGTATAGTTGCTACGACTGCCATGCCTAAGTAAAGTTCCTCTACTACATTGTGACACTGATTTCAGGTATTCCTGAACAAAATAATGATTCCAGGATTTAATGACTGATGATAAAATAACATATCAGTACTATGAAGGGTCCTTGAAGAGCCCCATCATATATACTATTTTTCAGCACAGTAATTACTGTCACCACAGTCACCTCTCACCACATTTTCACATATACAGCTAGTGACAGGTTCCCATGGAGCCCTATTAACTAACTGACACCCTTCTTCTATCTAAGAATTGTTTCCCTTACATTCCCATAATCATCTTTATCTTAATATTACTTGGAATCAGAGGAGGTGTGCCCGCCTCAGCTGGCCCCTCCCATCTTATCCTCCCCATGTCCCATGTCTCTTCTCGGCATGTCATTTGACCAAGGTGATGTCATCTAAGGTCCTGTTACATTTGCAACGTCTACCCCTTGTCTGTATTTGAGCACATTAAATTACAGCAGCTTCCATGGACTTCTACTCCTCTCCTTGCCTCCATGAAAACTGCTGTGATGTGGTCAGATACATACACTGTGTAGATGTGGAAAATCTGACAGGACCTTAGATAACATCACCCTCGGCACATGATATTAAAGGATATCTACCATCAGATTATCAGAGTTAGACTTTTCATTATGGATGCTCGTTACTTCTAGGGGATGATGGAACGTTTTTCAGCTAAATCCAGGGCTCCCTAATAGCGTGAATATAATGTTATGAAAACATGCAAATTATCCTGAGGTGTTCAGGCTCACGTCACCTGAGCGCCTCAGCAGATACATAATTATGCACGCTTTATCCACAATCTGAGATAACAGTGGCTTGTAAAAGAAAACACAAGCCGCTGCGCCGGGCAAAGGAGAATCCGCTTGAATGGGGATCTCAACAGCACAAGTTACCAAGTGGTGTGATCCATGTTCTTAAGTACGAGTCGTTCGTAATTCGGAAAAATGTAAATCGGGGCCTGCCTCTAAGGTTAATGCTTTTGTACCTGGTCCTCTGGCCCTTCCCGGCAGCAAGCGACCCAAGCGGAAAATCACAGCTCGTTCATATTCTCTCAAAATCTGTGAAGGAGAAAAGTGCAAATATGAGTGCATTGTCTTGTGACACAATTTGAATTTTAAATTCCGTGCTTTGTCTGAATCAGTCGGGTTGTCGGGTAATTTCTGTCGCATGAAAGTCGGCGCAATTGCGCCAAAATCCGAATTAGAAATAGTCAGGAAACCCGACGGAAGTGCGGGCCCTAAATGTACCCCATAGTTATGTCCTGTTTCACGACCTGACCACACGGTTGCGTTCTGTGCATCATGGTGAGTCCCCTCCTTTCCAGTGACCACAGCGCTGTACTGTTATAAGGATTACAGTTCAGCATTGCGGTTTGGCAGTGAGAAAGGACGTGCATCACACAGAAGGGCTTTGTGTTTCAGCTTTTAGGCTTTGTACACGCAGCCATTGACCTCATAAATATTACTTTTTACTCTTACCTTAATGCAAAACCAGATGGAAAAAGGGAATGTAAGGATGGCCAGCAGCAAACAGCAGAAAGTCAGTAGCACTTCACATAATCTGTGACCTGCAGACTTCACAGCTGGGAAGACACAATAAGACAGAACATCTATATTTATAAACTGAAGAAACAGAAGGCAACTACAGGATAGATATTTGAACCCTCCACCACTAGCCCACAAAAATATTATGAGGGCAAATCCCAGACTGGCAAGCTAGCCCTCCCCGGAGAGAATCTGTGTATGCATCACAATTCCCATCCAGACAAAGCAATGAAATGAAAAGCTGGTACAGCGCTGCACATGAATAGAAAACTTGGTAGCATAAATGGGGGACATTTATCATATGCCTGAACCATATGATAAAAAACCCGCTGTGCTGGCGTACTATTCTATACCAGGCCCTGCCCACTCTGCGCATCCCTTCACCCCCACATTTTACAAGTCCTGATAAATGTCCCCCATGTAGCCAGTTTAACTGCAAAGAAAATCTGTAGATTTCTGGTCTCAGACCCTTTCTCAAAATACACAAACAAAATGTATTTTTAATCAATAAATGTTATGAAATATATTAATCTATTCATGATCCTGCCTGTCTCTTGTCTGTCCACTTGTAGAAGGTTTGTCAATAGTTGTAGGTGCACAGAACTGAGGCAGATTGGACAATAAACAGTCTCGAGAGACTAATAAAATGGCATGTACAGTGTTAGGCTACATTTACACAACCGTATGGGGGGGGGGGGGTATGTATAGCCGTCCTTAGGTACACTTTCCAGATACCTGAAGGTGCCTTCTTCACCTGTACAAACAATTATACGCTCGTACAAAAAAGATGGGAATGTACAGAAAAGGAGAAGCTTGTAATGCTGAGAAGACCATCCCAATGTGACACACAAGGGCGGCAGCATCGTGTTGTGGGGCTGTTTTGCTGCAGACCGACTGGTGCACTTCACGAAATAGATAGCATGTCGAGGAAAGAATATTATGGGGCAATACTGAAGTAACATTCCAAGACACCCAGGAAGTTAAAGCTTGGGCACAAATGGTTCTTGCAAAATGGTTACAAAGTGACTTAAGCCCTAAAAGCCACTGGGCGCATTTAGCAGGGTTTTGAAATCTGGAATACAGATGAAATAGGTACAGTTTCTGGTAAATAAGCAGATTCCCCATTATGCCACCTCCACGCTAAGTGGGCATGAAGGGGTGTGTAGGGGTGCACCCAGCAATGCGTGGTGTTTCTACTCTGCGCCTGTGCACTCCCTATAGATCTGATGTAGAAGTGCCCTGCCACAGCATCGCATCACATAGCAGATGCCCGCCGAGATTAACAGGAGGTCGGAGCCTTCTGATGGATGCAGAGGGTGCCAGGGGCACCAACATATGCTGGCCCAAGATTTGGAATAGCCATCATGAAGCCCTGATCTCTAAACTATCAAAAACTTATGGGCAAAGATGAAAAGGCTGGTGAAAGAAAAGCGCCTATAAACATGGCTCAGTTACACCGTTCTACCAGGACCAAAGAGCCCCAATTCCTACCAACTACTGTGAGAAGCTTGTGGAAGGATATCCAAAATGTTTGATGTTTAAAGGAAACCTACCAGTTGATTTGATGCATTATGAAGCAAACATACCTTGAGAATGCTGTAGCTACACTAATGCAGGATCATATCTTGGTTAATCCCTGTGCTGAGTGGTTTTGCTGAAAAACCAGATATAACATTATGAACATTAGGCACCATCCCCCAGCTTCTGTGTATGAGTGATCCAGCTCAGGTTGATTAGTGCTTTCAGCTGTCCCAAGGTCCTGAATGTTATAATTGTTTTATCAGCAAAACCACGCAGCACAGGGATTAACCAAGATATGATCCTGCATCAGTGTAGCTACAGAATTCTCAAGGTATGTTTGCTTCATAATGCATCAAATCAAATGGTAGGTTTTGGCAATGGCGATGCATCGAAACCTCAATACTTGTGCGATACTTTCATTCAATACAAGAATTCTGTCATTTTCAGTACTGGATGACTTCTGCTTAGACATCTAGTTGTATAGACATTGTCAATGGAAGGATTTCTTCTGACTAGAGCTTCCATAGAGTAACACTGTGACACATGCTGCATGTACTGGTATAGATAGATGGATCTTTCTATATATCACTACACTATCTGGTTTTTTAACCCCTTCCCGACGCGGGCAGAGCCCTCTCCATAGACGGTAAGTCTTTGCCCTCTCCATAAACGGTAATACCCGTGATCGGGCACAATTTTTGTGCTGAAAATTCCCCAATCGGCTTATACTCGGGTATATAAAAAACTGTAAACTGACTACTCACATTCTGACGCCCCAGGCAGCTCTTCTTCTATCTGGTTGCGGGTGCGCAACAACTCCGTATACACGGCCCAGCCGGCACACAACTTTGATATCAGCCGCTGCTGACATTACAGTTGTGCGCCGGCCAGACAGCACACATGGAGCTGCCGCGGACATGGCGCTTGAAGAAAGAAGAGGCGCTGCCAAGCACATGAAGATAGAAGAAGAGCTGCCCGGGGCGTCTGAGTGTGAGTAGTCAGTTTACTTTTTTTTTACCGGCAAGCTATACCCTACAGGGGGCTGGCAGGCGATATATAGTAAAGGGGGGCTGGCTATATACTTTAAGGGGCTGGCTGGCAATATACTACAGAGGGCTGGCAGGCTATATACTACAGGGAGCTGGCAGGCTATATACTACAGGGAGCTAGCAGGCTATATACTACAGGGCCTGTGACCAATTCATTTCCCACCCTCGGCTTATACTCGAGTCCAAAGGTTTTCACAGTTTTTGGTGGTAAAATTCGGCTTATACTCGGGTCGGCTTATACTCGAGTATGTACGGTAAATAAACTATATGGAGAAATTGAACGTTGAAAAGTTTTGAACTTTTCAAAACTAATTCAGAAGATATTTGGGCTGTAAAGTTCAGCCATATTTAATCATTTTAATCATATTTTAATCTATAATACTAGCAGCCTGTGTATGATGCAGGCTTTTTTTTTTGTTTTGTCAGGGACTTCTAGTGTCACAGATGATTTTATAGCCAGGAGTCAGACCTGGAAGAAATGTTTCAATCAGGTCCGTATTTCATGGGCCAAATACTTCTAAGTGAATTTAATCTTTTGAAGTATTTTTGCAGCTTTTGCTTTAATTGGAAAAACAATTCAGAGAGACCCCATTAATGTCTGCAGCTATAAAACCCCCCAAACTATGTTTAAATCTGCCTGGGTCACTCCCTTATGCAAACGAAAGCACAGGTGTTTCTTTGGGGTCAATGGATCCATTGCAGGAGTGATGTGACATATTTGCATTTGCCCTTGAAATATAGCAATAGTAGAACACGACCATGGACCCTTCTGTTCTCATTCAGCATTTAATTTTTATTATGCTCTTCTATAACAGAAGAGTGTCATAGACATATGTAGCGCTTTACTATGGTTAATGATTACAAATATCTTCTATTCCATTAATAAATGATATCTACTGGTATTTACAATATGTAACATTACAAAGTTAGGTACAGTATATAATAATGTGTCTGTAATACAATCCTACATATGATCAAGAAGTAAAATAAAAGGTGGATTACAATCCTTACCGTCATCCTTTTGCTCCCCCTCTAGAAGAGCCATAATTTCAGTTTCTTCGTCTGAAGCCACCACATCATCCACATCCACCACGGCCGATACCTTAGCATCGCTCTTTGTGGGTTCTCTGGGCCTCCCGCTCCTTGATCTTCCCGAGCCTTGATTCTCTTTCTTTTCCCTTTTAGACCCATGGCCAGGGGACGGCCTCTGCTTCTGAGGAGGCTCTCTGGAGGAACTGCGTGATCTTTTCTCAGTCATGGTGGGATGGTTAGTGAGGGGGGGCTGCACAGTGTACTTATGGGATGTCAGCAGGTGGGACATGTCACCAGACAGGCAGTAATTAAAAACAGGAAAGTCAATTACATTCCACATTCTATTTTCTGGGAAATCTGTTATCCTCATAAATACCACATACTGAAACAAATTATTCTTCTTTTTCACAATAGTTTGTAACTTTCAGCTGTTCTATTCTTCTCTTACTACTTTTCAATGGGGTGCTCCCATAGTTTTTCCATTTCTGTTACACAGATAGGCCGTGATTGATCTCCTAAAGAGGTTCTTAAATGTTAATATATAAGATACTCACCAACTACCCACCACAGAGTCCTGAGTCCTACCAGGCACAAACTTGACTGGCAATGGTGACTTTCTTAACTAGCTTTAGCCATTGATTAGCTGTACTGGCATTTGGTGACATTGCATTAACCAGAACCAGAAAGAAGAGACCAAGGGGGTCCTGTGTTGAAGGTTGGGAATTTTGTTTTTATAATATGAATCAATGGGAACGTATTGTAGGCCCACTATATGCCTATGCAGTAACATATGATGTGGGCTGCAGTTACTACAAAATATGTCCGATTAGCCACACAATTGGTCATTATATACAAATGATATACTCCTTTTTATGAATTGACCTACCAAAATTCACCTACAAATTCAGATTCATTGCAGATACATAGCAGTGCACCGTCCCATAGGTGAGTGAAGTGGTGAGCTCTTGTACTAGCTGTGTGTCTACCAGTCTCATCTGTGTAGAGGTAACAAATGCTCTTCATGGGATATATCCCTTTTAGTATAAACCATCAGGCCAGGGCTACATATAACATAGTGATATTAGCTCTCACTGTCCTGCAGTGTAAAAATACAACTACGATGATAAAGGGGGTCACTGAAATCCAGCAGGTAGGAATATTTCCCAGTGAGACACAACTACATTCTCTATCCATACCATAAAACCCTCATGTCACAAGGAGCCATCTCTGTAGCTTGTGGCAGTAGCTACAGACTGATTGGTGTGGACACACGGGGTTAATGTAAGCAGTCATTACTGCTGTAGGTGCTGAGTATGCAGCAGGTTTTCACTTTTCATTAGTGCTAGAAAAATATTTTTCTGTGGGGGAGGACTGCAGGGAAGTGAGGGGGAGTCCTGTGAGAAATAAATTGTCATGGAATTGGATATAAACCTTCATCCTAAAAAGAGACAGAACTTTGGCAATTAAGGACTTGATCCATAGTATAACAAGCAGAAAGAGGGATATGGACCCACTGGGCGGATTTATCGAAAGTACAAACTTTGATCAATCTGACTTAGTTTAATGCAGTCTATTCTTACTTTGCAACTTCTATTAGTTTGCTAAGTTTATGCCCAAAAAGCCAGCCAAACATTTGACAAATAAAAAAGCCACGCCTATCCCATAGGACACACCCCTTTGTCATAAAGATATTTTATGCAAATCAAGACAGCGAAAACACATTGATAAATATATCCCCGTGTTGGATATGTGTTCTATATCCAAGAATAGCAGGGAACACATATATAATGTGTCAACTGGTAGACCAATGAAAAATTTACTTAAAGGAAACCTACCACTTCTGAAGGTAGGTATGAGATGTAAACACCGGGCACCAACTCAGGGTGAGCTGGTGCCGGAGCTTACCTTAGCTAGTGTTTTAAGCCGCTATATCGCGGTTTAAACACATTTTGATTTACAGCCCCGAGGTAGCTTCGGCGCTGCACGCGACCGTGCGCACGTGACGCCTCCGGCACTTCCTATGTCAGCGCTGCGCGCGGCCGTGCGTGCGTGACGCCTCCGGCACTTCCTATGGAGGTGCGCACGGCCGCGTGCAGCGCCGAAGCTACCTCGGGGCTGTAAATCAAAATGTGTTTAAACCGCGATATAGCGGTTTAAAACACTAGCTAAGGTAAGCTCCGGCACCAGCTCACCCTGAGTTGGTGCCCGGTGTTTACATCTCATACCTACCTTAAAAAGTGGTAGGTTTCCTTTAAAGGGGTATTCCCATCTGGGCATTCAGATTTAATTTAATTCATCTTCCATATGTAAACATTTCTTCAATTAAATGTTATTTAAGGGTTCCTGTGTGAAGATAATCTCTCATAAATGTAATCATGTTGTCCCTTAGAAACAAGATAGCTTCCTTGGATACGACCACCCTGCTATTGAGCCCTGCCTGACCACCTAGATTCAGCGATCATTACCTCAGGATGGCACATGGGACATGTAGTTACCCCCAGACATTTCATATACAAAAACTTTTTGTTTCTTTGTGCAATCACTCCAGCAGTGGTGGTCGTATCCAATGACACAGTCTTGTTTCTAAGGGACCATATGACTACATTTATGAGAAATTATATTCACAAAGTTAAATTTTATTTTAATAACATCTAATTGAAGAAATGTATATATATATATATGGAAGATTAATTAAATTCAATGTGAATGCCCAGACGAGAATACCCCTTTAATTCATTCAATACAGACAACAGCCTATGCCTTTTAAGGAGCGTACGGTGTTAACCATTGCCTGGTCCGTGTCTGCAGCATCTGCCATTGCCAGGCATGGGCCTGCGTTTTCAGCCACTGTCTGGTCCAAGGACTACGGCATCAGCCACTGCCTGGTCCGGGGCCTATGGCAACAGTCATTGCCCGGACTAGGGCCTGCAACATCAGCAAATGCCTGGTCCGGGCTCTAAGCCGCCAGCCATTGCATGGTCTGGGGTATGCAGTGTCAGCCATTGCCTGGCTCTGGGGTATGCAGTGTCAGCCATTGCCTGGCTCTGGGCCTGCGGAGTCAGCCATTGCCTGGCTCTGGGCCTGCGGAGTCAGCCATTGCCTGGCTCTGGGCCTGCAGCATAAAAAAGGCAAGTGGTCAATGGAGAACAGTAAAAAGTAGTAGACACCTTGTACAATATGTCACAGCGAAAACGGAAACATTGATGTAAGCTTGCCACTCAGAAAAAAGGTAATTGCCAGAAGAGAAGATAAATACCAGAAGACAAGCAAACCAGGTTTTTTTTTTATTACATATACATGAAAAAATGTTCAATAAAACCATCTAGAGTGGATCCACAGAAGAAAATAGGATGCTGGGAAGCAGACGTGATGGTAAAGACCAGGCAGATCAAACACACATCATAAGATGCAAATATATAGAAACATGGCATATGCAACATATGCAGTGGAATAACAAGTAAATAAAAATTGCCATCTTTAATCGGAGGATGCCCATCAGTTGCTGTGACTGTCGGGAGGCTCCTATAGCCAGGGGTGCACCTGCCATGAGGCGAGTTGAGATTCTCGCCTCAGGCGGCGCGCCTCCTGCTACACTACGGGGGGGCGTCGGGCTCCTGCCCGCCGACATGTGTTCCGGCCGGCACATCTTCCCGTTGCCCGTCCCGCATAACAGTCCCCACCCCAGCCCAATGTCCGTGCTGGTGTCCCCCCCACTCCAATTCTGTCCCCCCCCGCTCCATTTTCACCCACCCCGCTCCGACATCCCCGTTCCCCACGTCCCTGGCAAACCCCCCCACCGGAAGACAAGGCCGATGAAAAAAGAAGAAAAGAGTGAAGGTAACTTCTATGTATGTATATATATATGAGTGTGTATGTATAGATGTGTCTGTGTGTGTTTGTATGTGTATGTATATATATTCTATATATGTATGTCGGTATATTTGCTGTATGTACTGTTTATATATGTGTATGTATGTATGTACATTCAGCGTGCCTAGATGGTGGCACGCTATATGTATTATATGGTATATGGGGGCACACTGTATGTATTATATGGTATATGGCAGCACACTGTATGTATTATATGGTATATGGGGGCATGCTGTATGTATTATATGGTATATGGGGGCACGCTGTATGTATTATATGGTATATGGCAGCACACTGTATGTATTATATGCTATATGGGGGCATGCTGTATGTATTATATGGTATATGGGGGCACGCTGTATGTATTATATGGTATATGGCAGCACACTGTATGTATTATATGGTATATGGCAGCACACTGTATGTATTATATGGTATATGGCAGCACACTGTATGTATTATATGGTATATGGCTGCACACTGTATGTATTATATGGTATATGGCTGCACGCTGTATGTATTATATGGTATATGGCGGCACACTGTATGTATTATATGGTATATGGCTGCACGCTGTATGTATTATATGGTATATGGCAGCACACTGTATGTATTATATGGTATATGGGGGCATGCTGTATGTATTATATGGTATATGGGGGCACGCTGTATGTATTATATGGTATATGGCAGCACACTGTATGTATTATATGGTATATGGCAGCACACTGTATGTATTATATGGTATATGGCAGCACACTGTATGTATTATATGGTATATGGCGGCACGCTGTATGTATTATATGGTATATGGCAGCACACTGTATGTATTATATGGTATATGGCAGCACACTGTATGTATTATATGGTATATGGCGGCACACTGTATGTATTATATGGTAGCACGCTGTATATATTATATGGTATATGGCAGCACACTGTATGTATTATATGGTATATGGCAGCACACTGTATGTATTATATGGTATATGGCAGCACGCTGTATATATTATATGGTATATGGCAGCACACTGTATGTATTATATGGTATATGGGGGCACACTGTATGTATAATATGGTATATGGCTGCACACTGTATGTATTATATGGTATATGGGGGCACGCTGTATGTATTATATGGTATATGGGGGCACAGTGTATGTATTATATGGTATATGGCGGCACACTGTATGTATTATATGGTATATGGGGGCACAGTGTATGTATTATATGGTATATGGCAGCACACTGTATGTATTATATGGTATATGGGGGCACGCAGTATGTATAATATGGTATATGGCTGCACGCTGTATGTATAATATGGTATATGGCTGCACAGTGTATGTATTATATGGTATATGGCTGCACAGTGTATGTATTATATGGTATATGGGGGCACACTGTATGTATTATATGGTATATGGCGGCACTCTGTATGTATTATATGGTATATGGCAGCACGCTGTATGTATTATATGGTATATGGCAGCACACTGTATGTATTATATGGTATATGGGGGCACACTGTATGTATTATATGGTATATGGCAGCACACTGTATGTATTATATGGTATATGGCAGCACACTGTATGTATTATATGGTATATGGCAGCACACTGTATGTATTATATGGTATATGGCAGCACACTGTATGTATTATATGGTATATGGCAGCACGCTGTATGTATTATATGGTATATGGCAGCACACTGTATGTATTATATGGTATATGGGGGCACACTGTATGTATTATATGGTATATGGCAGCACACTGTATGTATTATATGGTATATGGCAGCACACTGTATGTATTATATGGTATATGGCAGCACACTGTATTGATTTTATATTATATGGCTGATTGTTGTATGTATATTGTTGTTTGTAGTAGCTCACTGTGTTTATTCTATAGGACATGGTGGCACACTCTATGTATTTTGCATTGCTTTATTTTCACATTAAACCAATATGATTGGGTCTGGTCCTGACACTCCTTTATATATTACATGTATGAAGGGGAGGGGGCGTTTTTCTATAGCTTGCCTCAGGCAGCAGAAAGGCTAGGTCAATTAAAATTCTAAATATCATCAGCGTTCTATATGTGACCAGATCCCCTTTGATTCAAGGACCCTAAGGGGCCTGATACAATAGCTAATTTCTTTTTTTTTTTTTTTTTTAAAGTAGATAAATTAAAAATAATGAAAATTAAAAAAAAACTAAATCACTCCCCCTCCTTTCCCTAAAATGCATACAAAAATAAACAAACATGTTATGTATCGCCACATCCCAAAATGTCCAATCTATCAATGTAATGGAAAAAAGAATCCAAATTGAACTTTAAAAAAATCTGGTAAAGTATATGGATAGAGGGCGGTCTAAAACCAATCAAGTACTTATAGTCACCTGCAGGGTGCTCCCATTCTCCTGTCACTGCCCGTCTCTGTTTGTGTACAAAGGCCTTTGGTGCTATCCCGTTATTGCCTGCACTTCTGTCCAGTGGTCAGGGCGCCACCACCAGCATCTATAGACAAAGAGTCCTGCAGTGACAGGAGAACAGGAGCACCGGAGGTAGTGAGGATAAGTAGTTTACTATTTTTTTTAAAGGGAACCTGTCATGAGATATTGGCCCAATAGACCACTACCAGTTTGTTGTGAAGCAGCTGAGCAGATTTTAGATCATGTTTGTTTCATGGCCAGGTGTGGGGGCATCATCCAAAAAATCAACTTTAAAGTGAGATGTAAATTGGTTTTATGAAGTCAAGGAGGTTGAAAGTTTAACACTGAAGTCGACTTGAAATGCCCCTTCACTGTAAGTGATGGTCCTGCGTCCAGGGACATCATTGAGTAGATCTGCATGATGTCAATCACATGGGAGGAGGTGTTCAAAGCAAGGAGAGCTTGACTTCAGTGTTAAACTCTCCGCCTCCCTGACTTTATACATCTAACTTACATCTCACTTCAAAGTAGATTTTTTGGATGATGCCACCAAAATGGGCCATGAAATAAAGATGATCTGGAAGGTGTTCAACTGCTTGAAAACATACTGGTAGAGATTTATTAGGCCAATTTCTCATGACAGGTTCCCTTTAAGCTTCCCCCCCTCCATTCAATTTTTTGTTATCCCAGAACTATCCCTTCATGCACAGAAAACAGCGTCAGTATCGGATCTCTTGTATAAATGACTTTATACCTATAAATTATTTATTTGCATTTCTTAAAATGTCTTCATCTTCCTCGGTTAAAATTGCGCCTCATAATGGTAAAAGGAGTATTTTCATGATTCTGAAAAACAGTACGACCTCTGCTGGAAATCTTAATCCAAAGACAAGTGCCATTGGCGAACGTCTCCCCTTATCACCAGGGGTGGGCGCTGTTTGGAAGGGGCACATTTGGGATGGGGACACTGGAGGATAAAGGCTCATTGCATGCCCTTTTCTGTGTGGAAAAGTAGAGATGAAGGCTAATCTACAGTAATGTATTATTCTGGTGGCAGTTCTGGCCTGAAACAGTCTTTGTACGGAAAAAAAACTATTTTTATTTTACTCAAAAATTAAAGAATCCTTTCCACCAGAAGTCCCTAATATATCCCCTCTGCCAAATATTAAAAGAAAGCACATCTCCAGTGATCACATAATGGGAATCCATCACCATTCACTTATCTTTACTACAAGCATTTCCGTAGACTTCAAAACATCAAGAGTTAAAACGAGACCTTAGTGCGCCTTCTCCACAGCCGCCATTACTTTTAGCGCGGAAGAATCCTGGCAGAGAGAGGAGTAACTTGCCCGCGGGACCGGTGCAGGGCGGAAGGTTCTGCACTGGTGGCGCCGCGCTGCTCTGGGAGTAGCTGGACTTGGCTGGTGCGGTATCTGGCTGCGCGGCTGAAGGGTTCCTGAGCGTCCAGTAAGCGCATCTCCTGTTTTATGCCGCACATGTGAATACGTTCCAATAAGTAGAGACAATGGCGTCAGTAGGTGACAGGATATAGCTCCAGTCTTTTCACTGTGGTGAATGTGGAGCATAATCTGTCCTGTAACCTCTAGCTGGGGACATTAGGTGAGACTGTGGTGATGCCTGGTCCCAGTAGCTCCATCATGTGGTGGCGGGTGCAGCCATGCTGGGGTTGTGAGGCCTCAGCTGTATTACCCCTGGGGTGACACAATGACAGTCGATATGCCTTACTTATTGAGGTATCGCGTTTTACTAATGCGGTTCCACCAAAGCTGCGCCAGTGTGCATGTGGCTGTAGTCTCCGGATTACAATAAATGGGGATTGCAATAAATGCATGTCACCTGTAAATGGAAGTCTATGCAATGTTGTTTTAACTGTGTGCATAGACCCTGAGAGCGTGTTCACACTACGCGTTGTGTTTTTTGCTGTGTTTTTGACGCATTCCAGTGTCTACAATCTTGATCACATGCTGAAGTAGCATTATGTTTTAGCAAAGGTAATGGAAATACAATGTTACCTCAGCACGTGATCCAGACTGAAGCCTTTGTAATGTGTCAAAAAGACATAAAAAGACCACAGTGCATTGTGTTTAAACCCAGGTTGGAGCTGCATGGGTTAATATCCCCTGCAGGATCCTACATGACTGACAACTCATGCGCAATACTGGCGGGAGACTATTCTGATTCTTCCCATGGCAACCAACACGTAATGGCAGCCATATACCTGTGTAGCTGGCTGAAGACCCTCATAGAAGATCCCTTTGCACTGCAGCTCTTAGCCCCATCCGCACTGCTGTCCCTGTGTATGGGTATAGGGTTAGCCCCTGCACTCCTCTCTGTCTGGCCGGGGGCTTGGGGTGCGTTCACGCAGCAGTATTTAGCAATATTTAGCATCGCTGTAAGCTAAAATAGAGCATTCTAAACCCAAACGAGTTTCAATCTTTCAATTATACAAGGCCTCATACACACGACCGTATGGTCTTTTGTGTTCTGTATATACGGCTGTATTATTGCATCGTATCCGTATAAAATACAGTGAGCTGGCAGATGGGGGATGGCTGGATGACAGAATGCACCTCCCACTGGTTATGGATACTGCACGTATATACGGTAGCATACGGTGCACAGCCGCATGCTGCACATATTTAGCCCGTATTTTATACGTTCCCATTGATTTTATACATTCCCATGGGCTGCACGTAACGGAAATACGGTGGAAACTAGGACATGCTCTATATTTTTATACGGTACAGTACGGTGGACAATACGGCCATGTACATGGATGGCCCTATAGGCCATTGGAATGCATGGGGCTGTATTCTGGCCGTATATATTTTTATATGGCCGTGTGTGTCACTCTGGTTTTGACATAAAAGTGCAAATGCAGGTTACTGCTATGAGAACATAGTCCCGATATTTAGAGGATGGGTCAACAGTGTCTGATAATGGGAACCATTATCCAGCCCCTGACACAGAGCTGGAAGCCCCTGATATTCAGGCTGCATTTACACGTGGCATTAACGCATGCGCTTTGACGTGCAATACAGCAGCTGAAATTTGCCTATAGAAATTACTTTTAACATCTGCATTTAGAAACGCATGCGTTGATGCCACGTGTGAATACAGCCTGAAAGTGATTGGGAGCTGCAGCAATCAGACATATTCACATTTGCACGTGTGTTACGCATTTGTTGCCTGTTGTCCACGTTTTTGTCTTCACATCTGCAAATAAAATATCTGAAAGCTTAACATTGGTTAGAAGAAACTGTTTCCCCAGCCTCACAAGTGGGGGGAAAAAACAACCTGTCATCAGGGTTTGTTTTTTTTTCTGTACCTCATCTGTGATATAGGATAGATTTCAGAATTTTTTCCACAGACACCGGATGGAAGAAAATACAGTGTAAGGCTGCATTCACACTACCACAAGGGGGACGTATATACGGCCGATATACGTCCCCCATAGACGGCAATGGGCGCGCGGCGCCCTTCGGGAGCGGTACGGTGCAGCACATGTGCGACACCGTACTGCTCCATGCCCCGTGAAAAAATAGGACGTCCTATTTTTTCAGGGCATACGGCGCCGTGCGCCATATATCCCTATGGAGAAGGGTGGGGGTGAGCAGCGCTCTCCCCCTCCTCCTCTCCCCGCACAATGCCGTGTGCCCGTCGTGTGAATCCAGCCTAAGGACCCTTAGAAAACAATGGCTCAGTAAGACAAGATAAACAACTGTGATGTGAAAGAGCCCTTGGTTGTAGGGATTTATATAAAATTACAAAACAAACTAGAAAGAGGACTTGTTGTCTCTCCTAATGTAAGCTTTATTAATAATTGCAATTTTTCATAATTTCTGGAGTATTCCAGGTTGTCCTGAAAATGTAGCAAAACACTGTTGAGGCCAGGGCATGTAAAAGTAAGCCAAAATATAAGAAATATCCATGGGCCTGATCAGAGTCTGATCAGGGTGCGGTCACATGTACCACTTAGATTCTTTTTAAAAACGGAATCAAAACGCACATGGGCGTGCCACGGCCTGGTTGTTTATGTGTTTCTACAGAAACGCATGCGATTGGTAACTAGCACACAGTGTCTTGCATTTAGGGCGGGGTCACACGGGACGTTTTGGCTGCATTTGCGTTGGGTGCAAACGCAGCCAGAACGTCCCGTGTGACAGTGCCCTTAAACAAATCAAGGTGTTGGTGGCAGATTGCATGCGTTTCTATAGAAACACATGAACTATTGGGCCATGGTACACCCCCGTGTGCTAAACAGAATCAAAGCAATGCATGTGACCACACTAAGGGTACAGTCACAAATACCGCTACAGCTGCACTTACAAGCGCTGTGCTAGCTCAGGGGGGCCGTGCCTACATCCGATCTCGTTAGCATTTCCAGTGAAATGCATTGAGTGGCCTAGCCATCGCACGTGTTATACTGCAAATGCATTCGCTGGGACGCGCTGCGCTTGTAAATGTAGCACGATCTGTACTTGTGACGGCACACTCAGGGTTTTAGTTATAATTGTTTAGTGACAAGACAACAGAAAAACGATTGCAGCTGTAACCTTACCATAGCTGACACTGGGCTACAAGTTTTGGCAGTCATGGAACCGCTGCAAGCAATTCAGTGACTTCGGTGGGCCCCGGTGCCATCACTTGCTTCACTTCATTGAGATATTGATCGTCCAACGTTGTGATTCCAGACATGGTGGCAAGACAATTCTATTTTATTTTTTACGCTTGTTTGTACACTTTAGATTGCGAAACAGGAGGAGCTGGTGCATAAGAAAGTTTTTTTAGTTGTGCTTTTCCATTATTACACAGAAATGAACAAGGATCGGATCTTACAAACCTTAAAGAAGGATGTGCGTTCATTGCTGATCGCCTCCAAGCTTGGCCTCGGTATTCAAGAACTGGAGCATGACTACCGCATGATGATAGGGGCACCTCTTCCACTCAGGACCCTAGACTACAGGTCCACCATGGAGCTCCTCCTAGATATGCCAGATGTGGTCCACATCCGTACTAATGTGGATGGCACTGTGGTGTTGTCAGGTAAGTTTTCTCAAGAAACTGCTACCAGATGGCTTTGTCTTCTTCCAGACCTCCGATGGACATAGAATCATCTATATGGTATAAAGAAGGTGTATACGTTATTAAAGGGAACTTGTCACCAAAAGACCTAATTTTCACTAAAGAAAGGTTCCAGAAGCCCATCACGCCTGCATTGCACATCTGCCTTTCTGTTATTTCTAAGCATTTGCATTACAATATAATTGTGTGTTCTAACTTGCCTTTCTCCCTGACAAAATCCTCTATGTAGTCGCAGGGGTTGGGCTTTGGTGTGGATGCATTTCAAAAACAACATGTGACTTGTCTGTGCTGCAGACTGCTCATCTCTCTGCCCCCACCTTTGTGCTCCTGTACAGCTCCTCCCTCTCCCACTGATGTCAGCTCAGCAGGCTATGAGTTCTGTGAAGGAGCTGTACAGGAGCTAGGGGCAAAGAGCTGAGCAGTCTGCAGCACATGAAGTCACATGTTGTTTTTGAAATGCATCCAAACCAAAGCTCAACCCCTAGGAGTACACAGAGGATTCGTCTGTAACTGGGGGTCCTTCGTAAGTCGGTGTCCTTAAGTAAAGAACCCTCTGTATAAAAATTTGGTGTCTCTTTGATGGGATTGAACCGTGGCACTTCTATTATTGCGCTATAGCTTGTGCCTGAACAGACAAATGCTGTAGCTTGTGTGTCGGCATTTGGCAGTAACGCCTTGTGCTGCCCCCCTTCACCCTACCTGGTGTGGAACCAGGGTAAGAGCAAATGGGCACAATGTGGCAGGAATTCTGCCTAATTTCAGGGCTTGTTTGCCAGTTTTTGGGCCTATTGAGCGATACTTGATGAGATCAAGAGAATGAGAGGCAGATATGTAAAATTCCCTCGCACGAACTACATCCATCCTACAGCCACAGAAATAATTCTGTGCTGTTCACCTTCCCCCATCTCATATGGAAAATGCCACAAATATTCACAAATGTACAAAACTAAAAGAATCTATAAAATAGGATATTTTACTAAAATTTTATTTGAATGTCATGTTTGACATTACCTGTGGATTTGTCTGCACAGCATTTCCATGCTGTAATACAGTAGCATTATAGTGTGGGTGTCACTTATTGCTGCGGATTGTGGTGTGGCCAGCCAAGCAGTATCAGAAACCAGCAGGTCGTGTCTGGTCTCTGATGCTTGTACAATGTAGCATTATCGCTGAGGTAAATCTTGTAGATACCCTTAAAGGACATCTACCACCAGGATGACGGACTATATGCAAATGAGCCTGAGGAGCTTCAGGCTCCATAGGTGTTAATGGAACCTGGAGCCCCTCAGGCTCATTTACATATAGCCCTGGTGGTAGATTTATCAGGGTATACATAGACTCATTAATGCAGTGTTGACAGTAGCACATTCAGCACATTGTGCTGAACCAGCGTACCAGAGACGGGAGAGTATAGCTTGTTTGTTTAAATGTAAAGTTATAAAACTTATGCAAATTGCCCTGGGACGCTCAGACTACGTAAACCAAGCACCTCAGGGAGCCTTGTATTTTAATATTCTCCCCCCCCCCCTTACGGCAAGCGGTGCAACCCTTAAACCAATCTATCGCTGTGGGAAGGGGGGGGGGGTGTGCATAAATTAAAATTTGAGGATCCCGGGTGACCTAGAATGAGTGCCCCAGGGTAATTTGCATAACTTGTATAACTATATATATATCAGTGACCTATAGAGTTATAATAAAAGAAGTCCTGAGGATTATTGTTGGATGTCCTTTCAAAGAAAAACTGACTCTGGACAACCCCTTTAATGTTTTCATTGCTATTGTGGTAGGTTCATGTTGACTTGAGGTTGATTTGAGGTCAAATCCACTACTTTTATATGTGTGTTTTTTAGTACAGATTTTTACAAAAGAATGAATATAAGCTCCACTTACAAATGACATGTAAATTCAAAATGTATGCAGTACATACACTGTATATATGTACTGGGAAGTGTTACAGTAAGTGCTTCTAGTGTGCTCTAACTCAGATTGAATTAGTTTGTATTGATATGTCCAAAAATGTGTATAAATATGTCAGTCATTATTCTTCTTCGTCTCTTTCGTTTAATCAAGCTGTGGTTAATGAAGAAACCAGGAGTATGGCCGAGCTGGTATCTAGACAGAAGACCACTTGTAAAAGGAAAGGGATTTACAAGCGCCGTACAGTAAGACCGGTGTCTCATATGGATTTGGTGCGGCGTGGTAGAGTAGCCCCGGTGCTTCCAGCATCAGTGAAAAGTGAATTACGGGACCTTCTCTCCATATCGTCATTATTGGTATCCCAGCTGGAAACGGCCTATTATAAACGGTTTGGTCGGAGTTTTCAGTATACGCGCTACGGCTTTTATTCCCTCCTAGAAGTCCTCAGGTCGGTGTCTGACTTTGTGCAGGTACAGCAGACTAAAGCTGGCTCATTGCTGATGCTTAAGGCTCCTGCTAGAAACGCAACATTACAATGTGAGTGTTCATAGCTGCTGCAGTTATTTATTTTTCTTTTGGTAATTTCTTCCTTTCTGTGATATTCTTTTTTTGTTCTAGTCCTAAATCCAGGAAACGTCTTCAAAGGGACTAGCAATGTCTCTGTTCAAAGAGAACAAAACCCTCCCAAAAAACCAATTGTTGTGGACAGTCCCCCAACGCCTGCACCCCCTCAATCTGCTGGCGTCATCACCTTGGATAAGCTGTTTATGGCAGCAGAGGTGCAATACTATGCTACCAAGCAGTCCGCTCAGAGCCTTACTGAGGGGGAAGGAGATACTGAAATAGTTTCTTCTTTTGTAAGAGCTGAACATTCAGATTTCGTTAATGTCTCAACTTCAAGTTCTCTCACGCCAGCTACAGTACAGGACATTGTACCATTAACACACATAGAAAATGGTACTGAAGAGAGTCCAAACCTGAACACAGGTTCTGTAAAGACTTGTGTAGAAGAACATACCAAGGACTGCAATCTAGGGGACCTAGAGGAGAAGGTATGTTTAACAGTGTGTCTTTATGTGGTTACTGGTTTAGAAAGCCACCGTATCATGACATTCTGAGTTACTGGTAAGTAACCCTAGACTTGGTCTTTACGCTCCTTCTTACCAATGAGTCTATGCAGACATTATCTTAAAGGGGTTGAAACTCATGGAGCACCTCAAGTGTGCATCGGTGCCGGCCTCTGCAAGTAAGGATAAGCTGTAGATGTGTGTTGCTGCCCACCTCTGTATGCAAACACAAGCGACAGTGGTAGGCGCTGGCTCAGGACAGTGGGGGAAGGGGCAGAGGTAAGTTTAAGTTCTATGGCTGAGTCCCCCAGCCATATGTAAAACATAATCCCAGACAACCCCTTTAAACACTGGGTTATGGTCTGGTGAGAACATGGCAGTGTGCAAGGGGCCTAATACCATGGTGGAACTACTTCCCCATAAATATTATATTATTTGAGTAGTGGACAGTAGACCTCTAGTTTCGCTGTGACTCACAAAATTATAGGTCACTAATATGCAGAGAGTTCAGTGCAGCTGATCTGTAGTTGATCAAGTAGATGAAGGCATCACTGAGCCATGTTTTCTTAGACCACTCCAGGCTGTCTGACCAGATTTTAAGGTATTGTTATATTTTCCTACAAAATTCCTCCATGTTCATTCTACATCCCATTGGGTTTCCACATCCTCCGTCTCACACAGTAGGCAAATTTCCATGAAATATCCAACATTTTTATACTTCTATTTATTCTCTTCTTTGATTATGCAACACTTCAGCCAGTGTGACCTGCATCTGTAAGACACGTGTGATATCCTGTGGATATAAATATATAAATGTCTGAGATAATCCTATACCTTCATTTTGCTTTTTGGATACTATCGTATTTATTGCTGCATATGTGACTCTTGTGCTGTTTCCCTACAGTTTGACAAAGATTTGAAGCTCTGTTTATCACAGACAAGAGCCGGTTTTGTCATCGGCAATGATCTACGTCAAGATATAAGACATGTAAGGCTAATACAATATAATTCAGAAGGCCCAAAAACTGGTGGAATTTTATAATTTATTAACCTTTTCTTTCACATTTAGCAGTCAAGTAGATTTCAATTTTTGGATCAAGTGACTTACTTCAGAACTCTTGGCCTCAAGGACACAGCCCTATTTTTCAAATCTGCCCTATGTCACTATAAAGCCCCTTACACACTCACGAGTGTGATTCGCTGAACTCGCATCACAGTCTCAGCAAGTGCTGCCTGGATTGCCTGGCCTGAACCGTGCAAACCAGAACTGAACTGACATGGCTGAGTTCAGTTCCGGTTTGCAGCGTTTGGGCCAAAAGATCCATGCAGCAATGACTGAGAGTGTGATGCAAGTCCAACACATCACGCTCGCAAGTGTGGAGGGGCCTAAGTGTTTATATCTTTGGAGCGCTTTTAAAGGAATCCTACCATGAGAAATCTACCATCAGTAGATTTGATAACCGTTTCCTCCTACCTGCCCAGTGGCGTAACTAGTAGTGGCTGGGCCCCATAGCAGATTTCTGCATGGGGCCCCCTTCCCCTTTAAAAGATATATGCAAATTTATACAGACATATACACACATATAAAGTTCTACACTCATACATTCACTATCCTATACTCGCATCCACATACATACATGTATACACTCATATGCATACATTTATGTACACAAATACATTTATACACATATATACAAACTCATACAGTATATGCACATCAAATTTGCACACTTACTGTATACTACATACACATTATATACATATAGTATGTATATGTATACTTATACATACAGTATAAACACAACATATACATACAGCATTTACACACATACATTTAATATATATAGCATATACACACACATATAGCATGTACACACATACAGCACATACATACATACATTCACATTCGCACCATATACAAAAACACACATACAGCATTTATATATTATATATATACACACACACAAGCACTAGCATATATAGACACACACACACACAAGCACTAGTGTATATATACACACACCCAAACATAAGCATATATATATATATAACACACACGTTAGCATATATATATACAAACACATGTAAATAATAGTACTTACTTTTTTGATGTCCAGCGTGGCGGCTGTGTAGGCCATCAGCTGGGTGGTTCGGCGTTCGGGCGGGCAGGTGGGTTCGCGGGCGGCAAGTGCAGGGGGGGCGGGCAGAAAGTGCAGGGGGGGGCGGGCAGCAATTGCTGGGGGCGCGCGCGGGGATAGTGCGGTGGGTCAGTCACTGGGTGGGTGGTCGCTCCCCTTTGTCGGCCGGCGTATGGGAAGCTGTTTGGGAGGGAGTAGGCGGGTTAGGCACATGCGGCCGTGCGTCCCCGGGCCCCGTAGCAACCGCTACGGTGGTAGTTACGCCACTGTACCTGCCTCTGCCCTAATTTGTAATTTAACCCCTTAACGCTGAAGCCACTTTTCACCTTCCTGACATTTTAGAAACTACACCCCTCAAAATATTCAAAACAACCTTTGGGAATTTTGTTAACCGTATGAGCGTTTCATGAGGGTGAAAGATAAATGAAAATGAAATTACAGAAATGTAATTTTATCTTACTATAGATTCATTGAACACAAAAATTTGCACCTTCACAATGGGTTCAAAAGGAAAATGGATTTTACAATGTTTAGGGCAATTCTTCATGAGTATGCCAATACCCATTTTGTCACTGTACCCTGCTGTACGGGCACAGGGGGCACTTGGAATGGAAAGAGCGCTGTTTCGTTTTTGGAGGGCAAATATGGCTGAAAAAGTTTTCATGTGACAGGATGCATTTGGAGAGCCATAATGGTACCAAAACAGAGGAAAGCCCAAACATGAGAAACCATTTTGGAAAGCACACCCCTTGGAGAGTTTAGCAAGGTGTAATTTGTGTATTTGCCCCAACAGGTGTTTGATTCAATTAGGCCCCAAAAGGGAAAAAAGGTGAAAATTTTCTCAAAAAAGTCACTTTTACCCCAAATTTTTTATAGCCACAAGGGATAAAAAAAATGTAATAACCCCCCAAAATGTGTAAACCTATTTCTCTCGAGTGTAGAAGTACCCCACATGTGTATATAAAATGTTGTATGGGCGCACAGTAAAAGGAAAGGGGGATGTTTGCCTTTTAGAAGCCAAATTTGACAGAAATGTTTGACATGCATTTGGAGAACCCTAGTGGTATAAAACAGATAAGAATCCGAAAAGTGACCCTAATCTTTGAATGCACACCCCTTAGAGAATTTTGCAATGTGTTATATATATATTTGCCCCTACAGGTAAATTATCCAATTAGGCCCTAAACATTAAAAAGGTGAAAATTTCCTATAAATGTCACTTTACCCCTAATTTTTGTAAGCCACAAGGGATAATATATTAAATAACCCCAAAAAAGGTGTAAAACTATTTCTCCCGAGTGTAGAAGTACCCCACATGTGCATATAAAATGCTTTATGGGCGCACAGTAGAGGAAAAGAGGGATGTTTGTCTTTTAGAGGCCAAATTTGACAGAAATCCTTCACATGTGTCAGGATACATTTGGAGAGCCGTAGTGGTACCAAAACAGAGGAAAACCCGAAAAGTGACCATAATTGTTGAATGTACACCCCTTGGGGAATATAGCAAGGTGTAATATGTGGTATATATAACCCTAATATGTGGTATAGTGTAATACACGTGGTGAAATGAGCATTTTGAACATATAGGTGGTTTCCAAATATGATGTGCAATGGAGTCCAAGATGGAAATTGCAATTATTTCTGGAAAGTTCAGTGCCCGTTATGTGGCGCCCCTTATGAGATAATCGAGGGGTATAGGGAGCAACGGGACATAACAGTTGTTACAATTATTCATTTTACTGAAATGAATTCACAACAGGTTGGGCGTGAATTGTGAATGTGTTGCGTATAAGGAGGTAGAATATACCAGGGGACCAACTAAACTTTTGTCACTCTGGAGTTGTCGCAGGTCTCTTAGTAGTATGTAGTGTCCATCCTTAGTATGTAGTGTCCATCCTAACTCCTCTTTTGGAACAGACTCTTTATTGAGTCCTACCATTAGAAGCAGCAGAATTCACCGGGAAAATGCTGTCCTGGAACATCTAAACCAGAGGTACTGGGGCCCCGTCCTTCTTGTCCCAATATTAGTTTCCTAATATCTTCCTCTTGAAAACTGAGAAATGATACGGCAGGACCTGCACATTGGAACAGCTCGTAAGAGTTGTACAGCGTAATCTGTACAATGTACACGGCCAGCGCTTTTGTAACAAATCTTCGTTTTTCGTAAGGAAATTATCGCCAAGTGTTGCTCTTATTCACCCTAGCGATGCCCATTGTGACGAATACTGCTGCTTTTGGCTGGACCAAATCGACCAGCCAATAGCGGCAAACATGGACAGAGGGGGGAAACAAAACCTCTCTGGACCGCAAGGCACAATTAGTGGCTGTCAGGAACAGCCGCCATCCTGCCCCGATCACCGTGTCTACAGACATGGTGATCGGTATTACTGACGTCATAAGTAAATTCGCTGCTATTGGCTCGTCTGAATTGATGAGCCAATAGCAGCGATCATGTGGGCGGGACGTAACCCTTCTGTTCCATGGGGCAGGATGGATGGCCGTCAGGAACAGCTGCCATCTTGCCCCGATCACTGTGTCTTAACCGTGTTGGCAAGTCACTACCCGCCGCACCGTTCTATTACAACGCGTGTTGGGAATAGGCTATACAATCTTTATTTTTTTAAGCAATTTAGACAAATAAGGGCTTATTTTTTGCGAGATGAGATGCACTGTAAAAAAAACCCTTCATTTTAGTGGGGTTTTAGCTTATTGAAGCAATTTTATTAACTTTTTACGTGTGGAGGAAAATAAAATCATCAATTCTTGTGGGGGTGTTCACTGTAGCATAACAATAATATATTATCTTTATTCTACGGATCACTACGATTACGGTGATACCTCATTTATATAGTTTATTTTATATTTGTCCAATTTTATTGAAGGAAAACTAGAATAGAAAAAATTGCATTTGTTTTAGTATTGCCATTCTTATAGCGGCATAAAAATAGTATTATTTGGTTGTCGGAGCTGGTTGTGAGCTTATTTTTTGCGTGACAAGATGCTCTTTTCATTGGTATCATTTTGGTGATTGTAACTTTTTCGGATCACTTTTTAGAACATTTTTTGTAAAGCAATTTGATAAAAAGTTTTAATTTTTGGCAAGTTTTTGGTTTGTTTTTTTTTTTACCACGTTCACCGAGCGGTTCCAATTCTGATTAGGATTTATTGTACAGATTGTTACGGATGCAGCGATACCAAATAAGTGGGGTTTTTTTGTGATTTAGTGTTTTTTATACTTTATTACTTGTGTACAAGGAAATGTGGTGTTTGGGGGGACTTTCACTTTATTTTGTTATTTATTTTTATTTTAAAAAAAGCTTTATTTATTTTTTTTACAGTTACTAACATCTTAGCTTGAACAAGTGATCTTCTGATCACTTGTTCAAGCTTTTTTACAGGTTACACAGTGCAATACAGAAGTATTGCACTGTGTAATGTAAGACACTGAGCATGCTGCGCATGCCCAGTGTCTTACAGCCGGGTCCTGCCGGAACCTAACTTCTGGATGAGGATTGCGCAGCCCCGGGCACCGGCAGGCCCGGGGCTGCAATCGGAGGAGCGGACCCCCCCCCCCCCCCCACGGTAAGTGCCGCGGGGGGGGTCCGATTGCCTTTTATTCAACTTTAAATGCTTCTAACACGCCGCGGTCAGCGCGACCGCGGCGTGTTAGGGGTTAACACCCGCGATCGGAGAAATCTCCGATCGCGGGTGTTAGAGGCGGGTGTCGGCTATAATATATAGCCGACACCCGCAGCTTCTGGCGCCGGCTCCGTTCAGGAGCCAGCGCCAGAAGCTTGACGTAATAGTACTGCATTTTGCGGGAACGCACCTCCCGGCATGCAGTACTATTACGTCAAATGTCGGGAAGGGGTTAATAATGCTGGAACCTAACTTAACTTTATTTTAGTAATATGTAAATTAACTGCAAAGGCTACTGGGCGTGTACTAGTCTGGATGGGCTCTGGGAGCGAAAACTACTCCATTCCCCAGTAGCGTCTGCAGTTAATTTACATATTCCTAAAATAAAGTTTTTAAAAAGTTTCCTTTAGGTTTTAGGATGATTATATTACACATTATGGCAGGGGCAGGAGGAATCTGCTATCAGATCTACTTCTGATATCAAACCACCAAAATTAATTTATTTTCTCTAATGTCTGCTAATTTTTTTTTACACAGTGAACCATACCTTTTAGAAATAATGTTATTTTTATTCTATGGATCACCACAATTATGGAAATTCCTCCTTTATATGGCTTTTTTATTCTTTCCCAATTTTACTGAATAAAAGCTAATTAGTAGAAAATCTTGTTAATTTTAACATCACCATCTTTTCAGAGGCATAACTTTTTTACATTTTTTTTTGCTGAAAAATCTGGTCAAGGGTTTTTTTTGTGTGAGAATACCGTATATACTCGAGCATAAGCCGACCCGAGTATAAGCCGAGACCCCTAATTTTACCACAAAATACTGAGAAAACCTATTGACTCGAGTATAAGCCGAGGGTGGGAAATGCATTGGTCACACCCTGCCCCAGTGTATATAGCCTGCCAGACCCTGCCCCAGTGTATATAGCCTGCCAGACCCTGCCCCAGTGTATATAGCCTGCCAGACCCTGCCCCAGTGTATATAGCCTGCCAGACCCTGCCCCAGTGTATATAGCCTGCCAGACCCTGCCCCAGTGTATATAGCCTGCCAGACCCTGCCCCAGTGTATATAGCCTGCCAGACCCTGCCCCAGTGTATATAGCCTGCCAGACCCTGCCCCAGTGTATATAGCCTGCCAGACCCTGCCCCAGTGTATATAGCCTGCCAGACCCTGCCCCAGTGTATATAGCCTGCCAGACCCTGCCCCAGTGTATATAGCCTGCCAGACCCTGCCCCAGTGTATATAGCCTGCCAGACCCTGCCCCAGTGTATATAGCCTGCCAGACCCTGCCCCAGTGTATATAGCCTGCCAGACCCTGCCCCAGTGTATATAGCCTGCCAGACCCTGCCCCAGTGTATATAGCCTGCCAGACCCTGCCCCAGTGTATATAGCCTGCCAGACCCTGCCCCAGTGTATATAGCCTGCCAGACCCTGCCCCAGTGTATATAGCCTGCCAGACCCTGCCCCAGTGTATATAGCCTGCCAGACCCTGCCCCAGTGTATATAGCCTGCCAGACCCTGCCCCAGTGTATATAGCCTGCCAGACCCTGCCCCAGTGTATATAGCCTGCCAGACCCTGCCCCAGTGTATATAGCCTGCCAGACCCTGCCCCAGTGCATTGTCTCAAAACCTGAATGTGTTGTGTTTTGTGGGTTTTTTTTGTGGTTTTCTATTAAAAAATATGCACCCCTTCATGGCATCGCCAGATTTTAATTTATGCACGCACTCTCTCCCCGCCCCCTCAATGCTGAAATCCTACCTCCTGCTCTGGCCAAGGAGCTATGAGCCGGCCTGGGTCTGTAGAGAGTGGGGTGTAGGGGTTAACACCCGCGATCGGAGAAATCTCCGATCGCGGGTGTTAGAGGCGGGTGTCGGCTATAATATATAGCCGACACCCGCAGCTTCTGGCGCCGGCTCCGTTCAGGAGCCAGCGCCAGAAGCTTGACGTAATAGTACTGCATTTTGCGGGAACGCACCTCCCGGCATGCAGTACTATTACGTCAAATGTCGGGAAGGGGTTAATAATGCTGGAACCTAACTTAACTTTATTTTAGTAATATGTAAATTAACTGCAAAGGCTACTGGGCGTGTACTAGTCTGGATGGGCTCTGGGAGCGAAAACTACTCCATTCCCCAGTAGCGTCTGCAGTTAATTTACATATTCCTAAAATAAAGTTTTTAAAAAGTTTCCTTTAGGTTTTAGGATGATTATATTACACATTATGGCAGGGGCAGGAGGAATCTGCTATCAGATCTACTTCTGATATCAAACCACCAAAATTAATTTATTTTCTCTAATGTCTGCTAATTTTTTTTTACACAGTGAACCATACCTTTTAGAAATAATGTTATTTTTATTCTATGGATCACCACAATTATGGAAATTCCTCCTTTATATGGCTTTTTTATTCTTTCCCAATTTTACTGAATAAAAGCTAATTAGTAGAAAATCTTGTTAATTTTAACATCACCATCTTTTCAGAGGCATAACTTTTTTACATTTTTTTTTGCTGAAAAATCTGGTCAAGGGTTTTTTTTGTGTGAGAATACCGTATATACTCGAGCATAAGCCGACCCGAGTATAAGCCGAGACCCCTAATTTTACCACAAAATACTGAGAAAACCTATTGACTCGAGTATAAGCCGAGGGTGGGAAATGCATTGGTCACACCCTGCCCCAGTGTATATAGCCTGCCAGACCCTGCCCCAGTGTATATAGCCTGCCAGACCCTGCCCCAGTGTATATAGCCTGCCAGACCCTGCCCCAGTGTATATAGCCTGCCAGACCCTGCCCCAGTGTATATAGCCTGCCAGACCCTGCCCCAGTGTATATAGCCTGCCAGACCCTGCCCCAGTGTATATAGCCTGCCAGACCCTGCCCCAGTGTATATAGCCTGCCAGACCCTGCCCCAGTGTATATAGCCTGCCAGACCCTGCCCCAGTGTATATAGCCTGCCAGACCCTGCCCCAGTGTATATAGCCTGCCAGACCCTGCCCCAGTGTATATAGCCTGCCAGACCCTGCCCCAGTGTATATAGCCTGCCAGACCCTGCCCCAGTGTATATAGCCTGCCAGACCCTGCCCCAGTGTATATAGCCTGCCAGACCCTGCCCCAGTGTATATAGCCTGCCAGACCCTGCCCCAGTGTATATAGCCTGCCAGACCCTGCCCCAGTGTATATAGCCTGCCAGACCCTGCCCCAGTGTATATAGCCTGCCAGACCCTGCCCCAGTGTATATAGCCTGCCAGACCCTGCCCCAGTGTATATAGCCTGCCAGACCCTGCCCCAGTGTATATAGCCTGCCAGACCCTGCCCCAGTGTATATAGCCTGCCAGACCCTGCCCCAGTGTATATAGCCTGCCAGACCCTGCCCCAGTGTATATAGCCTGCCAGACCCTGCCCCAGTGTATATAGCCTGCCAGACCCTGCCCCAGTGCATTGTCTCAAAACCTGAATGTGTTGTGTTTTGTGGGTTTTTTTTGTGGTTTTCTATTAAAAAATATGCACCCCTTCATGGCATCGCCAGATTTTAATTTATGCACGCACTCTCTCCCCGCCCCCTCAATGCTGAAATCCTACCTCCTGCTCTGGCCAAGGAGCTATGAGCCGGCCTGGGTCTGTAGAGAGTGGGGTGTATGCATAAATTTAAACCTGACAATGGCTAGAGGCTGGCATCACCTGGGCGCCTCTGGCTCATTTACATATTTTTTAATAATCTTGATGCATTCAAAACTATTCCAATTAGTGCATAGAGAAACGAGCATATAATGCTGGAAATCTACCATGAGACTGAGGGTAGATGTCCTTTTAAATAATGAGTAGCTGCACAGTTTTAACATTTGACAGATTTTTCTATAAAGGGCACATGGTATTTAAGCTCCTGCATTTCCCTGTCTTATTACAGGAGTGTTTTTGATATTTCGAAGCAGTAGATTTTGAGATTTTAAAGTGAATGTCTATATAATGATGATTTTTAATTTTCTTTTTTAAATCAGGTTGTCTGTAAATATGCAGAAGGACTCCCAGTTTCACATCTGCTTTCTGTATTCAAGGTGAGATTTTCTATTTTAAATATTTATAATTTGCAGCCCTATTACAACCAATCTCTTTATCCTTTCCTGGGCTACCTGCACATGTACATAATTTTTGTCTGTGTGCTATCTATTGATTTAACTAATGGGGCACAGACAAATAGATTTTTATGTGCTCACACACATGATTGTGGTTTCCATTGGCTTGTAGTTGAAATGTCTGCCCGGGCCAAAATACTTGTATGCCAATGTAACCAGGGTGCAAATGATGGCTTATGAATGCACCCTTTCATATACTGGTGGGCTTACAGCTCAAGCAGAAACCTGGTGGGCTTACAGCCCAAGCAGAAACCTAACCCTGTTATATCCATAAGCTCATATTCTGCAGCAATTGTGAGATGTGGAGATTTATCATGTAGGGAATTTGTATCGTAAATTTTATTGTTTTTTAATTTGAAGAAAAGTTAAAAAGTTTCATGTGTAATGTTTAGATGCTTAGCTTGTGAACCTGCTGGCATGAATCTCATTTTATCTGCTGACAGGTTGTAATAGCCTATGCCAGTGATGGCAAACCTTTTAGAGGCCGAGTGCCCAAACTACAACAAAGACCCGCTTATTTATCGCAAAGTGCCAACACAGAAATTTATTTTGTGATTTATACTCCCTTCTCTGTCACAGTTTTCTTTGATACCAGCACCTGAGGACACCAATAAAGCAGAAAATAGTCCCAGGTAGAGCTGTCACTTTAAAATAGCTCTGTGCACAGCAAGTCCTGGGCTGTCTGGGACTGCAGGAAGATACCTGGAGTCCTCTCTGGTGATGACCTGAGTGCCCACAGAAAGGGCTCTGAGTGCCACCTCTGGCACCAGTGCCATAGGTTAGCCATCCCTGGCCTATGCTATTGAGGGAGGGGGGGGGGGCACAAGGCAACTGCAGCATGTGTTTGTTAGTCTCCTCTCCTCCACTTTCATGCAGCTCCCTTCCTTCTTCCTGTAATTTGCATTGAGCAGTCAGGAGAGGGGAGGAGGATAGTATGGAGTAGACCGAGAATGCATGAGGAGTTATAGCAACATGGGCACAAAGACTGCTGTAGTTTCCCCATCTGGGACTCTCCACTAGCTGGTGGTAGGTAACCAGGTAGTATGAAATAATCTTTTATAAAGTCTTGATATGATTCAGAATGCCGACAAAGGCATTTTTCAAATCTGCATAGCATAGGCCAGTGATGGCGAACCTTTTGGAGACAGAGTGAAACTACAAACAAAATCCACTTATTTAACGTGGAGTGCCAACATGGCATTTGAAGCAGTAACTTATTGCTATCTGTTCTCCCACATCTTTCAATCGTCTCAATTGCCTCTGAGGCAACCAATAAAGTTCAAAGAAGGAGGGGCAAATTCGGACATCATTGTAGCTTTTCTGCAGGGTCTCTCTGTAGAGGAAGAATGGTGGGTTCAGCAGGAAGACCTCCAAAGATAATGCACTTCTGTCAGCACCTTCTCACTATTCCTGCAATTCCAAAGAGCCAATGAAGTGTCACTTTAAAATAGTGCTGAGAGCAGCATCTCTTAAGTTTCCTGGGACTGCAGGAAGTTTTGGTGGATTTGGTGAACTCTGTCCTGGGGCGATGGTCTGAGTGCCCACAAAAATGGCTGAGTGCCATCTCTGGCACACATGCCATAGGTTCGCCACCACTGGCATAGGCTATTGGAACCTGTTGCCAGCTAATAATGACCTAGTTACTGGATCGCTTTAAAGGGGTTTTCCTATGTAGGCAAGATTCTTAAATATACTCAGGATAACAAAATAACACATTCTCTAATTCCATGTTCAAAAATACAGTGTATCACACATATAATTACAACCTGTCTCTATCAATTTAGTTTTTCCTGGACCCGACCAAAATCTTTTGACTATGCTTGTCAGGTTTCCTCTAGCTTATCTTGCATTGCAGAAGAGGGGGTTGACGGGAAGCAGACAGCGCTACAGACACAGGCACTTCCTGTCTCAGCAGCAGCACGCTGGATCCAGAGGAGGGGGTGACATAACCGTGCTGACTGTATTTTATTCATTATACGATGTAGCAGAGCTGTGTGCTATTGTATAAGGTATCCTGATAACTTAAAGGGGTATTTTCATTTCAGCAAACTCATGTTATTGTTTGTATTATAAAAAACTGTACAATTTTCCAATATACTCTACTTTCTGTATCAATTCCTCATGGTTTTCTAGATCTCTGCTTGCTGCCCTTTTATAAAAAGCTTCTGTGTTTACTTCCAGCGGACAGGAATCTGACCATGGTCACACAAGTGGACGTCTCATTGCCGTCAGAGAGTAATCAGAGCTGTGTGTTATAATGAGCCGAGCACCTGTGTGACCATGGTTAGATTTCTGTCCACTGGATGCAAACATAGAAGCTTTCTATAGCAGAACAGCAAGCAGAGATCTAGAAAACTGTGAAGAATTGATACAGAAAGTGTATTGGAAAATTGTATACATTTTTATAATACAAACAATAACATTAATTTGCTGAAATGGGGCAACCCCTTTAAGTCCCCGCCCACACTCTGGAATTTTCCACTGACCATCACTGAGTGATGGGGGCTAAATCGGGAGGAAAATCGCAAAGTTAGGGGGTTAAAAATGATCTTTTTTTGTGTAAATATAACCAGAGGATTAAACTCTGAGAACTTTCTTTCATGGGCAATCCACATGACCAATTTTAGAGATCAATGCAAGGCTAACCCCAGCCACTTTCTCACATTTGTCCTAAGTATAAAATTAGTAGCAGGTGGCAAGTTCACTCTAAGAAGTGCAAAATTATACAATAATCTATTTTTGCATTGTTTGTTATGCCAGAATTGAGGAGTGCACGGCTTGATAAATTCCTCAAAATGCCTATGGACAAAATAAAGGCTGTTGTAAATGTAAATGGGTTGAGGAGGGAGTCGTGCCCCACACACCGAAATGCAGGCCTTTGCCGCGTTAAGGAGAAGACACAGTAGGGACCTTCGATATGTGACAAAGATCTCATGATGGTGGAGCAAGACCCAAGCGGGGTCATCCTTCAGCTCTCTACCCGTCACCTCGCAAATCGCCCCCAGTACTGATGTCCAGTATGGGGCTAGCGTGGAGCAACTACAGAAAATATGGAGTAGTGTGCCCTTTTCTCTTTGTTCCATAGTGAGGTCTAGACTCAGATCTCGTTCTCATTTACTCTGGGACATGGTCTTGTGGAAGGGCTATTAGATTGTATGCTATTAAGAGAGTTCCTCTGATAGGACCCCGCTGTATGCAGGTGCCCTCAAGACCCGTCAGAGACCGACCATACGAGGTAGGAGATGGGAAGGATCCTAAGTAGTGGGTTAGTTGGAGGCCTTCCCAAAATAATAATAATCATTCCTTTATTTATATAGTGCACACAGATTGAGCAGTGCTGCACAATTTTTTTTTTTCTTTCCTATTTGCTATCGCCCCGGATTATTAATATCCGGACTTTTCCTTACCCTCTGGAGGGGAAGTTCTATTGTGAGGGCAAAGATGAGGGGAGACAGCATGCATCCCTGGGACGTTCCATTCCTTATAGGAAAGGAATCAGAATATATAATGTTGGCCCTCACAGACGCTGTCTGGTTGGAGTACAATGCTCCAATCCACCTCATTATGTGAGATGCCATCCCCAGGTGCCGTAGGGCCCCAAGTTGAGAAGGGCCAGCCCACCCTATTGCCTTATTACCGCTGAGAGCAGGTAACACCTAGGGGTCCCTAATGGGGGATTTAGTAAGGAAATACAGAGAGCGGAGAGCTGGCATGCCCTCCCCTTTGTCCGCATGCCATTAGTGTCAGCAAACCAGTATCCGAGGCCCTAAGCTGGCCCATGGCAGGCTGAATGGTATGGTATGATTCGATCTGGCCCCGCCGCAGGCCCAGGGTAGGGAGGAAGATGGGAGTGCACCCATCAACCCAGGCTTTGTGCAACAATTCTAACTGGGTTAAATAGATAACTTCATGAGACTCTTCTTCATGGTAAATCAATGACTACCCCTCCTGGGCTGAAAAGAGTCACCCGGTTGGTTGCAGCGCCTTCTTTGAAGCCAGGGTATCACAGGTGCTTGTAGCAAGTCAGGAACATCACAGGGGGGCCCCAAACAGGTCGAATAGAGCTTGCAAATCACTGGGATCATGGACTGGTAATGAGTGGCCTTTTTTTCATACCACCAGATGGAAAGGAAAACCCCAGACATAGGGAACATCACATTCATGGATCTTGTCAAGTAAAGGGCATAACGTGTGCGGGTTGAGAGGCCTGATAGAATTTGTATAGGAAGCCTCATCATGGGTTCGTCAACCTTTGTCCTAGGTGCATCTCATCAGCTGCTCCTTAGTGCGATAGTGGTGAATTCGGGACATGATGTCGGAAATATCAGGATCCCCAAACCCCGGACCTAAGGCCCTGTGTACTCTATCTAACTCAATTGGTGAGTCGGTGGGTCTCCCAGAACGTTGTTGAAGATTGTGGGGATAATGAGACAGAGGTCTCTGTCTGCCTCTTTCGCGGGGGGGCCTCTCACCCGCATGTTATTTTGGCAACCCGGTTCTCAAGGTCGTCATGTTCCAGAGTTAAGGATCGTATCATATGCTGTTGCGAGGTTGCCCGCTGTTCTAGTTGCTCAAGTCTGGTTTAGTGAGATGCAGTTTGTCTTTATAGGGAGCCTACCCCTGATCTCTCCTGCTCCATGTAGTGGTGCACCTTGTCCAGCCACTGCATCTTCTCCATCTCATAGCATTGTGCAAGTCAGCCCGGGTTAGTGGGGCTCCTCCAGCATAACAAAGTCCTGCGCATATGAGTAGGCCCAGGTCTGTGCAGGCAGGAGCTCAGAGCATCTGGGGTTTGCCCGTGGGGAGAGGGGCTGGGGCCTGGCGATGAAGAGGGAGAGAACAGCAGTGGCAGTGAGGCCTGGAGTTCAGTGGCTACCTGTACCCTTTTTTTGCAGGCCCAAAGCCCATTCCACGATCGATTGTCCCATCTAGTCAGGGTGGCTTGTGACTGCGCCGGTAATTGTGTTGGCGGAGGTTCCAGGGTTCACGGCATGGAGTCCATGTTTGGGGCCTGTGTGGAGGGGGCTCCCTTTATAGGAGAGTACCAGCTCTGAGATATGGGGGTCTGCTGGGCATTCCTCCCCCCCCCCCCCCCACCTCCCCCGTTGTGACCCGGCACCCTCGCCCGCTGATGGGTGGGGGACACCGGGTCCAGCGCATTCTCCTGCCATTTTCCCTCAGGGGCTGCCCGGATGGCGGATGTGGCTTCTGGGGGCCTCTCTGGCGGTGGGCTCTTCTTTCCCAGGCTCGCTGGGAAACAAGAGCCCAGTGGGCGGTGGGTGCGGGCAGTGAGATGCTGGGCGCCTGCTTACTCTTTGCAGCTGAAGACTTTGGTGGTGCTCGCTCGACGTTTGCAGCAGGGAAGCACGTGTCGGAGCAACGTCTATCTTTCCTGACCTATCGGCGGACTTGACTGGGAGCGGAGGTAGCGCTGGAACGTGGCTGTGGGGTGCACCGCTGGCTTTGGGGTAAGTTTCTGTTGCCTCCCCTTGGGCATTGCCTTGGGATATTTGATTGCTGGGCAACGCAGTGGTGCTGATTAGTGTCCGGTAAGCAGGTGCGTGCGTCTACTGCCGCTGCATGTCAAGAGCGCGCCCCTTGCATTTTAATACTTAGACAAAAATGTTTGTCAAAGTAGGGTTCCTTTAAAGATTCCTACTTGAAATTTTATTTTTTCATTCATTATTGTACTGTTCTACTTGGATGAATGCATGTCTGTGATATTTTTGGGAGACTTTATTAACCACATTCCTTCTGTTCCCAGCAACACACTGGAAAGGACCTGCCATTTAAAGAGTTGGGATTCATGTCTGTTTTGGACCTTGTGGGTTCCTTAGGTGACCTGCTTTATTTGGAGGACTCAAAAGATGGTCAGGATTGGCGCCTTTTTGACATTGAATCAAGAAAGAAAAATGTAAATGGTAAGAAAATGAGTTGACTTATTTTTACAGATGGGTGGTTGATAATTGAGGAGGACCTTTTGGACTTCACTATTTTAGCTCCAATCTTTCCAAGCAATGAGTAATAGCCGAATTACCATAGTAGGTACAGAAACTTTTCTTATTGAGTTCTCTGCTACAGCTCAGGATAACCCGTCTGCAAATCTTTAGTTTGGAACTGCCCATTTGACAGCAAAGAACCAAAAACATCTCTCACCAATGTTCCTGGCAACAGATTAAATTCCAGCTGTGCCGGAAAGAATTGAGTTAAACCTGTTAGAGGCCACAAAAGATTGGAGGTGGTGAGGGTGGTATAAGCTCAGCATTGTTAACCCCTTAACGACCTGGCCCTTTTTTGGGTTTTCATTCCCATTTTTCACTCCCTACCTTTAAAAATCTATAACTTTTGTATTGTTACACGTAAAGAGCTCTGTGAGGGCTTGTTTTCTGCGTAACAAATTGCACTTCGTTGTGATAGTATTTAATATTCCATGCCGTGCACTGGGAAACAGAGAATTCCATTTGCGCCATTTTCTTGTGGATTTTATGGCTTTCACTATGCGCCCAAAATGACATGTCTACTTTATTCTTTGGGTCGGTACAATTGCGGGGATACCAAATTTGTATAGGTTTTATAATGTTTTCATACATTTACAAAAATTGAAACCTCCTGTGCAAAAAAAAATTATTTTTTTGGTTTTTGCCATTTTTCTGGCACTAATAACTTTTTCATACTTTTTTTTTTTTTACAGAGCTGTGGGTGCAACTTTTGATTAAATTTTCAATGCTATCATTTTTAGGACTGTATGACCTTTTTGATCACTTTTTATTGAATTTTTTAATTTTTCAAAAAGGCAAAGTGCCATTTTCGACTTTAGGCACCATTTTCCGTTACAGGGTTAAATGCTGTGAAAAAGTGTTATTATATTTTGATCGGGCATTTGCGGACGCGGTGATACCTATTATGTTTATTTGTATGAGTACTAGGGAAAGAGGGGTGATTTGAATTGTTAGGTTTTCTATTTTATTTTGGTTTGTTTTTACTTTTTTAGGTTTTCTACTTTTCAGATTCCATAGGGAACTTTAACCCTAGGTTGTCTGATCATTCCTACATATACTGTCATACTACAGTAAGGCAGTATATGGGGATTTTCCTCCTCATTCATTACAATGGGCAATTAGCACATTGTAACGAATGGGTTAAAACGAGACAGCCTCAGGTCTTCGGAAGACAACATCACGGGGAATGAGGCTGCTCGGCCATGCACCACCATATTTTGAAGCCGCCAGCAGCTTTGCCGGCGGCGTTTGGTGGGATAACGCCCGCGACCGGTGTCAGCACCAATCGCGGGAGTTAATGATAAGTCTTTGCTGCAATATTCAGCAAAGACTTACCGGCTTTGGAGAGGGCTCAGCCCGTGAGTCCTCTCCATGCACCGGGACTGGAAGCGGTACTATTAAGGCGCGCGTCAAGAAGGGGTAAAGGAGAAACGGGTTTCTGCTTCACTGATTAAGTGCTGCAGGTGAAGCATTATTGACGTCATCCTGGCTATTAATTTTTATTTCTTAATGCATTTATTAAATATAAACTGAGGTAGTGTGTGTATGTGTTATATGCTTTTCTTATAGATGAGAGCGAGTCTGCTGCTGCTGATGACTCCATTACCCGATGGAATATACCTACACAGAAATCTGAGAGGTTGCAGCCTCCTGTGATTATTTCTCCAGCAGATGGAAAGATTCTGGTATTAGTTTGCTTCTTTCTGAGGCTCTTAACTTTTGAAGGAATACTTTTGTTTGCTCCGGCTCGTTTGTTCCTGCCCTGATGACTTTTCTCTTTGTTTGAAGGGAAAACTTTAAAGGGCTATTTAAGAGCATTTTTAACAAACATTCTAACATTGTTATACAATGTGAAAGAAGCGTCACTGTCCTCACTTGTCCCCCTTCCTCCTCCACTTCTAAAGGACAAAACAGTATAATTACGCAGATCTGAGTTTTGTATGATCCAACCTGATGAAAAATCCCCTGTAAAATAATTAAAATATTTGAATACGCAGTCCTCAGGAGACACTGAGTGAATGCTGTTTGAGGTGTTGGTTCCTGAAACAAGATTTTACACCATGACCTACTAGTTTGTAGAACTACTGGGAATATTATGAAGTGGGGTGTATTTAGTATTTTTTTATTATTATTATTTTAAATTGTACACCAATACAGCCAGCTTCTTATTTTTTGGGCTGCATAAGGCTAAATTAACATTACCGTTCCTTCCCTCCATTAAAAAAAAGGAAAGAAAGGAGGTTGAACCATTGCCTTCCCATGTTTTATGTCCTCTGTTATGGCCAGCTTGGAATGGATCCATTATTCATGTGTTTTTTTTTTTTTTTCTAAACGGAGGAAAAGTACTGCAGCCTCCGTCCATTTTTTCAGTCCAAAAAACACATGGAAACCGGTTCTTTGCCTAAGCGGAACATAACGGCTAACATAAAATTCACTTTGATGTCAATGGGATTTTTAAGTGATACGTTAAACCTCTGTCGAAAAAGTAAAAAATAAAAGAATTAACAGAGAGAAGGAACGGTAGTGTGAAATGAGCCTTACCTACGTATAACTGTTATTATTAATAAATATGGAGTGCATTATATATATATATGTGTGTGTATATACATATTTTACCATATTGTTTTCTTCAGTGGAGCTCTATGGTTGTGCCACTGGCGGTTTCTCAGTCGGAGATCCCACCTGATGCTGTGAGAAAGAAAAAACTTTGCAGTATATCTCGTATGAAACGTGGATTCATGGTTGGGGTTTATGTGGAGAATGTGACTTCTCCAAGTGACTTCTATATCCGGTGTTGTGGTACAGAGACCTCTCAGAAGCTGGAAGACATGATGATAGAAATGAGGTGAGAAATACTTTGTTTCAGAGCCTGTAGTTTTAGCTTCGTGTGACTTCCCCCATTCTCTGTGAACACATTGGCATACAAATGGATAACATATCTTGGATAATTAATAAACAACCCAAACCCATAATAAAACACTTAAAGGTACAAAAAAATTGTACTTAAACACTTTCTACAGCTGAGGAAGTAGCTTATTAGCATCGAAATGTGGTTGGTGTCCCTGCAACCCCACACTGACATTACTGCTTTATCATTTTTTTTGTTACTGCTCGATCTTATTTCCCCTATAGTATTTGTTTCCAAGCTTATGATGTGAGTTGTTGCCTAGGACAGTCTTACACTTATGTATTTATCATGGGAATAGTTGGCAGGGCCACTTAAATCTTACAAATAGAATCTTAAAATTTGTTATGCAATTTCTCAGTGTACGGAGACAAACTACATAGATCATACATAGAATAGTTCTGACTACAATTTATTACCAATAAATATTTCAGAAAAGGAAGGCTACAAGAATCTATAAAATCCTGAGCAATCCACAAATGTGTTTGAAAATATAAAATTCACAGTACAGGCAGTCCCCGGTTACGTACAAGATAGGGTCTGTAGGTTTGTCCTTAGTTGAATTTGTATGTAAGTCTAAACTGTATATTTTATAATTGAAACTCCAAACTTTTTTTGGTCTCGGTGACAAATGGATGTTAAAAATGTTATAAAAACCAGGATTAACAATAAAGCTGAATTGCAGGCACCTGTTACAGCTGTTTGTTGTAGCCTAGGGCTAAAGTACAGTCAATTACCAGTGATCCGTTTGTAACTAGGGGTCATCTGTAAGTCAGGTGTTCTAAAGTAGCGGACCGCCTGTAATTCAAGTAAAAAGCTCCAATTTTGTCAAATCATATTTTGTTCAGAAATCACGACCTATCACGTATACAACGATAACTTTTTAATTCGCACACTGCCACCTTGGGGGGCACCAAACGAGTTTCCAGAAAATTACACTGAGCTTCACACAGCTATTTTATTGAACTCTCCCTTATACAATCGTAAACAAAATTTTAAAAATATATATTTTCCTCAGTCCCCCTTGTTCCTCAATAGTTTCTTGTCCCTGGGATACTTGAAATCCTGCTCCTAGGCCAGTTGTGGAGGAGCAGCATTGCTACCCGTTCCCAGTGTTGTGGCTTTGGTTCGGCACTGGAGGGTTGCCATGTGGTTGGAGGGGCTCGTTCTCCTTCTTGCTCCTTCTTCAAGCCCCACCTGGAGGGCAATCCTGGGCTGTTCAGACAGGCCATAACCCTCCCAGGGGTGCTTGCCGCAGGCACGCGCTATACAGACTATAGGAAGCTGCGGGCATGGCTTCCCTTTTAAGAATTCTCCCTGCTATGCGTCTCTGGTGGCTCTGGTTTATGGAGTAATTCAAAATGGAGACCATAAAGTTGAGAACTTTTTTTTTCTAAATAAAGATACAATCATGGTGCCTGTAGATCTTCAAGGCGCATGTAACTGAGTGCTTAGTCACAAAAATTCATAACTGTTCCTGAGATTTGTGGTCTGGATATACTGGTTGGTCAGTCATTTTCATTTCAAATTACTTACTTTTGGCCTCTCTGCAGTCCCAAGGGTTTTCACCAAGGTGGTGGCAGAGGTATCAGCCTTTCTTCACCTGAACGGCATACAGATTATACCTTATCGGGACATATTTCTTTTTTCAGCACAGACCCCCATCGACTTTTTCAAAACCTTGTTTTTACTCTGAAAACCTTTTCCTCTCTAGGCTGGATGGTGAATTGAGAAAAGTCAGACATGTGGCCATTCCAACAAAAATACTTCCTGGGGGGAGTTACTGGACACCTTCTTTGGCTGCATTCACATTGGTCCGCTCCATAGGAAATAGCGCTGCCTGCCCATACATACAGGGAAAGGTAGAACATGCTCTACCCCATGCACCTTACCGCTGCCAGGTTGCCATAGCAGTCCATGGGGACGTATATCCGGACAAAAATTACGGCCGGATATATGTTCCCATGGGGGCTCTGTGAATGTGGCCTTACCCCCAATAAAAATTTAATTTCCCTACAAAAGAAAATTTTATAATTTTAGCAAATAGAACCTCCTTTCCATGAGTGAAGTAATGAAGTTGGTAGGTTTTCTAACGTCCACGATCCCATCAGTCTTAATTTGCCTACAAACATTCCTATTGTCAGCTGGGACATTTAGAAAAGAAGATAAGGATCCCTCTAAAAATAAAAAAAAAAAACATGACTTGGTGGTTCCTGAAAAAGAAATTAGAATAGATACTCTCTCCCAGCCTCGTGATCACTTGCATGAGAGACTGGAGACTTCTGGATCCTTGCTCTGAACCAAGATCTCCCGTCTCAAGATTCAATCTGTCACCCCAATATCCTTCAATTATAATTAACTGCATGGATGCTGAAAAAAACGGCCTTTCACATCCTGTCATCTACCCTACTCAAGAGTAGGAAGAAGATCACATCCAGAGGTCGCATTAACGCCTCACCACGCGGCATAGACGCGTAATGAGGCGCCATTACCCCCCCAAATAATTGCCATGCGTAAAGTTACGCTTGGCAATTATTCCCTGTAGCGCGCAGGCTGAGCGGCCTGGTGCGCGCTGCAAAAGAGGGAAATGTCTGTAGCGCGATCACAGCGCGCCGGGCCGCTCAGCGGGACACGTGACACAGTGATCTGTGTCAGCAGCGCTCCAGAGCGAGAGCACAGGCCCCGGGAGACCTGTGGACAGCGGGGCTGCTGCTCCCTGTCCTGCTCCATCTCCCTACCTGCCTGCAGCTGCCTGCATTTACGTCGGGACTTAAGAGCAAGGCCGGGTGAGTGTGTGCAGTGTTCTGTGTGTGCTGTGTGAGTGTAGTGTAGTGTAGTGTGTGCTGTGTGAGTGTAGTGTAGTGTGAGTGTAGTGTAGTGTGTGCTGTGTGAGTGTAGTGTAGTGTGAGTGTAGTGTAGTGTGTGCTGTGTGAGTGTAGTGTAGTGTGTGCTGTGTGAGTGTAGTGTAGTGTGTGCTGTGTGAGTGTAGTGTAGTGTGTGCTGTGTGAGTGTAGTGTAGTGTGTGCTGTGTGAGTGTAGTGTAGTGTGAGTGTAGTGTAGTGTGTGCTGTGTGAGTGTAGTGTAGTGTGAGTGTAGTGTGTGCTGTGTGAGTGTAGTGTAGTGTGTGCTGTGTGAGTGTAGTGTAGTGTGTGCTGTGTGAGTGTAGTGTAGTGTGTGCTGTGTGAGTGTAGTGTAGTGTGTGCTGTGTGAGTGTAGTGTAGTGTAGTGTGAGTGTAGTGTAGTGTGAGTGTAGTGTAGTGTGAGTGTAGTGTAGTGTGAGTGTAGTGTAGTGTGAGTGTAGTGTAGTGTGAGTGTAGTGTAGTGTGAGTGTAGTGTAGTGTGAGTGTAGTGTAGTGTGAGTGTAGTGTAGTGTGTGCTGTGCGAGTGTAGTGTAGTGTGTGCTGTGCGAGTGTAGTGTAGTGTGTGCTGTGCGAGTGTAGTGTAGTGTGTGCTGTGCGAGTGTAGTGTAGTGTGTGCTGTGCGAGTGTAGTGTAGTGTGTGCTGTGCGAGTGTAGTGTGTGCTGTGCGAGTGTAGTGTAGTGTAGTGTGTGCTGTGCGAGTGTAGTGTAGTGTAGTGTGTGCTGTGCGAGTGTAGTGTAGTGTGTGCTGTGTGTGCGGCGTATTACCAAAATTTTCATACTCCTCCTCAGGTAAAAATACTCCCTTCTGGAAAAATGTTAGTGCGACCTCTGATCACCTCAAAAATCTACCGGTGTGTCTGGAGAACCATTCTCAATTTTCTTAAAGATCAGAAGTCATCAGTTGAACCCTAAAATGAAGGCAACATACTGGACTTTCTGAAAAAAAAAGTCTTGGGAAAAAAAGGTCTTAAAGGGGTTTTCCCACAAACTAAAGTTAGGCCCTATCCCGTAGGCCTAACTTGCTGATCATTGGGGGTCTCAGTGCTGAGGCCTCCACCGATCGTGAAAACGAGGGGTCCGTGGGACTAATGGAGCAGACGAGTTTTACATTCCTAAAAAAAAGTCTTAGTTTTAAAGGGTCTCGGCTCTGCGATTTTTGTCAGCTCTGTAGAGATAAATGGAGCATGATGGTTGTGTGCAGCCGCCTGCTCCATTAGTTTTTGATGGAGCGACGAGGGGTCTGACAGACCCCTCTTTTTTGCGATATGTTGGGGGCTCAGCAAGTGTCCCATGGGTAGGGCCTAACTTTAGTTTATGGGAAAACCCCTTTAAAACTAACTTTTTTTTTTGCAATGTAAAACTCATTGAGAATAGCTGGATCAAGAGATTTCTTAAATCTTCTGAAAGAAGTTTGTCTCCGTATCCCCCCCCCCCCTTGTGTTCTATCTTTGGTCCTCTTTTGTATTATCAGAACTCTGAACCAATACAGGAATTCTCCCCTTGAGACTGCTTACCCTCTTAACCCGTTAATGACGTAGCCATTTTGTAGCTTAAAGGGGTTTCCCCTCAAAAGAAAATTCTCACATTTCAATCCCCTAGTGATAATAAAGATTTTCACCCTTTACTTTACAATTTTACTTAGGAGCTAAAACAGCAATAAAACTATCTCTCGCTTGGCTGCTCAGTGTAAGATTCCAGCTTTGTGGGGTGACAATGTGGTTACGTTATCAGGGTACAGGTATAAATACAATTACATTTGGCTTCTGACATTGTACTGACACAGAGATGAGACAGATTAGAGATGTGTGAGATTACACAGAGGCTGATAGACAATTACTTTGTTACACTATTAGCTCTGCTACATATCGCAGCTATGTGCCTGCATTCCCCTTCCCCCGGATCACTTATCTCCTGGTAGTTTGCAGCCTCTCACCATGTGCTAACAGGATGTGATAGTGTATGTGTCTTTGAGCTCCGTGCAGGGGGCGTGGCTACAGGCACACAGCAGAGACCGATGGATATCTAATCTGCAAAATCGCATCCAAGTTGGCGGCCACCCAACCCTAAGTGAGAAGTTACAGGGTCATGTCTAGGGGCAACTGAAATTGTGTACAGCAGGACTGATAGAAAGGTTGGACCAGAGATCGCATTAACGCCTCACCAAGCGTCATAGACGCATGATGAGGCGCCATTACTCCCCAGAATAATTGCCAAGCGTCAAAGTACGCTTGGCAATTATCCCTGGCTGTAGTATGTGAGGTGAGCGGTCCGGAGCGCACAGCATTGGTGTGCAGGACATGACAATGGCAGCGCGCGGGCCGGCACTGCTCAGCTCACACTACAGCGCTGGTAGCCTCTAGAATGGAGCTGCTCCGGGTAGCCGTGATGTCACCGGAGGGGGCGGGGCCTCCGGGAAAGGGGCGTGGCTTACTACGCAGTCTCCTCACAGGAAGTCGAGCTGTAATGGCTGCCTGCAAGTAGAATGTGTACAGGTACTGTGTGCATACAAGTTTATGGAGGTGAGGGGGCCTGACAGGAATGGATGTGATAAGGTCAGGGAAGACCTGTATGTTACATGGGACTGCATGGCTTGCAGGTGCTGAGTTGGCATGAGGTGTATTTTATATAGGTCTGCGTGTCTGGCGGGTGCTGAGGTGGCATGAGGTATATGTTACGTGGGACTGCGTGTCTGGCGGGTGCTGAGGTGGCAGGTGTGTGTTACGTAGGACTGCATGTCTGCCGGGTGCTGAGGTGGCAGGTGTGTGTTACGTAGGACTGCATGGCTTGCAGGTGCTGAGTTGGCATGAGGTGTATTTTATATAGGTCTGCGTGTCTGGTGGGTGCTGAGGTGGCATGAGGTTTATGTTACGTAGGACTGCGTGTCTGGCGAGTGCTGATGTGGCATGAGGTTTATGTTACATAGGACTGCGTGTCTGGCGAGTGCTGATGTGGCATGAGGTTTATGTTACATAGGACTGCGTATCTGGCGGGTGCTGAGGTGGCATGAGGTATATGTTACGTGGGACTGCGTGTCTGCCGGGTGCTGAGGTGGCAGGTGTGTGTTACGTGGGACTGCATGTCTGGTGCTAAGGTGGCATTAGGTATATGTTACGTGGGACTGCGTGTCTGGCGGGTGCTGAGGTGGCAGGTGTATGTTACATGGGACTGCATGTCTGGTGCTGAGGTGGCATTAGGTATATGTTACGTGGGACTGCGTGTCTGGCGGGTGCTGAGGTGGCAGGTGTGTGTTACATGGGACTGCGTGTCTGGCGGGTGCTGAGGTGGCATGAGGTATATGTTACATGGGACTGCATGTCTGCCGGGTGCTGAGGTGGCAGGTGTGTGTTACGTGGGACTGCATGTCTGGTTCTGAGGTGGCATGAGGTATATGTTACATGGGACTGCGTGTCTGGCGGGTGCTGAGGTGGCAGGTGTATGTTACGTGGGACTGCATGTCTGGTGCTGAGGTGGCATTAGGTATATGTTACGTGGGACTGCGTGTCTGGCGGGTGCTGAGGTGGCATGAGGTATATGTTACATGGGACTGCGTGCCTGGCGGGTGCTGAGGTGGCAGGTGTGTGTTACGTGGGACTGCATGTCTGGTGCTGAGATGGCATGAGGTATATGTTACATGGGACTGCGTGTCTGGCGGGTGCTGAGGTGGCAGGTGTGTGTTACGTGGGACTGCATGTCGGGTGCTGAGGTGGCAGGTGTGTGTTACGTGGGACTGCAGGTCTGGTGCTGAGGTGGCATGAGGTATATGTTACATGGGACTGCGTGTCTGGCGGGTGCTGAGGTGGCAGGTGTGTGTTACGTGGGACTGCATGTCTGGTGCTGAGGTGGCATGAGGTATATGTTACATGGGACTGCGTGTCTGGCGGGTGCTGAGGTGGCATGAGGTATATGTTACATGGGACTGCGTGTCTGGCGGGTGCTGAGGTGGCATGAGGTATATGTTACATGGGACTGCGTGTCTGGCGGGTGCTGAGGTGGCAGGTGTATGTTACGTGGGACTGCATGTCTGGTGCTGAGGTGGCATTAGGTATATGTTACATGGGACTGCGTGTCTGGCGGGTGCTGAGGTGGCATGAGGTATATGTTACATGGGACTGCGTGTCTGGCTGGTGCTGAGGTGGCATGAGGTATATGTTACATGGGACTGCGTGTCTGGCGGGTGCTGAGGTGGCATGAGGTATATGTTACATGGGACTGCGTGTCTGGCGGGTGCTGAGGTGGCATGAGGTATATGTTACATGGGACTGCGTGTCTGGCGGGTGCTGAGGTGGCAGGTGTATGTTACGTGGGACTGCATGTCTGGTGCTGAGGTGGCATTAGGTATATGTTACATGGGACTGCGTGTCTGGCGGGTGCTGAGGTGGCATGAGGTATATGTTACATGGGACTGCGTGTCTGGCGGGTGCTGAGGTGGCAGGTGTGTGTTACGTGGGACTGCATGTCTGGTGTTGAGGTGGCATGAGGTATATGTTACATGGGACTGCGTGTCTGGCGGGTGCTGAGGTGGCAGGTGTGTGTTACGTGGGACTGCATGTCTGGTGCTGAGGTGGCATGAGGTATATGTTACATGGGACTGCGTGTCTGGCGGGTGCTGAGGTGGCATGAGGTATATGTTACATGGGACTGCGTGTCTGGCGGGTGCTGAGGTGGCATGAGGTATATGTTACATGGGACTGCGTGTCTGGCGGGTGCTGAGGTGGCAGGTGTATGTTACGTGGGACTGCATGTCTGGTGCTGAGGTGGCATTAGGTATATGTTACGTGGGACTGCGTGTCTGGCGGGTGCTGAGGTGGCAGGTGTGTGTTACGTGGGACTGCGTGTCTGGCGGGTGCTGAGTTGGCATGAGGTGTATGTGAAACAGAATGCATAAACAGTAAAAACATGTAAAAAATGACAGACACAAATTCAATTAATAAAAAACCTAAAAAAAAACGCCTCCCCCCAACACAGACACCAAAGCATTTTACAAAGCAACTATCATGGATTTGCAGTGTCAGCTGCAGTCTGGACACTGGGGCTCGGCGGCAGCTGCCACAGTCTGGTCACATGGGGAGGGGGATACATTGTGCGTTAGCCGCAGTCTGTACGTTTGGTGTCAGCGGCGTTAGCCACAGTGTGGTGGTGGGAGGTCTCGGCGGGCCACAGTGTGGTGGTGGGAGGTTTCGGAGGGCCACAGTGTGGTGGTGGGAGGTTTTGGTGGGCCGCAGTCTGGTGGTGGGAGGTTTCGGCGACTTTGGTTGGAGGGTTGGTGGCGTCAGCTCCAGTCTGGTCAGTGCATGATGTAACATCACTATAACTGCCTCAATTTGCTATTTAAACACAGAAGATACTGACACATGATTTTCTTATATAATTAGCGTCTATCAACATTATATACAGCTATGAGTTATATACTTGCATTACTGAAAATTTCATACTCCTTCCCGGCTAAAAATACTCCTCAAAAATAGTAAGAGGAGTATTATTACCCTTCTAGAAATATGTTAGTGCGACCTCTGGGTTGGACTTATATCTGTGACATGCTGCATTTTTGTTAGCGGTGAATTAGAGAATGTTTATTTTGTTATCATGAGTACATTTTTTTGTATTCTGAAATGTCACTATATGGTTATAACTTTTGAACACTCTTACTTATCAAAGCAATTATGAGATGTTTGGTTTTTTTTTGGTTTTTTTTTTCCTCATGTGTGGTACTTAATTTTAGTGGTAAATTTTGGCTGAGAAGCTTTTTTCTTTATGCTAAAAAAAAATGTTTTTTTTTTTTTTTTTTTTAAAAATGCCATTTTCAAAATTCAAAATCATCCGTTTTAGGCAGATAGTGTGTGTGTTTTTTGTTTTTGTTTTTTTTTACCACCTAAATTGGTTGTTTTGTAACATTTAACACGTCTGCTTTACATTTTTATAATTTCTGAAATGTCTGGATAATTTACAGGCAGTCCCTGGATTACGTACAAGATAAATTCTGTAGGTTTGTTCTTAAGTTGAATTTGTATGTAAGTTGAAACTGTATATTTTATAATTGTAGATCCAGACAAAAAGAATTTTGGCCGCGGTGACAATTAGAGTTTAAACATTTTTTGCTGTAATGGAACCAAGGATTATCAATAAAACTTCATTACAGACACTTTACAGCTGATTATTGCAGCCTGGGACTATAGTAAAGCATTCAGAAAGCTTTGTCAGAGGGGGCTGTCTGTAACTATGGGTTGTCTGTAAGTCGGGTGTCCTTAAGTTGGGGACTGCCTGTATTTTTATAATTGTAATCCCAGCCAGAACTTTTTTGGTCTCTGTGACAATTGGATTTTTAGAAATGTTAGCTTGTCATAAGAATCGGATTAACACTAAAGCTGCATTACAGACGCCTGTGATAACTGCTACAGCTGATCATTGTAGCCCAAGGCTACAGTACTTTAACTTAACAACATCCAGAGGTCCGTTTGTAACTAGGTCGCGTCTGTAAGTCGGGTGTTCTTAAGTAAGGGACCGCCTTTATTTTGATGTCACGCAGCTTACAAATCGAATATCAGTTTTCTGTATTTTCAGAGTTGACAATTTTGGGGATAATTACTGTTTTTAATGACATTTTAAATATATAACATTTGAAAACCCCATATATATCAACCTCTTTTGAAATCTGGATGTATATGAGAAACGTCCTTGGGCTGGGAAAGGGTTTATACCATGAGTCTATGTCACAAAAAAAACTAATATTTGAATTATCTCATGTTCTGCTAAATGGTAGATCTTAACATGAGCTGTGTGCAGGAGTCAGGGGTGTAAGATTCTTGAGCCACTGCCATAGTATTAGCCCTACTATTCTATGTAATGAATTACCACTAGTTAGACCTATAGTCCGATGATGACAATAGGTGACTCCACCAGAAACTCGTCCTGATGGGCTTTGAGGGTAATCTAAGGAGAAGTGTTTAAGGGAAAGCTCTGCTACTGCCCTTGTAAGGGCAAGAGAAAATACAGGTGAGGAAAAGTGTCCTCAACCAGGGAAAGAACAGATTTATTACACTGCATCAAGAAGCTGGATTCCCGCCCCTGACTCCTACAAACAAGGGCTCATTCAGCTGAATGCATTCATTTTGCCTCCCAAATTTAGTTTATAGTAGAGCTAAACTCATGTGGATGTGAGCTTGGCCTTGCACTGGTTTCCGTCCCCAGCAGGTATTTTGTTCTTCACATGACTAAGCTCAAACATGGCCTGTGGATTATATTGAACACAATGAAAACTGTCTTCTAAATACATGCATTATACTGAATGCGCAGAACCAATACCATGATATATTTTACTTTCTTCTTTCAGATTCTGTTATTCAAATGAACATGTATCCAGCCGTTACGTGGTGCCTGACGAATATGTTATCGTTGGTGAGATCTACGCACTTAGTGTAGATGGCGATGTGTGGTGGTACAGGGTAATCGTCCATGCACTCATCTCTTCTGAGGACATCCAAGTCTTCTTCCCAGACTTTGGTACTTTGGCCACAGTTAAGAGATGTTGGCTGAGATTTCTCAAGTAAGAATTGTCAATCCGCGCATAAGTTCTGTATGTTGCATATTGTTTTTAACAGTGTGTACACATACTATCCATGCACATCCAGTTTTTGATGATTCTGGCTTTGCCCAAATTATTACACTAATAATTTGTGGTTGTAGGCTAGACGCACAGAACAGCATCTTTTCAGTAAGTTTGCTAAGCTGTTTATAGATCCTCCCTCCTACCCCCTGAACATCATATTATTCTCTTCATAATAACTGTGGACAGCATAGTCAGGGAAACAATTATTGGAGGGACTATTAACAGCTTAAAATTTTTTTACCCTTCTAGACCACCAGCAGATTGCAGCAGTTAGTTTCATACTTGTATCTCATGGCCTCTGACTTGCCTGTCACTCACAAAGACTTGATGGACTGCCAATATGTCTGAGCCAGAAGATGAAGTCCACCGCTTATTACAAATGTGTAACATTTTAAGAAATAACGCAGAAAATGCATTGAAATTGTCCTTTTGTTCTGGTTTTGCAGCATGTGCAGAATATAATGTGTTATTTTGCTGCAGCCTTCACACTCTGCATTGCAGCATCTTTTTATTGAAATCCTTCACAAGCAATGTTTTTATCTGGTTATATCATCTGTTATATGCTTTTCAAAACAATTTAGTGTTTCTATTTATTCTAATTAAATTTTATTTTGCCAGAGCTTGCTATATGACGTTACCAGCCCAGGCAGTACACTCAACATTGGCTTTTTTGAAGCCAGTTCAGGTGAGTAATGTATTTCACTAATTTGGAGAAAAACCTGTAAATCTGCCCATTTTGGTACAAGCTTCTATTACTTTTTCTTGTAGAATCAATGGTCAGTCGAAGGCATAAAGATGTTCCAGAACCATTGTGCACGTGGCCCCTTGGTTGGAGTAGTACTTCAGTATGTTTCAGACCAGTTGTGCCTATTTCTTTGTGATACTACAACTGATGAAGACGTATACCTGCACCAAGTCCTGATTGACACGGGACATGCCAGCTTGGCTCAAGAGCCCAGGTTTTTCAAGGCACGTAAGATTTCTGTTCATTTATAAATATGACTTTATTGTATGCTCTCACACCGTACTGTGTGCTGGTGTAGTCTATTATGCTTTGAAAAAAAAAATTAATTTAGTTCTTGGTCCGGTCCTGTCATAGGTTGGCTTATTCAGGCTTCTTATTTACTGATGCCAAGTAACCAACCTTAAGATGCACCCAACAAAAGTAAATGTTGTTGTAAGTATCCAGTACAAGATAACAGGAAACCAAAAGAACGGGGCAAATGGGCGCAATCTGCTAATAAATGTTAAATCCTAAAAGTAAAAGCTTACCATAAGCACACAGAATTATTACAAATAAACTTTTTCATACTCTACATTTAAATACTATAAGATTAATACAATTTTCTATGCATGTAATGGATCATGGATGACACACTGTCCATATTTTTGATCCGTATCCACAAAGTGGAAAGAGGTAGGGGCAAGTTAGTGAGATTGTTTGGTGTGTGAGGTGTTTTTGTGAATCTGCAAAAAAAAAAAAAAAAAGGGAATGACATGCAGACTTTTTTTTTGTGGACATATGGCTCAGAAACTAAACTGATCTGAGTCCCAAGAAAATAGCACACTCTTGTTCAGGTACCCTAAGGTATTTGCTCTAGTGGTCTATATAACCATATTTTGTTTGTGTCTTCACAATATTACTGCGACTAACACATACAATGGTATGGTTAAACAGAACTCCAGGGCTACTACCCAACAATGTCCAAAGTCTTATATGGCCCAAAATTCTAACAGAATCCCTGTAAAGAGGACATTTCACTACCTAATTTATATGGAGATTAGCATGCCATTCTGTAGGGGCTGCTACACAGATTCACAGACACTTTGAATTTTCCTTCTAGCCCCCACGGTTGCAGAATTATTAGTCCCGAGGTCTGACCATTATAATGTGCGTTTGGTCAGAGAGGAGGAGCTAGGGCTGGAGCTGGAGGCATAATCTTCTCTCATACTGTCAGTGATGAGCTGTAATTTCTCTTTGTGCATCTAAAGGCTACGTTCACACACATTCTAATAATTCTAATTCTGTTTACAAAAATGCAATGTTACACACATTGGTAAACGCGTATTTAAAGGAAACACAAACGCAAATGCTATATAAATATAAGTGCAAATAAGACCTCAACACATACACCACATAAGCGTAAACGTGAAGCAAACAAGACATAAATGCAAACTGCATGCAAGTGTAAACGCAAACGTGTGGCACTGGTGTAAATACGCCGTAAGCACAAGCGCCATTTCGTAAGAATAAATATGAGTAAAATTCGATATAAACAGAAAAATCTGTGTATGTGTAAACGCAGTGTAAGGTTAACCATGATGCAAATGCTGCGTAAACGTGATGTAATTGCCATGTGAACGTGACGAATAGGCAATGTAAGCGTAAACGTGATGCAAACGCAGCAAAGCAAAAACGTGACAGAAAGACAGTGTAAGCATAACTGTTTTGCAAACGGTGCGTAATTGTAACCATGATCCAAACACTGTGTAAGCGTAATGCAAACTGCAATTGTGATGTTATTGCAGCATAAATGTGACGCAAACGCAGCGTAAGCGTAAATATGACAAACTCTGCGTATGCATAAATGTGATGCAAACAGCATCTAACGCAAAAGCCATGTAATCTTATACTTGACGCAAACGGCGTGTAAACGTAACCATGATGCAAAGCTGTGTAAGCATAACTGTGTGATGCAAAAGCCGCGTCAGCGTAACCGTGGTGCAAACGCCATAAACATGATGCAAATGTTGTCTTAGCGTAATGCAAATGGCGTGTAAGTGCGGTGCGAACTCTGCGTAAGCGTGACACAAGCACCGGTCAACCGTGACGCAAACGCTGCATAAATGTAACCATGGTATAAACGCTGCATAAATGCAACCACCAGCAAAACATGTGAACGCAATGTCAACAGAATGTTAGCGGAATGTGTGTGAACACAGCCATTAGATGAATATAAAAAAAATATATCACAGATCAATATTCATAATCGCTTCTCTGACATTGCCTGCCACTAATTAGACAGTATGAGAGAAGATTATCATAACGAACACATCCAGCCCGGCTCCTTCTCTTTGACCAAACACCGTTTATAATGGTCAGAAACAGGGAATCATATCTCTGCAACCGTGGGGGCTAGAAAGAAAATTTTAGGTGCTCCTGAATCTGTGTAACAGCCTTTACAGGCTAGGGTTCTAATCTCCACATGTGTGATGTGGTGAAAGGTCCTCTTTTAAGTCGTTTAAGCATTTGGTGACAACATGCTTCACCTCTACAAGCTTTGTGGCCAGCAAATGTATTTAGACATCCACAAATCTACAACTTCTTTTTTTCCTCTCTATACAGGCAGATAATCCATTAATGCGTTACCTTATCCAGTCTTCGGAGAAGCCGCAAGAAAAATCCCAAGATGAGTCGCGACTGAGTGAAAGTACTAAAAGGGAACCAGTAGAAGTCCAAGTTCAAGAATCTGTTTCACAGACTAGAGTATGTCTCACATAATATACACATGTGTATATATATATATATATATATCTCTTTTACATTTTTTTTTTTTTTTTTCCGAAGATAATTTATTTGCATTATTGTAGTAGACTTTATTAGCAGATGTTTATGCAGGAGTTTGCTGTTGTGTCTTTTGTAAACCAATATGGTTAAGAAGTGGGCAAATCTGTTGAAATTAGTTGAAGGAAAGGGCAGGCTGTAATGTACAGTAAATTAATAAATCTCTTTATAGGTTGTCACCACTCACGGCTCTGCTTTATTCTCATTTGCAGAAGGAATTCATAGTAAAGTGTCTCTTTTTGAGGAGCTTTCCAGGATTTTTCTTGTTAGGCTTTTTTTTTTAGGATAGTGGATCAGTAGGGATCATGTGTTGATCACATATTTAAAGTTGTCCCAGGGCTCCAGTGAGTAGCACCTCCACTTCACAGGTCTGTGACGTGACATAAGTGACATGTATCATATATCTTCTGTGTAGCTCAGTTTTCTACAATAGCAAGTTATACTATGTACGACTACTCATGTCCGCTAAGTCTTTACCCAACTCTTGAAGGGTAGTTGTGTAAATGGATATTGACCATTGTTTTTGTCTTATCCTATAAATTAAGGTCCGTTCTCTGCCCCCTGAAAAATGTGGTGCATATTATGTCTGATGTCTGTTTCTTACATACTTGTCAGCGAAATCCCTGGCTATAAAGTTATCCATAAGCCCCGTTTTACATGATAGCAGCCATAATCGTGTCATTTTAACACCCCAGTCACACAGATGATCTGTTTCGTCAGACCATTGTGCCAAAAGAATGGGGTTCCCATGCACAGGGTACAGTTTAGGTGACAAACAGCTATTCAACAACTTCTAGCTCCAATGTTCTGGTTTATATTGTAATACTAATAGAAGACCTATTTGCCATACCCCCTATACCGGTTGGCCATACAGTGGATGCTATTCAGTGGTCCCACACTATGAAAAACTCCTTAGCTTCTTCTCCTACTACAAAACCTTTATTGTTTATCCTACCAAACACTATTACAAAAATTGATCAAGCAATCATAGATTTATTCTTTTTGGTCACAAGACAGCACAAAAAAGTGGAAGAAGTAATGGAAAGAAAAATAATTGAAAAAATTGTATACCATTTATACACCAGTATAAGCCAAGTTTTTCAGCACAAAATTTGTGCCAAGAAACCCTAACTCGGCTATACTCGAGGACCTAGGGGAAAGGCTGGCTGGCTATATGCCACAGGGGGGGGGGGGGCCTGGCTGGCTATATGCCACAGGGGGGGGGGGGGGCCTGGCTGGCTATATGCCACAGGGGGGGGGGCCTGGCTGGCTATATGCCACAGGGGGGGGGCCTGGCTGGCTATATGCCACAGGGGGGGGGCCTGGCTGGCTATATGCCACAGGGGGGGGGCCTGGCTGGCTATATGCCACAGGGGGGGGGGGGGCCTGGCTGGCTATATGCCACAGGGGGCATATAGATCCCAAAATAATGTAATCGAAAAATACTCCTGCTACAAACCATCATTCAGACAATAACCAGAAAACAACAAAAGTTCAGCCATAAAATGATTGCCGTATTAAATAATACATCTACTGCTGCTGTATAAATGGCCGTGTAGATGCAGTGGTCACACACTGATTATAGAACACTTCTTTATGTAATTCGGTCTTGGAGCAGAAACTCCAGTGATTAGATGTGTGTTACTTATCCAAGGTGTTGTTCACAAAAACCATATTTATGTAAGACAAAGTGGTTATAGTTCTGTCCTTTTTATATTCAGGAGACAGAGGACATTGAGCCTGAGTTGCCTTATTTAGAAGCTTTTCCTATTGGGGAAGATCTGTGGGATGAGCAGTGGTCTTTCTCTGGGAGCATGGTATCTCTAAATGATGCGTTAAAATCTGCAAAGACCATAAGTACACATCATGAGGAGAAACCCAAACTAGAGGTTAGTATATCCAATTGTGGTATGTCATAGGGGTGACCTAAGCTGTACTGAACACTGAACTACTGTTTTTACATTTTTACAGCAGACAAAGAATGTATGCAATGAAGATCAACTCTCTAAACAGATGGAGGAATTTTACATATCTCTAATAGAGACTAGGGACTGTCTAGAGAAATCTGCAATCCTACATTCTGCACCAGGGAGATATGACAAGCCTGAGAAGACTGTTCAGCCTGCTACAGATCTTCATGGTAAAAGCTGAATGTTAACCCCTATGCTGCATATGCCAAGGAATATAGAGAATAGAAGTAGAAGCCAGCAGTGAAATTGTTACTTGACAAAGTGGTAATATTGAGAAGTATGGAGGGTCTCAGTTATGAGGAAAGATTGACAAAATAAGATTTATTTAGTGACTAAGCAGTGGAGGGGGCGGCATTATTAATTTGTATACATATATAAATGGTCCATACAAAAAATATTGTAGAGAATTCATTCCAGGTTAAATTGCTTCAAGGGAGAACTGGCACCTCCTGTAGGAAAGAAGTTTTAAAGGGAACCTGTCACTAGGGACCTCATTTTTACTAAAAACAGGTTGCAGGAGTGCGTTACAGATTGATTGTAAATATGCCTTTCTGCTTTATCTGAACATTTGCATTCCAATATAATTGTGTGTTTTAACTTACCTTGCACCCTGACAGAATCCTCTGTGTAGTCCCAGGGGTTGGGCTTTGGTTTTGATGCATTTCAAAAAACATCATGTGCTGTACAGCTCCTCCCTCTCCCTTTGATGTCATCTCAGTAATCTGTGTGCTCTGTGAAGGAGCAGGAGGGAGTCGTCGGTCAGGAGCACAAAGGTGAGGGCCAAGAGCAGGGGAGTGAGTAACACAGAAAAGTAACTTGTTTTTTTTAAATGCATCCAAACCAAAACCCAAACTCTTGGACTACACAGAGGATTCTGTCAGGGTGCAAGGTAAGTTCTAACACACAATTATTTTGTAATGCAAATGCTTAGAGAAAGCAGAATTTGTAATGCAGCTGTAATGTGAAAATGAGGTCCCTGGAGACAGGTTCCCTTAAATCGCTGTAGGACATAAGATCTGTGGAATAGTTGGTCGCAGCAGAGAGCTTCAGATGCCTTCTTACAAGAAAATAACACTGATGGTTATATAAGATATACCTACCCTTCACCCCTTTCCTTCCTTGTTTGAACTTCATGGATGTTTTTTTTCAGATCCCAACGACACTATTTTCTGTAACCATTTAACTGCTGAATTTGGCTTCTAATGTGTTTTTTTCCCTTCTCTATACAGGATAATCCAAAAGTCCCAGGGCACACCAAAATGACATATCTGATGCTCCAGTATCATGGAATTTTGAGGGGGATACCTTTTAGGTCATGTCCAGTACATGGCTGCAATTTAGAATTTTGCCAAATTGGTTCAAGTTCAAATGGGTAGATGGTAAAGTAGCAGATCAAAGAAGATCAGAATGGTCTCTGAAGCTGATGTAGTAGCAATCAGAATGCAATAAATATTGTGGTTCTGAAGTTAACGCATGGATTTTCCATATCGTCCCCCATGACGGCCCCCTGGAGGTTTCTTCCCCTTCCTCTGTAGGGACAGGAAATTGAGAGCATTTAAAAGGCCCCACCCTCAACCTCCCACCAGTGTTTTTCCTGTCCCTACAGGGATAGGGTTGAGAGTAAAACCTCTCTCTCCTCCAGGGGGAGGTGGAATCTCGTACCCCTCGTGGGTGCCTGTTCCCCCGGGGCTTCCCTCGTCCGGCCTCTTCGGAGTCCTACTTGGGGTCCCCAGGCTCTGGTTGCCCTCAGGCAGGTGTCGGCGGCTCTACGACTTGCTCGTGGGTCCGCGGCAGCCGGCACATAGCGCTTCCTCAGTGCGCAACGTCACTTCCGGTTTTGCCGGAACTGACGTCAGAGGCCTTGGCGTCACGGCCTAGGGGACGGGTCGCGTAAGATGATGTCAGACGCCGGTAATATGTATAAGATCGTTGCGTAGTCGCTGTCTGCTGAGGTCTATGAGAACAAGATGGCAGAGGCGGCTGAAATTCGTTCCATAACCCTGGGTTCTGTGAGTAGGACGTATTGGCACTATATGGCACTATATGTATTGGCACTAATTGGCACTATATGCTGTGTTTGGGAGTCGGCTTTTATTAAGCATCATTCCTCTTGTTTTCCGTTTTTTTACAAATGGGAGAAGGACATGTTTGTCAAGGAGAAGGTTAAGGGTTGTGTTAAGGAAAAAAACAAAAAAGGCACCGTCTAAACTTTTCCAGATTTGTAATACAAAACTTGGGGTATACAAAACTTAGGGTTTGGCTTATAAAAAGAGCTTGTGCAAGGTTTGTTTGGATAAGATACTAATAGAATTAAGGGTTGTTATGCGTGAGGAGATTAAAGCTTCTAGAAGTCCACCGCATAAGAAGATTAGAGGAAATCCTGTATGTATAGATACTGACGATGAGCAACCTTCATGTTCATATGAAATGGATATTGATGAGTCTGATATGATGCAACAATCTGTACCTAATGACCCCAAGTATCTGTTTCCAAATGAAGATATGGACGGGCTTATCAAGGCATTAAGAGACACCTTAAATATAGAAAACACAATAGAAGGTCGGTGGTAGGTGAATTGTTTGTTGGATTAAGACGGAAAAAAGTGAGTTTTTCCTATTATTGAGAATTTGGAAGATCTTGTTTTGGATGAATGGAAAGATCCATAAAGACGTTTTACTATTCCCAAAGAGTTTAAAAACCGTTTATTGTTTGACCCAGAGGAGACAAGGATTTGGGATAATGTACCCAAGGTTGATGTCCCCATTGCCAAAGTAGTCAAAAAAATGGATCTACCTTTTCAGGATTCTACTCAGTTAACCCCTTAACGACTTGGCCTTTTTTAGTTTTTCACTTCCATTTTTCACTCACCACCTTCAAAAATCTATAACTTTTTTATTTTTCCATGTACAGAGCTGTGGGAGGGCTTATTTTCTTAAATTGCACTTCATAGTGACGTTATTTAATATTCCATGGCGTGTACTGGGAAGCAGGAACAAAATTCCAAATGCAGTGAAAATGGTGAAAAAACACATTTGCGATGTTTTCTTGTGGGCTTGGATTTTACAGCTTTCACTGTGCTCTCCAAATGACATGTCTACTTTATTCTTTAGGTCGGTACGATCAAGTGGATACCAAATTTGTATAGGTTTTTGTAATGTTTTCATACATTTAAAAAAATTAAAGCCTCCTGTACAAAATTAGTTTTTTGGATTTTGCCATCTTCTGGCGCAAATAACTTTTTTTATACTTTGGTGTACGGAGCTGTGGGTAGTGTCATTTTTTGCGAATTTTTATGGCGTTTTCATTGCTATAATTTTTGGCACTGTTCGACCTTTTGATCACTTTTTATAAATTTTTTTTATATTTTTCAAAATGGCAAAAAAAATGCCATTTTCGACTTTGGACCCTATTTTCCGTTACGGGGTTAAATGCAGTGAAACACCGTTATTATATTTTGATAGAACGGACATTTTCGGACGCGGCGATACCTGATGTGTTTATGATTTTTACTGTTTATTTATATTTATATCAGTTCTAGGGAAAGGGGGATGATTTGAATTTTTAGGTTTTTTATTATAATTTTTTTTTTAAACATTTTTTTTATTTTTACTTTTACTATTTTTCAAACTCCCTAGGGTACTTTAACCCTAGGTTGTCTGATCGATCCTACCATATACTGCCATACTACATCATGGCAGCATATGTGGATTTTACTGCCCATTCATTACAATGTGCAATTAGCACATTGTAATGAATTGGTTAAAACGAAGTAGCCTCGGGTATTCGGAACACCCGAGGCTACCATGGCGATGGATCGCTGCTCCCCGTGACGTCATTGGGGAGCGGCAAGATGGCGGCACCCATGCCCCGCCGTCTTTTTGAAGCCGCCGGCGATCGCGGGTGTTACCGGTATGCCTTTGCTGCAATATGCAGCAAAGCCTTACCGGCTATGGAGAGGGCTCGGCCCGCGAGCCCTCTCCATGCACCGGGACCCGGCGCGCGCCGTACTAGTACTGCGCACGTCGGGAAGGGGTTAAAGGATGCCATGGATGGGGACGTCAGCAGTTTCTTTTCAGCTCCGCAAATAAACAAGACAAATGGCAATGATGCCAGAGTGGGGGGGGGACTGATGTTATATTTTACCATTGGGGGTGAAAATTTTTCAAACAGGTGGGTTCTCTCAATAATCAAAGACGGTTATTTTATCAAGTTTGTGTCACCACCCCCTCACCGGTTTATACTATCCAAGCAATCTTCAAACAGACTAACAGGTCTCCTTTGGGAGGAATTTCTGGCCTGCTTAAGCTGAACGCGATCAGTCCAGTCCTTCCAGAAGTAAAAGGTATGGGTCACTATTCTCCCTTATTCTTAATAAAAAAGCCAAATGGAGCCTTCAGATTAATCACAAACCTGAAGTTTCTGAACAAATGGGTAGCATATGCCAAATTCAAAATGGAGTCGGTGAAATCTGCCACTCAATTTATGAACCTTGGACCTCAAGGATGCATACTACCATGTACCTATACACCCAGAGTCACAGAGATACTTACGGTTTGCAGTATTACCACCAGTATTACCGCATTAGCCTTTGGTCTCTCTTCAGCTCCTCGGATCTTCACCAAGGTTATGGCGGAGGTAGTGAAATATCTTCGAACAGAAGTGATCTTTGTGGTGCCTTACCTAGACGACTTCTTGCTGATAGGAGTTTTGGTAAGTCACCTGGAGAGTCAGAAGAAGACCACAATTGAAATATTGCAATCCCTGGGATGGATTATAAATTTAGAAAAATCTAACCTGGCCCCAAATCACATAAAAAAAAAATTAGGGCTATCTCTGAACTCTGTAATACAAACCTCATATCTTCCACAGGAGAAAGTGGACAAGCTTCTTGGGAAAATCAGAAATTTCCAGAAGAGGAAATCTGTGTCAGTTTGGATGCATGATGTCATCGCTGTCATCGCGGAGTGTGGCCTGGTGCCAAAATCACTCGAGGACCTTACAACCCTGGATCCTTTCAAAGAAATCATCATCATTTGCATTGGCCGTTAGTAATTTCTTCAAAAGTGAAAAATTAAATTGGTGGAAGAATCCCAGGAACCTTTTAAAAAGGAGTGGAATGGGTGCAATGGCTATTGATCCAGATTCAGACAGATGCCAGCAGATCCGGATGGGGAGCTCTCCTGCCAGGAAAATATGTTCAGGGTTGTTGCTCCCGGGAAAGGGCGCAAATCTCTTCAAACGAAAGAGAATTGAGAGCAGTCCTGAAGACACTGGAAGCCTGCACCAACGATTTGAAGGGGCATCACATAAAAATCATGTCAGACAATACTTCTACGGTTGCCTATCTAAAAAGACAGGGCGGAACCAGATCCAGGGAGCTGCTGAGGATATCCCGGAGAATATTCTTATGGGCGGAAGAAAATGTTCGCTCAATTTCAGCCATTCATCTGAAGGGCTCAGAAAATGTGGTGGCAGATTATCTCAGCAGATCTCAGATCCTTCCACACAAGTGGAGTCTGAACGAGGAGGTTTTTCAGGAGATCATTTCAAGATGGGGACTACCTGCCATCGATTTGTTTGCCTCAAGGAAGAACTGCAAGGTAGAGAGGTTCTACTCTCTGAATCCAAGAGGTTTCCTGGGGGCTGGATGCATTTTCGCAGGCCGGAGCCAAGATCTGGTATATGCCTTTCCCCCAATCCCTTTGATAAGCAAGGTGCTGCAGAAGGTATTGGTCAGTCCAGCCAGTCTTATCCTGGTAGCACCCTTCTGGCCGAAGAAGAGTTGGTTCCAAATTCTACAGAGGTTAACAGTGGACGTTCCAGTTATTCTTCCTAAGAGGCCGGACCTACTACATCAGGGACCATTCCTGCATCAGAACCCAGGGTTTCTAAAATTGGCAGCCTGGATCCTGAAAGCGTCTTCCTGAGAACAAACGAACGATATGGAAAATAGGAAATCGTCCTCACCGGTAATTCGGTTTCCATTCGCCGATTTTACCTGAATTGCCCCGGGTTTTTTGGCGCACGCGATCGGATTGTGGCGCATCAGCGCTGGTGTGCACGCAACGGAAATCGGGGGCGTGGACGTACGAAAACCCAACAGATTCGGAAAACCCGCCGCATTTTAAAAAAAACAAAAAAAATGTGTTGCTTGCCTGCACCCGGCCTGGCTTGGTCAACTTCAGTGCACTCCGACGGAATTCGGTGCAGCAGCTTCACCTAGTGGACATCGGGCGCACTACCTTAGTGAGTCGCCGGAAGACCCGAATCCTCCACACAGAACGCGCCGCTGGATTCGTGAATGGACCGGGTAAGTAAATCTGCCCCAATAACCGTGTTTGATATATTTGATGACCACCTTCCCATTGGAAAAGCTTTCCCTTGTTCCAGTGTTGCAACTTTTTAAGATGTTCTAGCCAAAAATATATTCCCCTTACCCATTACTTACTGGGGTATCAGATATGTCTTTTTAATATTTCATTTCTGAAATTAGGGGATGTCCTATGACTTTAGAGTTCGCCTCTAGGAGGAATTTGTGCAGGGGCACAGACTGGGCTGTGGGTACTGACTGGGGAACAGGACAATCTCTGTAGCTAGGTATGAGCAGAAAGCAGGGGACGTTTACCTCCAGTGAACATTCACTAAGTATCTGTCTCCAAATTTTCCCAGCGTTCAATAATGTTTTATTGGTTAATACCTAATAGCATAGAGTATAGGGTTGTGCTGTATTTTCACTGTTCTAAGGGTCTTATTCCCCATATCAATATATTAGATAAGAACTATATAGTTTTGGATATAGTAAATGTTTTAATTACAATGATGAAACCTCATCTTTTATCAAACAACTTGTACCTTGTATGTAGGGAGCTATTAAAGGGAATCTGTCATGGTTATTTGGGACACTAAACTACCCCACAGATCCTTATGGACTGATGGTTTACTATCCCAAATCGCCCAACACGATCACATTAAAAAAAAAAAAAAAAGACTTGTATGTACCTCGTCTGCAGCTTTTGGCACTTGCACGTTGCAGCTAGTGAAGCTGGCATACTGCAACCAAACCCAGGCCCCGGGTTCACTTTACAAGCGCCGTTGGTATGACACTTGCGCAGTGAAGCCGGGATGCAAGAGGAGGTGCGAGTAATGTGCCTCATTGCACACACATCTAGGCAAGTAGTATAAATAGTTTTTGGGGTTTTTTTTTTCTTCTTCATTTTTATGCAACTCAAAAGCAATATAAACATCAATTTAGGACCTTAAACCACACACCTGACCACTGCTCGTTAAGTGGTGTTCTTGTAATAATACTTGATATAAATTGTGGAGAATTTCCATTTGATTGTATTGTTTTTTTGTCTTTTTTTTAATACCTTTTAGCAGATCACATTTTGCAATTCACAACAGAAGAAGAAAAAACACAATCACTGGAAGATAATTGTTTGTTTCATGAATCCTCTAGTCTCAATCCAACAGAAAGAGGGAGTAATCCACTGCTTGGATTTCATAAGTTTCAGATCCCAAGGAGCTCAGCAACCATAGCTCTTGGACCTGCAGCCCGTTTAGCTGCCACCCCTGGAAGTCTTTTAAATTGGGTCACTGAGCCCGGAAAAGTGTAATGGACAATGGGAAGTGATGCTTTTTTTTTCACCCTCAAAGCTTTCTCATTGTAATGTAATTTTTTTTTTTTTTTTTTTTTTTTTTAGTTTATGCTTTTTATAAATGAATGTTTGATTTTTGAGTTTTTGTTGTAGATCTGAAGCCAATTTATATGCCCTAACCACAGATCAGTATAAAGCGTTGACTTCTTTATTAGAATTTGTTTTCTGGCTTTGACTGAATCAAAAACTGCTTTGCGATTCAAGCCTAAATATTTGTCTGCAAGATCGTTTACATTGTTGTATATTTGTAAAAAAAAAAAAAGTGACTTGCATTGCAATAAGCCTGGAGTGATGTGTGTAGTGTAATTACTGTGTAGTAGTGGCTGTAATTCCTGATACGTACACACACACACAGTGCTAATTTATTAAACATGGAAAACTGAAATATTACATGGTCATAAATATTCTAACCCTTTTCTGTGACACTCATGCTATTTAACACACATGCTGTTCATTTCTTTCTGATACTCATTGAGATGGTTATACTCCTTCATTGGAGTCCAGCTGTGTTTATTTAAGCTACAAAAGAATTTCTGCAACACTCAAGGTTCCTAAGAGCACAGTGGCCTCCATAATCCTTAAATTAAAGAAGTTAGGATGACCACAACTCTTTCTAAACCTGGACATCCAGCCCAACTAAGCAATCGTTGGAGAAGAGCATTGGTGAGAGCTAAAGATCCCCAAGATCTGCAGTAGAGAGATAGAAACTTCAACTATCACTACAGCTTCCACCAGTCAGGGCTATATGGCAGAATGTGCCGACAGAAGCCTCTCGTCAGGGCAAGACATGAAAGCTGCATACAGTTTGCAAAAAACCACATGAAGGATTCCCAGACTATGAGAAATAAGATTCTCTGGTCTGATGAGATGAAGATTGAACTTTTTGCTGTTAACCTGACAAATACAGTCCCAACAGTGACACATGGTGGTGACAGAATTGTGCTATGGGGGCAAGGACAGGATGGCTTGTTACAATTGAAGGAAATATGAATGCAGCCAAGTACAGAGAAAACCTCTTCCAGAGTGCTCTGCACCTTAGGCTAGGCTGAAGCTTCACCTACTAACAAGACAATGACCCTAAGCACACAGCTAAAATAACAAAGCAGAGACTTCAGAACAACTGTGTGACCATTCCTGACTGGCCCAGACAGAATGGCATATTTTAAGCTTTTAACTTTACCCACTGAATGTGTATAGTGTGCTGTTGTTAACAATTGATGAGGGCTCACGGGCTGTATTGTACAGTAACTCTAAAAACCTCTAAAGGAAATCAACCACTTAAAAAAAAAACAAAGGCTACTACAAATACTCCGCTTCTCTTTATCTTGATCCTGGCATCGGGATCACCCAGAAAAGAAATGTAGAATTAATCAGCCATCCGGAGCAGCGGAGGCGAGTATTTCTATTTTGTGTTTTTTTTTAAGTGGTTGATTTCCTTTAAAGGGGGTATTCCCATCTGGGCATTTACTTTTAATTAAATTCATTTGCCTTATGTAAACATTTCATCAATTGGATGTTAATAAACAAAATGTTCCTGTGTGAAGATAATTTCTCATAAATGTAGCCATGTTGTCCCTTAGAAACCAGATAGCTTCCTCGGATACGACCACCTCACATTTTGGCAGCGGTGGCCAGACATGCGCTATAGAGTCCTGCCTGACCACCTGGATTCAGCGATCATTACCACAGGAAGGGTGCGGGACATGTAGTAACTCCCGGACATTTCATATACAAAAACAATTAGTTTCTTTGTGCAATCCCTCCAGCAGAGGTGGTCGTATCCGAGGAAGCTATCTCGTTTCTAAGGGACCATATCACTACATTTATGAGAAATTATCTTCACACAGGAACATTTTTTTTATAAACATCTAATTGAAGAAATGTTTACATATGGCAGATTAATGGAACTGAATGTGAATGCCCAGACGAGAACACCCCTTTAAGTACAGTGGTTAATTGCAAACAAGGAACTTAAATAGTGGTGCCACATAGAAGTTGATATCTTGGTCTGATCGTCCCTCAGGAAGTTATGAAAAAATTCAAATCAATAAAAACATTGAGCTCATCCTGCAAAAAAATACAACTTACCCAGCTCCAAATGCCAAAGTACAAATGATAGTTTTCAAATCCAAGCTCTGTGCGACGCTGCATAATCTGTGTGCGCTATATAAAGGAATTATTAGTAACCCGTTACCGATGTGATATAAGAGTACGTCACATGTTGGCTTGGGTATATGGAGATAGCCTCATGAGCTCTCTCCATACAAGGTTGGAATTTACTGCATATTGCAACAAACACCGACCGGAGCTGACAGAGTAAAATGAAAAACACAGTCGGTCTTCCAATGCACTCAAATCAAACTGTTTATTTCAAACAGATACAGCTATATTTTAACACATGAAGATCAGCATTTGGGATGTTGATAAGACACTTAGATTCTATTGGCCATTATGTTTTTGTACCAGCACATTCTGAGAAAAATGACTAGGCCGTGTTTACAGCCATGCTTATCTACACAATGGCTCCTAGAAGCTTCTTCATAACCAAAATAAATAACAAGAATACAGAGGCCCGAAGGACGGTAAGAAATGCCAAGGATACTGTGAAAAGGCAAACAACAGTTTAAATGAGAAAAATAGCTGAATTAAAACATTTAACCCTATAGCTTCTAAGAGGGAAGCATACCCCCCCCCCCCCAAGGTGGCCGCTGTATCTAAGATGGCGGACAGTAGTCAAGATGGCGTCCGAAACCAGTGCGACCTCCTTAACAGGTAACAACCGTGATCGTTGCTAGTCCTTCGTTCATTGCTCTCTGTGAAGTCATCTGGGAGCAGCGATCTGTTACCATGACAGCCTTGGGTCATACAAAGACCTGAGGCTGTCCGATTTTAGCCGATCTATTGCAATGTGCGATCTGCAGTATAGATGATGTGGAAAATCCCCATACGCGGGCACATCGTATATTGTAGGACCAGGTTATTCCCGGCATTTAGCGCCCAAAGTTGAATTGTGTCAGTTTTTGCAGCATATACAAAATGTAATATAAAGTGATCAAAACGCCATACAGCCCTTAAAATTGTAGCATAGAAATTGATCATCTCATCTTGCAGACAATGACACCACAGAAAGCTCCTTCCACTGAAGTGTAAAAAAGTTATTGGCAAACTCTAAAACCTATTTAAATTCGGTATCCCCATGACCGTTCCTGCTACCATTAGATTCAAAAACTGCTTCAGGCTGCTTTCACACGATGAGTTTGCAATGTGTTTTTAAATGCGTTGGACAAAATACTTAAATCACATGTAAATACATTTTCTTAGCAGCAGTTTGTGGTGTGTGACATTCTTAGTCATCATTAATGTAAAAAGACAAAACACATGTTACTACTTGCAGAACACAAATGCGTTTGATGCATTTTGCCCAATGCATTTAAATTGCAGACACAATTAGCTGTGTTCACACTCTGTTATTGAATTACTTTTAGGAAGGCAATTCCAGCACCATGGACAGAAGTTTTTCCCTATCACATCTGCGTTTTCACTGAAAGACTTGTGATCGGGATGGTGCACCACATGTTTTGCATCCTGCACATGCGCTTGGAATTAACTCTTCCCCAATGTGCTGAGGCTGCAGAGGATGTGTGCTGTGTCGTGACCTCACTGCTGCATCTCTGTTTACATACAGAGACCGGGCTAATGGGAGGCACATTGCTGTACAACTGCTTTCTTGTTTTTATAGCCTCCCCCACTCCACTGGTAAAATAGTAGGGACAACCCTTTTAATCATAAAGGCTGTGTATGTGTGTGTATATACATAGTCGGCTCCAGTTTCAGTAGGCTCCTGGGCAATAGAGCCTCAGTGGACCCCTTTGCAGTGAACTCACGTGGTGGCATTAGAAATTCAGAAACTAAAACAGCCTCCTGTTCCCTAACAATTTCAAGTTTATTATACCAATCGGGCCCCTCATGGTTATTTTATATAAAGCCCCCTTCACCGACTATGGATTCATTAGATACAGCCACCTTTTTCTACATGGATTCCTTATGTACAGCCTTATGTGGGCCCCTCTGCATCTCTGGGCCCGGCACTCCACTGGCCCTATATATATATATATATATACACACACACACGGACATGTTCAGAAGTATATGAAAACAGAACAAAAACCAAGCTCAGCGTTGAATGCAAAATTGTGAGCTTATGTGTGAAGCAGCGCATTTGGAGGATATGTCAACTGCGTCTCACGAGAACTCAGCTCTGAAGATTTAGAGACCATCTCCTACACTTTCTTATGACAAATTTAATAGTGTTCTGTTGTTTCCCTAGAGATCACAATTATGCCCCTAGTAGTCAAAGTTATGCCCCACAGTAGCCATTAGTCACAATGTCAATGCCCTGCTCTTTCTCTGGGCCCCATGACAACCCCTCCACGTGCCCTCTGAAACATTGAAGGGATTTACCGCAGTACGAACCTCTTTCTTGCGCTACTATTCTTCTGCTTCCCCTCCTGACAGGCCGCCCAGCTTCAGTGGCACTGGTATGTGGCTACTTTGAATCCTCTGCCGCTGCAGGTGACCAATATGTGACCTATGACTGACACACTGCAATGGAAAGTTATGCTCTGCTGATAATACCACTGACATTGTTTACAGAAACAGGAATCTTAAAAAATCTTTTGAAAATAACTAAAAAAAAAATGAAACTTTGTGGAAGAACTGACAATTAAAAAAAAAAATATTTACAAAAACATCCCAAACCAGGTTGATGCACATCCCTGGAACTTTGCCAACTACAAAGAACTGCCGAAGCTGTTGCATGAACTGTGTTTTTGGAACTGATGAATTGTGGTTGTGGAATAATAGCTTTTCAAAGTCCAGCAATTTTGCTACACTCCCAGTATGGACCAGGGCTCGTGTGTGAGAAGATCCAAGCTTCCACTTTTCTCCATTGTTTGGGAATTCTGAATGCTTCCCTGTGGTGTGCACAAGCTTGGTAATGGTTTTGGTGGTTTCTCCCGTTGCGGGAATGAAGGTTGTCTTGTCACTCAGGAGGCTGTGATTGAGGCTTAGACAAATGAAGCAGCAGGGTGAACCTAAGATATTTCAATATTTTCGGGTGCGTTTCATCCACTACAGCTCATCTTTTGTTTCCCGGGGGCTTGTCATACGTGGTGGTCAGATTGTCGCTCACTTCAGGGACTGGCAGCACAATGTGCAAATGACATGTCTTGTTTTCTGCACTTGAAAAAATGCTAACCCATGGAGATCATGTGGGCCAACCTTTGTGTGGTCAGTCCCTGGGCACATTGGGCAGTAGCAGGCAATGGGGCACATTTATTTACCTGTCCCATCGCGATCCCCGATCCGGCATGTCCGACGAGGATTCGGAGCTGCCCCGATTCACTAAGTTCGTGCGTCCTATTTCCTGCATGTGTCGCTTCCCCGCTGAGGCCCGCCGGTGTTCACCTTCTTCTTCCCGGTGCATGTGAGTGCTGATCTTGTGACACAATTTGAATTTTAAATTCCGCGGTTTGTCCGAATCAGTCGGGTTGTCCAATGGCCACACCCCCCGATTTGTGTCAGATGAAAGCCGGCAATTCACCTGGGGCAATTCAGCGCAAATCAGACATAGTCGGGAAACCCGACATAATCGCGGTACGCAAACCCTTACTAAAGGGGCTTTGTGACCACCAACTCTTCCTCTGACAAATAATTGGCTCTATTCCATGTTGGGTCCTCACCTGTCCTGTCACATCTTTCCTTCTTGTCATTCTACACATTGGAAAAAGCCACAGTAGTTGGCAATTGGGTAGATCTGCTGTGATGGTCTGCTGTCCACATCCTCCAACACAAGTTGTTTGGCATCTGGGAAATTGGGTAGGCGCAGGTGACTGGCCCACAGATACCCATCTAATACAGTTATCTTAGAGCATTAGTGACTGCTCCATAATCTGTGGCTGAGATAGCCATGCTGTTTGAACAGAGTGAGGGGGTTAAAGACAATCCAATAAAACTTAAAGAGGACCTTTCACCTCTAAAGACTGAACTAGGGGCTGCTTACTAAACTATAATGCTAAAAAACACTGCTGTGCTGTACAATTGAAAACGCCGGACCGCACTGTAAGTGGTCGGCGTATTCATGACCCTGCCTCTCCCCCGAGACCACCCTTCACGCGGCAGTCACCACCTTTAATCCTGCCCCCTCATTAGGCGCGATCCGGCGTTTTCTACTGTACAGTGCTGCAGTGTTTGTTAGCTTTCTCAGTGGTTTCCGATAATGCTAGACACTTTGGCGTCTGTTGTAGCACTAAAGTAAGCAGCTCCTAGTGCAGTTTTTAGAGGTGACATGTCCTCTTTAAGGCTCTCTTTTTAATATAATTGATCGATGCCTCAACCTCATCTAGCCTTTCATATCTGTGACCTACAAGATTAGGCTATAATCACTGTGTCGACAGAAAGCTGCAGCAGGCATGGATGTAATACGTTGTCTCGCTACAGCACCAGCTCCATCACCATGGCCCTTATCTGCGACTTCCTTCATTTTCACTAACTCTCAGTTCTCGTCACTGTGTTATAAGTGCAAGTATACACCCACAGATACTATACACAGTACTTCACACTGCCTCGAAAAGGACAATTATTTAACATTTGTGCTTTGCTGCCATTCTACATGCCTCACTCCAGTGCTGTTTGGGTCCACTCATCACTACTCATATCATCTTCTAGTACAGTGACATTAAATACATAACAGGATTTTATTTATTTTTTTATCTTATGTTATTATATGAAGCACTTTACCTTGCCAAATATGCGCAGGACAACTGACATTTTGAAAACCCCAATTTTGCAGTCATTTTTGAAAATTGTTGTCCCCATTGATTTCAGTGTGGTCACTGAACTGAACTTTTCACTTGAAAACTACGGTAATTTTGACAAACCCCTCATCACTAGTGATAAATCTTGTGCAACACATTTTAGTATTTTGGTGCATTTTATGACAATTTACAAATTGCTGAATATGCGCGGTGTTTTTCTTTTATATGAACATTCATCAAAGATGAAACCAAGTGGAATTGTGTCAATCTCTTTTGCTTGTCTTAATGAGAAATTATACTTACGCATACCTTTAAAAATTTAACATAAACTGAGACTATTATTGATTATTGCTCCATGTACAATACACACACAGAGGTGGGCATTAATCATAGTGTGTCTCAGGTTCGAATATTTTTGTGCCTGGTGTAAGAGATTTATATCTGGGGCTCAATCCCCCCATTGCAAGGTGACTTTCATATTAACTCTCTCATGGTTCCCCGGTACTGGGACGAGATGTACAAACTAAGATACACATGTAGGTGAACTTCACATATTATTTATCACACCGAGCACCATCTCCAGGGAGACATAATGTTTATACTAATTGTCCTTGTGTTAGCTCTGTATAGGTCACAACATGGCCTTCATGCAGAGAACCTTCAGAAAGATAAGGCAGCTAATGAAGACACCGTCATTTCTAAACACTTTCATACTGGATGAAGTCTCCAGTCATTTTGATGGCTGTACACAGGACAACATAATCCCCGGCTAAGACTTAAATGTCCACTTGATCTACAAAATAGCATCTGTAGAGGAATATATCTCCCACACTGCTTTGTTCCTTTCCTTGGCTTATTATTATCATCATTTCAGCCTAATTTAATTAGTCTCCAATTATTTTTTACAAGTAGATCTCATTTGCGACCAATAATGAAGCTACAATGAGAAAAGGTGACAGAAGGTAAATTTTTTGCACAAAAAAGTCACTGTGTCAGGATTCGGGATTAGTGGATCCTCTGGGCCACTGCGGGAGGTGGTACTAGCCGACACCTGGGACCGTAATCTAAGTGGCACCTGGTCTTCACCAGAGCCTGCCGCAAAGCGGGATGGTCTTGCTGCGGCAGGGTGCCAGATCGTTCCACAGGTGCGACTAGCCCGTGGTGGCAGCCGAGGTCGAGTTACCTTAGCAGAAGACAGTCTTATGGTCTGGTTCAGGCAAAGTGGAAGGGCAGGTGGCAGAGATGCAAGGTGAAGTCCAAACCGGGGTCAGCAACGGGAGTTCCAGGCAGATGGGAACTGGAACACGGGCACACAGGACACAGGAACGCGGGCATTCGGGAACACGGGACTCAGGAGCAGGAACGCAAGTACACGAAGGAACGCCGGATCAGGAGCAGGAACACAGGAATGTCACAGTGAAGCTTTCTCAATTGCGTAGATTCGGCAGCGAAGGAAGGGAGGTGCTGGTTAATAAGGTGGAGGTGTTCAGCCAGCGCACCAATCAGCCCTCTAAATTTCCGACAGCCAGCATGCACGCCCTAGGAGGCGGGGACATGTGCACACGGCAGTCCGCTGGGGGACAGGTGAGTCCAGGGCTGTCAGAGCGGGGGGACACATGGAGGGACATGGGTGCACCTGCGATCCGAGACAGGGATGCATGTCCAAAGTCCAGATTAAATTTTGTTGTGTCGAGACTTAAAAGTTAAAGATATGTAAAAAAAAAAAAAAAAATATCTTGCTCAAATGAGTCTTTGCCTTTTTTATTATAATGTATAGGAAATAGAGTTTGATAAAATTTTTAGATCTGCACATAAAGACTGACAATAATCCTACTCAAAAATATGATCCTACAGAAAATAAGGTGACTGGACGCAAAATGATAGATGCAGTGTAAACATCTGCAGAACAGCCACTATGTCAAAACCACTAAGTGCCGGACATTTGCTTGCAATCAAAAAAGCTGTAAATTATAGACAAATTTAATAACTGTGCCAAAAAATTGTGCAAAAAAACAGTCTAAAAAATTATGATCCATGCCCCCCAGAAAGGTTACACGAACCTGAATTATATTTCTCCTCCTAAACCGTCTACTTAGTACTCTCATGGAGAACATTTTCAGACCAGTTATTCTACATGTACTCCATATGGAATCATTTTTTTGTGAAGCCTACATTTTCAGCCTTATGGCAAATATTTGCATATCAATTGTATTTGAATGTTTTATACATATATTTTATGTTATTTGTTATAAATTATATTTCACAAGATATTATACGGGATGTTTATGGGGTGTCTATTTTCATACATCACATCTGGGATCATAGTTGTTTTCCATTGTTTGTTCGGTCTGTTAATAAAGATTTCCCTTTACTTTTTTATTATACATTGGTTCAGCGCCAATGTTTTGCAAAAACACATCACACTCACATTTATTCTCAGAAATTAAATTTTTTTAAATTTTATTGAGATGAAATTACATTGACTTTAGTAGAGCCCTGAATTCACTTGAAAGCTGCAGTTCCTGTGAAGAATAAAGGAGAATATATTAGACTACATGCTGTCAGGGAGACCTGCACTAATGTAGAAGCCAATGTGTAGAAGCTAATGTGACCAGCCTATAGTTAAAGGCGAATAAAATAATTCCTGCCAATGGATGGAGCAAACAGATATTACATACTACAGAATTGTTTTCCATTAAGCACTTGATATTTAGAAGGCATTCATTCGTTGAGCGGTGTCAAACTCATTTTCATTGTGGGTCACATAAACCTCATGGTTGCCTTAAAGGGGTCAAATTTAATTCTATTACTGTATAATTGTATTTTTTTTTTTTACTATTTCTTAGGCCCTCTAAGGTTTTTTAACCTTAGACTGTTCGTTTCTACCCTATACTACCATACTCTTGTATGGCAGTATATGGCAACATAGGATTCAAATCTCCAGAAGCCATACAGCCTCGGGTCTGACAAAGATGGCGGCACACATGCAATTAAAGGGATAATACACGGTATTGGCAGTGGGTGTTTACTGTGATATGCAGCAAACCTAACCTCTTTATGATGAGGGCTCACTCCATAGCTCTGCACTATATATGTTCTGCGCAGAGCCTGAAGCAGATATAAGTATATAAATGTGTGTAGTTGTATAAACATGTCTGTACAAACAGACGTGTCACTTTTCCACTATAAAATAGCGACCCTGCGATAAATGAAACCCTTTGGAAAATGGAAGGTGAATGGAAAGTCTTCACAGTACACACAGTAGCTTCTATCTACAGCAGCATCTATGAAAAACAGAAGCTTAACCACAAATCAATTATTATTTTCAGGAATTCTATGCCAGTTTTCTGGTGTAAAAGCCCTGATAAATATCCCCACTGGCTATATAAACTGTACTTACCCCTTCACTTTCTAAGTTAGACAGAACATCTTTAAGTGTCGGTTTTATCTGTAATGTAAGAGTTTATATTAATATTGTATGAGAGATCTGAAAGCTATATAAAACAATTATTGCTGAAAACCATAATTTACACAAAATTTACACAATTTCTTAGCTTACTCAGAGCTGGATTACAGGCGGGGCTCTTGGGGCATGGGCCCAGGGCCCCCACCACATTGCCCATGAATGGACACCAATCAGTCCCAAAAAGTCAGCAACTACTTTCGTGTGCAATCCGCCCAAGTTGTCCACTGAATCAGCACCTGCAAGCAGCAGCCGCCGGCCTCGGTGAGAGTTCCCGCAGATGCTGATTCTCATGGGTCTCATCACTGAGACACCCACTGAACGGCAAGTTAGGCCCTAAACCAGTGGTGGCGAACCTATGGCACGGGTGCCAGAGGTGGCACTCAGAGCCCTCTCTATGGGCACCTGCGCCATCACCCCAGCGCAGAGTTCACCAGACAGGACTCAAGGCCTCTTGCAGTCCCAGGCAGCCCAGGTCCCTAGAAGGAAACTACAATGATAATCCAAACTTCTACTCCTTCCTTCTACTGTATTGGTGTCCTCAGGTGCCTATACAATTTAAACATGTGACGGACCAGGAATTAATAAGTTACTGCTTAAATTGTTGCATCGGCACTTTGCGAAAAATATGTGGGTTTTGGTTGTAGTTTGGGCACTCAGTGTCTAAAAGGTTTGCCATCACTGCCCTATACCATGGATAGGGCCTAACTTCTGTTTGTGGGAAAATCCCTTTAAGCATCTGTTTTCTTTTTATGTAGGTTCATTAGAATAGAATTTATAAAAAACTTACATCTCCAAGTAGCGTGTCCACAAGTGGAGAAAGTATTTTGCAAAGATCTGCAGTGGTTTCCACCTACAATTTATTTTTTTTAATTGAGGTTTAAGATAACAGTATTAAATATAAGACATAATATGTGAAAGCATCTGAGTAACCAAAGCTGTGTGTAGTCAGATTGGGTGGGAGAACAAAAAAAGGGGCTTTTTTGAGTGACGCTCTCTACACCCAAGGGAAGCAAAGCCGAGTAATATGGAGAGAAATTACATGAGTTTATTGATAGGGCAATGCGTTTCAACAATTAATTGGTGTCTTTGTCAGGCCAAAAGCAACAGTACAAATAAACACAAGGATAGAAGATTACTATCTTTGTAATCTTGTAATCTCTGTACTATTGTATTTTACTCTTACTGTACTTACCAAAGCTTGACACCTGTATGTACATCTATTCTTATTGACATACACTCCACATACTTATACCCGGTCCTGCATAAGTAAACTACAGATCCGAGCTGCAGTTAACCTGAGATTTCTGTGGCTGGTGGCTCGGATGAACTTATCCTCTGCAGCGGAGGGGACTCTTGGTCTTCCTTTCCTGGGGTGGTCCTCATGTGAGCCAGTCTCATTGTAGTGCTTGATGTCTTTTGCAACTGCACTTACGGACACTTAAAGTTTTCCCAATTTTTTCGCATCGACTGACCCTCATTTCCTAAAGTAATGGTGGCCACTTGTTTTTCTTTACTAAGTTGCTTTTGTCTATTCAGTAGGACTATCAGCTGTGTATCCACCTGACTTCTGCACAACACAACTGATGGTCCCAACCCCATTAAAAAGGCAAGAAATCCCAATTATTAAACCTGAAAGGGCACCTGTGATGTGAAAACCTTTTCTTCTAACTACCTCTTAAAGCTCATCAAGAGAATGCCAAGAGTGAATGAGAAGGTGTGTCCAAACTTTTGGTCTACTGTATATATATTATACAGTATATACATCATATATACTCGAGTATAGGCTGAGTTTTTCAGCACAAAAATTGTACTGATAAAACCTAACTTTGTACTCACCTTTCCAAAGCCCCCCGCAGGTTCTTGCTTCGGATGCTCCGATGCCTCTTCAGCTCCTCTTCGGGTCCTACAGGTCTTCTAAGGGTCCCCTTTCGATGTCGGTGGCTCACAAACAATGACGTAGGCAAGCGGCTCACGTCATTGTGTGTGCCAGCCGTGTGCAGGGACCCAAAGAGGAGCCGAACGACTGGAAGAGGACCCATGGACCCAAAGAGGCACCGGGGGATTCCGAAGCAAGAAGAGGACCTGCAGAGGGTGTCAGAAAACTGAATACAGTGTAAATTATTTTTAATTAATGGCTTGGCATACTCGGGACAAGGGGCTGGCCGGCTATATACTGGGGGGCTGGCTATATACTGCAGGGGATGGCAGGCTATATACTGGGGGGGCTGGCTATATACTGCAGGGGCTGGCAGGCTATATACTGGGGGAGATGTGCTGGATATATACTCCTAGGGCTGGCAGGCTATATACTGCAGGGGCTGGCAGGTTATATACTAGGGGGGCAGGGGCTGGCAGGCTATATACTGGGGGGCTGGCTATATACTGCAGTGGCTGGCAGGCTATATACTGGGGGGCTGGCTATATACTGCAGGGGCGTGCAGGCTATATACTGGGGGGCTGGCAATATACTGGGGGGCAGGGAATGGCAGGCTATATACATATACACACAAAATATATATATCTTATGGACTGAAGAATCTTACCGGAATAGCATCGAAATTCAGATTCTGTGCATCATCTTCCAAACAGCCAACATTTCCCTATTAAAAAAAGAAGACACAAATCAGGATGAAGGCCATGAGAAATTAGATGCTAGATGTTGACTCCACGCCACTCCAAGCCTTGCAAGCAAGTGTAGCTACTGATGTTCTAAAATAAGTCAATTTAAAACATTAATTGTCAGAAATGAACCAGAAATTTGGGAAACCCAAACCCATAGTGGCCAGAGCAGGAGAAACAAGTATCATAAAGGCTCCTTATTTCTGTGTTGTGGCAGAACTTTCTTCAGCTGATGTGCGGGTGGAAAGTGCCCATGGGTTGCAGAATCCATGGCTTATATATGGTCTCGTTGGATCACAACACCTCACTAGTGAAGTCCCAAAGTCTGAGAAAGCCACAGATTGGTCAAAGTAGGTCCTGAGACACCCCACTAAGGTGAAATGTAAAAAGATGTCCCCCATTCCCCACATTAGGAAGGTTACACCATTGCATAACACCCAGAACAACCAGTGGTTGGGTGCTGCCGAAGTTCACTCTTCCTCTCACTTTCAGGGGAGCGAGGAGAAATACATTCAGTGGGACATGTCGCAAATCCAGCATTTCTAGTAGAATAGACAAAAAAGCATAAATACTGTATTTTCTGGTGGGTTCTGTTTTCATGTTTAACATTTTGGGAATTGTGCAACCTTTTAATCACTTTTTATAAGTGAACACAGAACACAGTGGTGTAACATGTCGTGGTGCAGAGGATACGGTCGCGACCAAGCTCAAGTGGCTGAGGGAACCCATAAGGCGTCACTTTCCCATATGAGAAGACTCAGGTACCAGTGTATTTCTTCTTCCTTGTTAAATCTCCTGCTCTGCTTAGAGGAAGAGCAGGGATAGGCTAGAGCCACAGCCAATGGCATAACTAGAGTCCTGGGGACCCCGGGTCAATATTTATGAAAGGCCTCCCCCCCTTTATTTACAATACAACACATACAACACTTGCAAGCATAAAAAGTTACCTTTGGTCATAGTTAGACTATAGTAAAAAAATCTGTTATCTTTTTACATTTAAATAGTAAAAGAATGACTAAAAGGAACCTTCAATGCTGCACGTCTATTGTAAATTATGGCAAAATATTTGATTTCCGTTTTTTATCCTCCATAGTCGAAAAGAATAACCAAAACCAAAAGTGTGGATGCAGCTAGTCAGCACCCGCCCCCACCCATCACAACACGTTTCAAATTACCATTGTACAGCACATGACATATCAATGCTATGCACTTTAGGAGGTTGGTCAGTGATCCTCCGCACCGTACAACTATAAACATCACAGTCACTTACAGGTTCGTGTCACCTATATAACTATACTGTGCTCCTAAATAATGCTTCCCCCTCACACCACAACTGACCACATTGTGCTCCCCACAAATACACCTCACACAGCTGCATACGCCAAAGTATGAACAAGTTATTAGTGTCAAAATGTGTAAAAATCATTAAAAAAAATCATGCAAAAAGGCTTAAATTTTTTAAAAAATTTTTAAAACCTAAATAAATTTGGTATCCCTGTAATAGCACTGATCTAAACAATAAAGGGCAGGTGTCAGGTGTGACAGACACATATAAATCTCCCCAATATAAGATATAAAATGATACTGCATTGTATACACATGTACTATATGTAGGGCCGGATTAAGGATGGTCGGGCCCCTGGGCGCAAAATCTGGTGGAAGAGCTTACTGAGTGTAGCGTACATACACATCCTCCTGCCGCATCCCCAGTAACACAGCTACATACAGCCGCCTCGTCCCCAGTAATACAGGTTATATACAACCACCTCTCCCCCAGTAACACAGCTACATACAGCCGCCTCGCCCCCAGTAACACCGCTACATACAGCCGCCTCTCCACCAGTAACACAGTTACATACAGCTGCCTCGCCCCCAGTAACACCGCTACATACAGCCGCCTCTCCCCCAGTAACACAGTTACATACAGCCGCTTCATCCCCAGTAACACAGCTACATACAGCCGCCTCACCCCAGTAACACAGCTACATACAGCCGCCTCTCCCCCAGTAACACAGCTACATACAGCCGCCTAGCCCCCAGTAACACAGCTATTTACAGTGCCTCACCCCCAGTAACACAGCTACATACAACCGCCTCATCCCCAAATGCTGCATCCCTACAGCGCACTTTGGAAGTACAAAAAACTGGCTATTAATTTGGTGCAAATGGCCCTGTACAATTTATTTGTAATTTACGAAAAGACCGGCCACCAGGAATCTTGCGCGGCTGGGACAAGTATTTTACAGGGGATTGTGTCACACGTGATCAGATTGTGGCGCAGCTGCGCAGGCTTTGACGCAAAAGAAATTAGGTGTCGGGCCATCGGACGATCCGACAGATTCAGACTGAGTGCAGGATTTAACTTTCAAATTGTGTCGCAAGATCAAGCACTTACAGGAAGAAAAGGTGAAATCTGTCAGACCTGAGCGGGGAAGCAACACATGCAGGATATTGGGCGCACAATCTTAGTGAATTGCGGCTGTCAGGGTTTGGGGTCAGGGGTCAGTGGACCCCCTGGACCACCGCGGGTATGGTACTAGCCGACACCTGGGACCGGAGTCTGAGTGGCACCTGGTCTTCACCAGAGCCCGCCACAAAGTGGGATGGTCTTGCAGCGACGGGGTGCCACCAGTTCCTTCCACAGGTGTGACTAGCCTGCGGTTGCAGCCAAGGTGGCAGTACAGAAACGTGATCCATGCTCAATGTCAGGAACAGGCACAAAGTCAGGGCAAGAGATGCAGAGGTCAGGTACTAGGTCACAACAAGAGGTCAACACAGAGGCAGGAAACGAGAACAAGGAACGACACAGGAACTCACAGGGAAGCTTTCTCTAGGGCTAATGAGCGCAAAGATCCGTCAGGGAATTCTGGGAAAAGCCGGATGTAAAAGGAAACGCGGAAGTACCAGCGCCAATCAGCAGTGCGCTGGCCCTTTAAATCTTTGAATGCCGACAGTACAGGCAGAGGTATAAAAATCAGTAAAAAGGTTGTATATTTTCTTTGTACAAAAGGTTTAATTTAAAAAAATCTATTATAACATAATAAAACGAATACATATTTTTGGTATAAACGAATAAAGGGGACTTGTTATTTGGACAGTACTATAAAGGCCGTAAATACAGTTCAAAAGAAAATGTTTTCACCAATTATCCTAATGTATATATAGATTTACATTTTGGAGCATATTGATAATATTGTATCACTTACAATATTGGAGAAACTTACCAAAGCTCCTACAACATGTGGTACATTCATAATTGGTTTCTTCATCTAAAATCAAACAATTAATAAAAGAAACAGCTGTAGTGAAATAATGCCTTTAGATTCACCATGCTTGACTTATTTAGCTTATATACCTTATGAAGAGGTTATTTTTACACTATTTTCAGCACATGAGAAACTTTTCAAGAAGGAATTGGACCAACCCTATTACCCACTTAACGACTTGGCCATTTTGCACCTGTCTGACACTACCTTCTTTTCCAAATGTGACATGTGTCACTTAATGAGGTACTGTATTTTTCGGACTATAAGGCGCACAAAAAATCCATTGATTTTCTCCAAAATCAAAGGTGCGCCTAATAGTCCAGTGCGCCTTCTATATGAACCGTACTTACAGACAACAGCTGCCTTGTACTGTGCATAGGTCTGCCACCTGCTGGTCTTTATAATCCTTATAATCAGGTGCGCCTTATAATCCAGTGCGCTTTATATATGAACCTAAATGTTTTAGCAGGCATTTATTGATGGTGCGCCTTATAATCCGGTGCGCCTTATAGTCCGAAAAATACACTAATAATTTTTGAAAGCTTTAACATATGAAACTGATTTTGAGAATGTTTTTTGTGATACATTTGTGATACTTTAGCAACATTCTAAATTGTATACATTTTAGGCAGATAATTAAGTAATTTGGATGTTATGACTATTTGCTTTATGTCTGCTTTAACTTGGCACACTTTATTTTAACATGCTTCCCTTTTTTATGATGTCAGGAGGCTTATAAATTAAAGAGAAATTTTGCTGATTTTGGAGGGATCCTTTTAGAGACTGAGCTCAAAATACCAACACGGTAATTTAACCTGAACTGCCACAACTTTCAATTGTATCGGCCTTCCAAGGACACCCACACAGTTGAAAGAAGAAGAGCAAATTTGGACTATCATTGTAGCTTCTCTCCAGGGTCCCCCTGTAGAGGAAGAAACTTGGGGTCAGCAGGAGCTTCAAAGATAGTAAGGCCTATTCCTTCAGAGCCCAGCAGCCAAGAAAGTGTGATTTTAAAATAGTGTTGAGAATTGCAACTTTTGAGTTGCCTGGGACTGCGAAGATTCTTGTTTTGAAGTCAATTTAAAAAAGATGCACTATAAATTTTCATTTACAGTATTTTTCGGACTTTAAGGCGCACCAGAGTATAAGGAGCACCATGAATAAATGCCTGTTAAAACGTCTAGGTTAATATCAAGGTAGCCGTTGTCTTTAAGTGCAGTTCATATATAAGGCGCACTGGACTATAAGGCACACCTTTGATTTCTGAGAAAATCTAAGGATTTTTAGTGTGCCTTATAGTCAGAAAAATACGTTTTTTATGTTTTACCATATCAACCATTTACCTCCAAAATATAAATGGGTAAATATCCCAAAAGTGTCACTTAGAAATGGTTACCTGATTCTGCTCCCCGTTCCTAGGTGACATAATTTCTTAAAGGGGTTATACCAAGTTTGTTATCCCTGTGACTGGAATGGATGAGGCACAGGTTGAGCATGCATCTTGTTGCTCCATTCAAAACTATAGGAGTATTAATAATAAAAATGCACAGTGTTTTGGTTTGTCATTCACTCCTTTTCACTGTCAATGAGACTGAAGGAAATTGTGTTTTCAATTACATAGTATTGACTGAAGAAGCAAGACAAATGTTTAACCTGTTAGTTAGAGACTGGGAACCCCAATCTTGTGATTTGTGGGGGACCCAGATGATGGACCCCAATGATAACATTATCATTTCCTGTCTTGTGGATAGGGCATAACAATAAGTCGCTTTACATTTCTGGGATCATATTTAAATAGCCAATATGGATAATATCATCCCTATTAAATCTATTTATATAGATGTAAGTGCAACAAATGAAACATGCGCATAAAAATGGCAAAAATTACAAGTAAATGTGTCCACGATTGTTACCTCAGAGGAAAGGTCTATTATGCCTTGAGCGATTGTGGGGGTTTGATGCTAAAATAAAACACATGGTGAATATAAACCAAATTTTTTGTTTACTTTTATTTTCCATATTATAGTCATTTATACATTATATTTACAAGACAGACAGTGTTGGCCTTCTGCGGGTGACTTAATTTGTTCTACATGTTGCTACGGCTGGTGTTACGCTACTGTGTGTAGTGTCCGTGATTCTAATGTGTTTCCTTGACAGAATTGGGTGCAGGGGGAGTAGAATCTTGTATAAAAACTCCATCTTGCATAGATGGACAAGCTTTATGGACTAATGGTGAGAATCCTAGTACAGGTGAACCCTGTGATTGAACTCAAGAGTGGGGGTTCATCACAATTATCTATACATTTATCAATGAACTTAACATGCCATTTTGTGTCTATGAGGTCATACAGTATTCAAGTTTAGCCGATTTATTGCACTAATATTTGCAACTGAGAACTTTTGTGATATATTTATATAAGTTTTATATATTATGCTTACACTGGTGATCGCTTCCATACATTCAGAGGTCAAAAGTTTACTAGACTGGAACATAAAGAAAAATCAGGGAACATGCAACAAGCACTTTGCTTCAATAGGATTTCGAAATTTTTAGGAAGTTATAGAAAAATGTATAAATTCTTTTAAATAATATCATCTATATTTGTGTGACCAGCTTTGAAATCAGCATGTAATTTTTCTTAATGCCTTTGCATATCATACATTAGCAGGGAGGTTGTTCTAAACATCTTTAAAGGGATTGTCCGAGAGTTTTCAAAAACTTCTATGTGGCTGCTTAAAAAAAGAAACCTGTTCTTACCTCCACAGTCCCTCCTGCTGTGCCGCCCCGCTGTCTTTTTTTGTCTGTGCCCCTGGCCAGGCACCTTGGTGGGCCAGAAGCTGAACTCAGCGCAGCTTCCGTCCCCCAGGGGCATAGACCGGAGAGACGGCAGAGCTGGACACCAGGAGGGACCATGGAGGTAAATACAGGTTTAATTTTTTAAGCAGTTCCCTCCTGGCCACATTTTTTGAAAACCCTCGGAGAACGCCTTTAGACTAAGCAGATCTATTTGGAGCCAGTAATGGGACACTGCCAAAATAATACTTAAATTAACAGTATCTGTCGCTTTAATATGCAGATACTGTACATTATGAGAGAGCAGCACTTCTTCTGTCAGCCTCTGTGCGGCACCATCACTGTTACACAGGCAGCTTGATGACATTATTACACTGCTTGCCCCACTGCAGGAGCCAAAAGCAGGATGAGTAGGACGCCAGGAGCAGAGAAGAGCTAAGTGGTTTTATCATTTATGAAAGGGGCAGTAGTAAAATAATTACGGGGGCTTGTTGCACTATATATATATATATATATATATATATATTTATTTATATATTTATATATACACTGTATATACAAAGTTATGTGTATGTAAATTCATTTTAACAAGGTAGTGTATATTATATAATTTTGTTATTTTTGTACTGTTTAGACATATCTAGCACCAGAACTGTACAAAAGAGCTGGATTATTTTGCTGTACGGTGCTAGGTGCTATGTTTCTCTACTAAGCTCGGTTCTAGATCCGTATGGTTATTTCCTTACATATAAAGCTCGCTTTTGGGGCTTATTTTATAGCTAGAATTTTGTTCTGGTGCGTTATTTATGCAGATGATGGTAAACTATAATTTAAACAAAATTGTATGTGTGTATATACACTCACCGCCCACTTTATTAGGTACACCATGCTAGTAACGGGTTGGACCCCCTTTTGCCTTCAGAACTGCCTCAATTCTTCGTGGCATAGATTCAACAAGGTGCTGGAAGCATTCCTCAGAGATTTTGGTCCATATTGACATGATGGCATCACACAGTTGCCGCAGTTTTGTCGGCTGCACATCCATGATGCGAATCTCCCGTTCCACCACATCCCAAAGATGCTCTATTGGATTGAGATCTGGTGACTGTGAAGGCCATTTGAGTACAGTGAACTCATTGTCATGTTCAAGAAACCAGTCTGAGATGATTCCAGCTTTATGACATGGCGCATTATCCTGCTGAAAGTAGCCATCAGATGTTGGGTACATTGTGGTCATAAAGGGATGGACATGGTCAGCAACAATACTCAGGTAGGCTGTGGCGTTGCAACGATGCTCAATTGGTACCAAGGGGCCCAAAGAGTGCCAAGAAAATATTCCCCACACCATGACACCACCACCACCCGCCTGAACCGTTGATACAAGGCAGGATGGATCCATGCTTTCATGTTGTTGACGCCAAATTCTGACCCTACCACCCGAATGTCGCAGCAGAAATCGAGACTCATCAGACCAGGCAACGTTTTTCCAATCTTCTACTGTCCAATTTCAATGAGCTTGTGCAAATTGTAGCCTCAGTTTCTTGTTCTTAGTTGAAAGGAGTGGCCCGGTGTGGTCTTCTGCTGCTGTAGCCCATCTGCCTCAAAGTTCGACGTACTGTGCGTTCAGAGATGCTCTTCTGCCTACCTTGGTTGTAACGGGTGGCGATTTGAGTCACTGTTGCCTTTCTATCAGCTCGAACCAGTCTGCCCATTCTCCTCTGACCTCTGGCATCAACAAGACATTTCCGCCCACAGAACTGCCGCTCACTGGATGTTTTTTCTTTTTCGGACCATTCTCTGTAAACCCTAGAGATGGTTGTGCATGAAAATCCCAGTAGATCAGCAGTTTCTGAAATACTCAGACCAGCCCTTCTGGCATCAACAACCATGCCACGTTCAAAGGCCTCAAATCACCTTTCTTCCCCATACTGATGCTCGGTTTGAACTGTAGGAGATTGTCTTGACCATGTCTACATGACTAAATGCACTGAGTTGCCGCCATGTGATTGGCTGATTAGAAATTAAGTGTTAACGAGCAGTTGGACAGGTGTACCTAATTAAGTGGCCGGTGAGTAAATATATATACTGGACATTTTGGGACATGGCGATGCCTAACATGTTTACGATTTTACTGTTTAGTTTTATATCAGTTCTATTGAAATGCAGCGATTTGAAATTTGTTTTTAATTTTATTATTACATTTTTTTTTTTATTGAATTATTTTTTACTATTTAAGTACTTTTAGCCTAAGTCGTATGATTGATCCTACAAATTGATGATCTTACAAAGACCCGAGGCTGTCATGGTGACAGGTTCTTGCAGGGAGCTTTTTACCGCCACCAACAACTTTGCCGTCAGCAAAGTGTTAACACTGATCACCGGTGTTACTGGTGGGTGTTTGCTGCAATAAAACCAACCCCTAATTTGTTAGAAGTTTTCAATGTGTTAAAAATAGTCTTATATGTCTTTGAATAAGTTAAAATACAGTTTTTAATACTTCTAATCCATCCACTATCCAGAATCTATCCAGTGCAGCCTGTGATGCTGCAGTGTTGACCCAGGGGCAGGGATAATCCCCAAGATGTAGATGCCAATTTCCGTCATCTTAATGTCAAAATGCCCTCTCAGTTTCAAATCAGACAATAAGACTAAACCCCCATCAGAGTTTAGTAATTATAGTCGGAAAAAAATAAAGGAACAAATAATATCACTGCAAAGAATTTCATGTATTGTTGGGTAAACTTTTTTTATGAAAATTTCCAATTGATAGATATTTTAATATTTTGTTCAACTACTGTTAAAAAGAGTTTTTTTTCACCATAATAATAACATATTATATGGGGAAACATGAGCTTTCTAGCTTTCTCTTGGCCCCTATAGAGGTTTATAATTATAAAGTCCTGCTCCCGTCCATGATGCGGCACTGCTGTCATCTATGGAGATGGATTGGTTGAGAAGAGCTCACCCCTCATCCGCACCTGGCTGAAAAGGACCACAAACTTTCCATTGTTTGCAACCCATTTCTGCACATGGTCATGTGCATGTAGCCTTAAACCTAAGATGTGTGAGGTTCTGCCGCATCAGGGACTATTTCAATACATTAAGGAATGTTTCTTACCACAATACACAACAAGTCCAAAGCTGGTTCAGCTGCTCCAATACCATGCTGAAAAACAGAGTAAATATAGTCATTAAAATCTAAATGAATACTAGTGTTGCCACATAAATGATGCAAAAACCCTTCACTTTCATTATATTAATACAAACTGATGACATCTGTGGAATTGAAGCTAAATGAGGAGACTGTGTAGTAATGACCAGGAAACTTTGGGACATACAGTTACAAAGCAGATAACTGGGATGGGGCTCATGGTTAGGTGACTGCAGATATGGCCCTTGGTTTTCTAGATCTCTGCTTGCTGTCATTTAGAAGAAGCTTTATTGTTTGCTCCCAGGAAATACTAATTTATCCATGGTCATTGTGTGGTCATCACTTGACAGATTTTAGTGAATAACAAAGCTTCTTATAAATGACAGCAAGCGGAGATCTAGTAAGCCAAGAAGGAATTGATACAAAAAGTATAATGGAAAACTTACAAAAAATAAAAAATTCTTTGCAGAACTGTGCAGCCTCTGGACAACCCCTCTTAATATTTTTATTGATATTGTTTATTATAGAGCCACACAAGTATTGAAGATAACCTGTCACTAGCAATTCCCCCCAAACCAGACAGAACATTTTAGATGTCTTTATACATGTTCCACTGTCCATGGGATTAGAGACGACATTCATCTAAAAAATTATTTTATTTATATTCTCTGTTAAAGGACACCTGTCAGTCATGTGTATAGGAGTATCTCATACACACACAGGCTGAGCGGGGCGCCAGCACCAGGAAGCACATAGAGTAATCAGCACCAGAAGTGTCACATCATCTCACGCTGTCAGTGATGTGTATAGGAGTATCTCATACACACAGGCTGCGCGGGGCGCCAGCACCAGGAAGCACATAGAGTAATCAGCACCAGAAGTGTCACATAATCTCACGCTGTCAGTGATGTGTATAGGAGTATCTCATACACACAGGCTGCGCGGGGCGCCAGCACCAGGAAGCACATAGAGTAATCAGCACCAGAAGTGTCACATCATCTCACACTGTCAGTCATGTGTATAGGAGTATCTCATACACACAGGCTGCAGGGGGCCACAAGCACCAGGAAGCACATAGAGGAGCCAACACACCATCATAACTCACACCATTATACAGGCTGTCAGTCATGTGTATAGGAGTATCTCATACACACAGGCTGCAGGGGGCGCCAGCTCCAGGAAGCACATGAAGCAGCCATTACACCATTATACATCACACCATTATACAGTCTGTCAGTCAAGCACTGGGGGTGTGGCTGTGCCTCCCACTCATGAATAAGCTGGACAGCTTAATATGATAATGACTCATTGGACATCTCTCAGGTCATTTGCATACAGCTTTAGTAACTGATTCCTTAAGCTTACAGGCATGTAGCGGAACAATGACCGGATAGGGGCAATGCTTTCCAATGGCAGTTTATGAAAATATATTTAGTTTCAGGTGTTAATTTGCCTGATGGATTCTCTTTAATGTCATGGAGGCAGAGAGCTGTAGTAAACCATCAAGCTCCTCCTCCATGACACAGCTAACGCTGCTCCCCTCATGAATGAGAGAGACATGAGAGGGCAGTGTGAGGTTGATTTCTCTTCACAAAGCCAGTCACTCTCCCCTTTCTTCCTGAGGGATGTAGCAGAGCTGGATCACACACAGCCTCTGTCTGTCTCTCTTTCTCAACTTTCCAGCAAGGCTCTGTGTAGCATTTAATACAGCTATTTCAGGGGAAAGTAAAGGAAGCTATATATGTCTGTAATTGAATATTGGTAGATTGTCCATAAATATTAGTTCCATACAGGCAGCATGGTGGTGGCAGTGAGACCTGTCAATCAGGAGCAGGGAATATCTAGAACAAAGGGGGAAAAGCGCTCATAGGGCAACACAGTCCATAAAAGTGAACATGTGTTTTAAATGATGCTGCTCATCTGATGCAGTTCTGCTTAGTGCATAACTACTAATCCAAATGTAGGTGATATAAAGTTGTCTGTATCGCAGGTCAGCTTCTCTCGGATTTTTAGTCAGGTCCGTTGAAACCAAAGTTGTATAGAAGAAAAGGTGGAGATCTGTAGGAGAGGTCCTTGTGTTGTTTAAAATCCTGTCTGGAGTATGAACAGCAATATCCCGTTTCTGGATAAAAAAAAGTTTTTTTCCTTTTATTGAGAAAATCAAGTACAATTGTTAAACACAATCGCAATGGTCGCTTGCACATTGTTTTGTGGCCAGAGTTCATTCATAACAACACATTGGCTGCCGTCTACTGTAATATATAGAAACATCTCACAAATCCTGTTGTCCTACTGATAGTAGTGTGTTATTTTGCATGTACCCTTTTAAGTACTAATTGGAAACAAAATTGCAAAAGAATAAGATCGATAGAAATCTGAATGTTAATTTATAAAGCATGGGATATGTCGCCATCTTGTGTCTTCTTTCTAGTATAAATCTTTTGGTGTTCTACTGCCCTCCTGTGTTTCATTAAAAGTACTACAATGTTCGTTGTGATTACTTCATAGTATAAATCTTTTGGTGTTCTGCTGCCCTCTTGTGTTTCATTGAAGATACTACAATGTTCGTTGTGATTACTTCCTAGTATAAATCTTTGTTTGTTCTGCTGCGCTCTTTTGTTTCATTGAAGGTCTTGAAACACAAGAGGGCAGCAGAACACCCAAATATTTATACTAGAAAGTAATTACAATGAACATTGTAGTACCTCCAATGAAACACAAGAGGGCAGCAGAACACCCGAAGATTTATACTAGGAAGTAATCACAATAAACATTGTAGTACCTTAAATGAAACACAAGAGGGTAGCAGAACACCCAACGATTTATACTAGGAAGTAATCACATTGAACATTGTAATTACTTTAATGAAACACAAGAGGGCAGAAGAACACCCAAAGATTTATACTAGAAAGTATTCACAATGAACATTGTAGTACTTTCAATGTAACACAAGAGGGCAGCAGAACACCCAAAGATTTATAGTAGGAAGTAATCACAACGAACATTGTAGTAACGTCAATGAAACACAAGAGGGCAGCAGAACACAAAAAGATTTATAGTATGAAGTAATCACAACGATCATTGTAGTACCTTCAATGAAACACTAGAGGGTAGCAGAACACCCAAAGATGTATACTAGGAAGTAATCACAATAATATTGTAGTACTTTCAATGAAACCCAAGACGGCAGCAGAATACCCATAGATTTATACTAGGAAGAAGACACAAGATGGCGACATAACCCCTACTTTATAAATTAACATATGGAATTCTAGCGATCTATTTCTTTTGCAACCTTTTTTTTACAATTTGTGAGATGTTTGTATATATTACATCAGACGGCAGCCAATGTGTTGTTATGATTGAACTGTTTACAAAACAATGGGGCAGATTTACTTACCCGGTCCATTCGCGATCCCGCGGCGTGTTGTCCGACGCTGATTCGGTTCTGCCGGGATTCACTAAAGTCCGTGCGCCCGATATCCAGCAGGTGTCGCTGCTGCGCCGAGGTCCGCCGGAGTTCACCTTCTTCTCATCGGTGCATGTAAGTGCTGATCTTGCGACACAAATTCTTTTTTAAATTCTGCGTTTTTTCTCCGAATCCGTCGGATCGCCCGACTGCCATGCCCCCCGATTTCTGTTGTGCGCTGATGCGATACATTCCTATCGCGTGCTCCAAAGTCCCGGGGCAATTTGGCGCAAATCGGAAATATTCGGGAAACCTGACAAAAGTGCGGCGTTCGGACCCTTAGTAAATGAGCCCCAATGTGTGATTGATGCCATCTACCTCTCGGCGCACTTTGTTTCTCTTATATTAGAGTCCCATGCACACAGACTGTACATTTTATGTACAAGTTTCCCTTCTTTTTCTGATAACAGCTTGATAAAGAGGCAATGGTAGCCCTGAAACGCTTAGAGATTGGTTATTGTCTTTAACAATTGTACTTGATTTTATCAATAAAAGGAAAAAAAAAATTAATCAAGAGACAGGATATTGGTCTTCATACTCCAGAAAAGATTTTAAACAACACAAGGAGCGCTCCAAAAGAGCTCCATTTCTTCTTTTGTACATCTTTGGTTTCAAATCAGGAACAGGGAGACTGTCAGTGTAGAGAACAATGAATATGCAGGACTCACTTACCATGATTGGACTCACCTCAACTGAATTGAATATAAATTTACAAAAGAACCTTTTAGGGATAAGGGCAATGCTTTTAATCATAGTTTTTGATGAAGTATTTATTTTGGATAGGTTAATTTGAATGTCAGGTTTCCTTTAAAGGACATCTACTACCAGGATAAAGTATTGTAAACTAGCACACTGACATACTGGTGTAGCTTCTTATGCCCTTGTTTTTAAGAAAATAAGGCTTTAAAAATTATGCAGATGAGCCTGGAGTACTTCAGGTACATTTGCATATTTTTAAAAGCCTTTTATTTTTTTAAAGCAGGGCATAAAAAGTTAAAACAACGGCAGATCCTGCCAGAGGGGGCACACACCAGTAAGTCAGTGTGCTTGGTTTACAATCCCACATCCTGGTGGTAGATGTCTTTTAAAGGGGTTTTCCCATGAAAGAAAATTCTCACTTCTTAATCCCCTATTGATTTTAACACAACAAAGATCATTTTAACCCCTTACTTTACAATGTTACTCAGTTTTCTTGCTGTTTTAGCTCCTATCACTCTCTCGGCTGCTCAGTGTAAGATTCCAGCGTGTGGGCGGGGCCTCTCTAAGCAGACACATTACTGTATTATCCATCTAGTTCTGTGGGGGTGACAATATAGTTAGATTATCAGGGTACAGGTGTATATACATTTTTATCTGGCTTCTGACATTGTACTAACACACTGACACATAGAAAGAGAGATAAGATAGAGATGCACGAGATTACACAGAGGCTGACAGACTTTTACACTGTTAGACTTTTAGCTCTGCTACATCTCACAGATATGTGCCTGCCTCCCCCTTCCCCCGAATCACTTGTAGTTTGCAGCCTCTCTCTTTGCTCACGATCTCCTGGCAGGATGTGAGTCTCTGAGCTCCATGCAGGGGGTGGGGCTACAGCCACAAGATGGTGGTATGACCCTAAGGGCACATTCACATGGCCGTCTGCGGGGACGTACATGCGGCCGCAAATTTGCGGCCGCATTACGTCCCCATAGACGGCAATAGTGGCGCGGCGCAGATGCGGTGCCACACATTTGTGGCACCGATCCGGCCCGCACACCGCAAAAAGATAGAGCATGCTCTATCTTTTGGCGTGTGTGCGGCCGTGCGCCGCTATTCTCTATGGAGGGAGGAGGGGCTGCCTCCTCCTCCTCTCCAGCACACGGCGGTATGCCCGCACGGCGGGCATACCGCTGTGTGAATGTACCCTAAGTCAGAAGTTGTAGAGTGGTGTCTAGGGGAAACTGAAATTGTGTACACTAGGACTGATAGAGACAGGATGGACTTATATCTGCAAAATGCTGCATTTTTGTTGATAACGGTGAATTAGAGAATATGTTATTTTGATATCCTGAGTACATATAAGAAACTTGTCTTTGTGGGACGAATACCTCTTAAGTATTTTTAAGCATGAGTTTCCCGATTATAAAACTAAAAAGTGCAGTGTGCTTTTGTAGTCATCTCCCTCTACTCAGTGATACCATTAACCCCTTAAGGACCACCCAACATAAATACACATGGATCAGCTGTGAAGAGGAGTATGGAGAGGGTTCATGGACCAAGCCCTTTCAATACGTGGTGGTTATCAGCGGTATAAAGCCCATCAGAATATCTGATATATTTTTTTGCCAGTTCCACCACATGTGGAATAGCAGTATTCAGCTTACGGCCGGCTATGGCCACCCCTCAATATTCACAGCACTGTCTATGCTGGCCAGACGGTTGTTGGGTCCAGCCGGAAGCTGAATCCAGCACTGCTCCAGTGGCCATGTTTGTTTACAACAGACCGGAGCGACAGCAGAAAGGGACACGAGGAGGATGTCAGAAGCTAAGTCCATCTTTATTTTTTTTTAGCAGCCCCCTTCAGGCCACCTTTTGTTTTTTCATAATTCTCGGACAACTACCATCAAAATCCTTAATGATAAACCAGGGGCATTTGCTCATAGATCCAGACACTATGACTTGTAATCTTATTACATGTGTTCTCCATTTTCATAAATCTACTTGAGTGAGTTTATTTGTATTTATATGCAGCAGCAGTGCATTGTTTTCAAGGATCTGTTTCCCCTGTATAATCTGATAGTCCCAGGGGTGCAGCTGCCATGAGGTGAGTTGAGAACTTTGCCTCAGGCGGCGCGCCTCCTGCTGGACTAGGGGGCCGCATCGTGCAGCAGCGGCTGCTACAGGTCCACCCGCCGGCGCTGCAATCCAGCCGGCCGCCTACTCAGAAACCCGGCCGGCCAGCCGCCGACTCAGCCTGCTCAGCCACCTGGCCCTCCGATACTGCCACCCGGCCTGCCGCCCTTCGACCCACCAGCGCTGACACCAAAAGATCAAGTAACTTTATTATTTTTTCTCTTTTTTGTGTATGCTGTATGAGTGTTTGCGGTGTGTATGTATATGCTGTATGTTTGGGGGATGTATGTGTGGTTGAACTACATGGTGCTACGCTGTATCTATCTTATACTACATGGCAGTACGCTGTATGCATTTTATACTACATGGCGGAACGCTATATGCATTTTTTACTACATGGCGGTGCGCTGTATGTATTTTATACTACACGGCAGCACACTGTATGCATTTTATACTACATGGCGGCACGCTATATGCAATTAATACTACATGGTGGCACGCTGTATCTTTTTTATACTACATGACGGGAACGCTGTATCTATTTCATACTACTTGCCGGTATGCTGTATGCATTTTAAACTACATGGTGGCACGCTGTATCTTTTTTATACTACATGACGGGAACTCTGTATCTATTTTATACTACATGGCGGTACGCTGTATCTATTTTATACTACATGGCGGCACCCTATATGCATTTTGTACTACATGGCGGCACCCTGTATGCATTTTGGGTTACTTTACTTTCATACCAAACCAATATGATGGATCTGGTCCTGACACATCTGGACCATGATACATATATGGGGGGAAGGGTGTCTCTCTATAGTTCCCCTTGGCAGCAGAAAGGCTTGGTTCACCACTGAATAGTCCTAGATGTAAAAGAATAGAAATTAAATATTGAGCTCCACCCTAAGACTTTTGACCTTAAGAGGAGCCTAAAGTCTCTATTATGTCTATAAATTATGCATCCATTCCATAAAACTTACATAGACAGAGAAGAAAAAAAAAGTATTTAAATACCATTTTACGGCATTAAAAAGGATGAAAAACACCTCACCAAACAAATTTTTTTCTCATATTCTGGAAATAACTAAATTATAAATAGAGAACTTACAATAATTTCCCCAACGAGTTTGATTACATCTCCAGCAGCAGAACCAACTGCAGCTCCAACTTCTCCCTAGTAAATAAAAAATTGACATTCATATCATATTTATCAAACACTACATTATATACAGAATATTACACCTAAAACAAAACACTCAAGTTTAGAAACTTCATTGGGGACAAAATAAACTAATGTAATACATGAGAACTGTGCTGAATGATCAATATAAGCATAAATACAACAGTTATACCGCAAACTTTTGGCTACAATATCTAGAAATATCTAGATTGGCTACAATATCTAGATTGTTAACAAAATTGATAACAGAAATGATATATAGATCAACATAGCAGCCACAGTCCCCAGGTTGCACATGCGGCTGCTATATTGGAGTCTTAATGTTTTTGGGTTGTAATTTTTATTGTTTACCATTCTGAATATTTTATCTCTTACAGGGGTATTCCCATTACAGCAAATTAATGTTATTGTTTCTATCGTAAAAATTTACCCAAGTTTCCAATATACTTTCTGTATCAATTCCTCACAGTTTTCTAGATCTCTGCTTGCTGTCATTCTATAGGAAGCTTCTATGCTTACTACCAGTGGACATAAATATGACCATGGTCACACAGGTGCACGGCTCGTTATATCACACAGCTCTGATTACTCTCCGTGTTATAATGAGCTGTGCACCTGTGTGACCATGGTCAGATTTCTGTCCATTGGTAGTAAACATAGAAGCTTCCTATAAAATGACAGCAAGCAGAGATCTAGAAAACTGTGAGGAATTGATACAGAAAGTATATTGGAAACTTGTGGAACATTTTATAATACAAACAATAAAATTAATTTGCTGAAATTAAGAACAGAACTATTGTGATTTTGACTTGCCACAATCATCTATGCATTTACCATGTGTCTTATACTGACTATACATTGCACCACCCTCCATTCACCTTGAATGGTGCGGATATCTTTCTAACACTTTTTACCGTATAATTAAGTTCAGTACACTATATTCTGAGAGAAAGAAGTGTGTATTTCTTTGATGAATGTGTGTATTTTTTGTGGGGCGAACTGCAGTTCGAATTGGATCTGTAGATACCTATTATTATAACTTTTTATGAATTTTTGGGGAGGCATACTGATCTAAGGCAGCATTTATGGCATTATTCCATGTATTTATAGTTCAGACATTTCAGGGTGTAATAATACCAGGGTGTTGACTTTTTATTGGTTTGATATTTTGATCTGATTTTATGAAAATGTTTGTAATTTAAAATGTTTGTACCCCCGCCCCAAACTACAACTACTTCTTTATTGAAGTGTCTTGGGCCTATAACATATTTCAATGGAGCCCAAATCTAAAGAAAAGCTTATTGTAAGGGTTGCAGTGGAAATGTCCCTAAATAATTGTGTAAAAAAATATATTGTTAGTTTGCAATTATGCAATTTACCTTATTTCGATTGCTATAACACAAAATAAATTCTTATCTTTAATGCTCTGGCTGTAAACCCAACCTAAGGTTCCCAGAGATCATTCATGAGATGCATTTATTAAAAAAGGATAGGAATACCACATATAAATATAATTTTGGGGGGAAAAGCCAATCTGTAAACAAAGCAGGACTGGGCCTATATATTTCTGTATTTCCACTGTGTTACTGGATTGTCATATTGGGGTATGAACACACAGCGGAATCTACTATGCATGTACAACACTGCACTACATGCAGGGGTGTACCAAGCCTGTCTGCTGCCTGAGGCGAGCCATAGAGAGACGCCCCCCCCCCCAATTTATGTAATATATAAGGGAGTGTCAGGACCAGATCCATCATATTGGTTTGGTGTGAAAATAAATCAATGCAAAATGCATACAGAGTACCACCATGTAGTGCAAGATAGATACAGTGTACAGCCATGTAGTATAAAATTCATAGAGTACCGTCATGTAGTAGAAAACATATACAGCCAGGACCCCCATTGAATGTAGGGAACAGTAATACGGTAAGGCGGATGGGTGGTTAGTCTAGGTACACGGTCAAGTACCAGACGGATGGGTGGTTAGTCTAGGTACACGGTCAAGTACCAGACGGATGGGTGGTTAGTCTAGGTACACGGTGTTAGGGATTTTTATGCAGGGCCCCAACAGCCCTCTTGACTTTTGTAAGGTGAGTCCTAATTAACCCATGATTGAACATAAAGACTAAGCCACAACTCTTAGTCAAGATCTTCTACCGTTTAATAATCAAAATGCATAATATATATCAGACAGAAGAGTCATCAAAGGGGTGTGAATAGTATACTGCAAAGCTATTGGTCATCAGCACATTCTGGGAAAAAAGTTAATTAATTGTGCTCAGTTCTCAGAGACCTTGTACACAGATATTGTTTATACTAATGCTGAGAAGGAGATGATAAGTGGCTCCAGAATCCTAATATCATGCAGCATCGAGGACAGACTGGCTTCTCATTAAATGTCAAAGGGTATTAGCTGACAGGCGAGCAAACAGGTTACATAAAATGAAGTTTGAATCATGACATTAACTTGACAATGGTCAGGGAACATGGCCGCTGTATCTAAGATGGCGGACAGTAGTCAAGATGGCGTCCGAAACCAGTGCGACCTCCTTAACAACGGTCAAGTACCAGACGGTTGGAAGGTTTATCAAAGTACAAGGTCAAGTACCAGACGGATGGAAGGTTTATCAAGGTACAAGGTCAAGTACCAAACGGTTGGATGGGTGATCAAGGTACAAGGTCAAGTACCAAACGGTTGGATGGTTGATCAAGGTACAGGGGCAAGTACCAAATTTAAGGTTTGGGTTTGTTAATCCCTGCAGTCTACACCTATACATATACAGCTATTACATGTCATACATCTATATACACACACATACTACACCTATACATATACAGCTATTACATGTCATAATACATCTATATACACACACACTACAAATATACATATATATATAGATTTATATATATATATATATATATATATAGATATACAGCTATTACATGTTATACCTCTATATACACACACATGACATGTTTTACACACATATACACATGACAAAACACATATAAACAGGGAACACACACACATATATACACATGACAAGACACACACACATGTATATACACAGGGAAGACACACACATATACACATGTCACTTACCTGGTATACAGCAGCAGGTCCAGGTCAGGCAGGGGATACATATCATGGCAGTGGATGGAGCTGTCTCCTCTGTGCAGGAGGCCCGGGCTGGTGGGCGGGGCTTCTCCTGTCAGCTCTGGCCGGGCTGCACCAGGGAGACCAGCCACATGTTTGAATGTGGCGCTCCCGCGCCTCCTCGCTCCTCCAGGCTGCCTCTGTGCTAGTGACACAGGAAGCGCTAGCAAGGGCTTCCTGTGTCACAGCAGCGCTGCACAGGACGTCCTGCGCGGTGCTGTCAGCAATAGTACTCGCATCTGAATGATGCAAATACTATTGTTAGTAGTAGTGGAGTAGCATAGCAGCCTGCAAAATGCCGCCCCTCCACCAGCAGGAGGCGTGCCGCCCTGAGGCGAAAGTCTCAACTCGCCTCATGGCTGGTGCACCCCTGACTACATGTAACACTACAACATAACAAGGCAACATGGAGGTAGACTGAGTGTCAGATGATTCTTTATTATATCTGTTAAGGAGATCGCACTGGTTTCGGATGCCATCTTGCGTACTGTCAGCCATTTTAGATACAGCGGACATGTTCACGGACCACTGTCAAGCTAATGTCATGATTCAGCCATTTTTGTATAACCTGCCTGTAAAAGTTTTTCCTTGGCACATGTGAGAGATGATTGACCTTCAGTATGTTCTCCTTCTTATCATAAATGTTTGGGTTCTGGGGCCATTCTCTGCACATCCTGTAGTATAAACATGTCTGGGAACAAGGCCTGTTCATTTTTTCACAGAATGTGCTGGTAAATTCATTATGGCCAATAGCATTGCAGTCTTCTATTCACACCTCTTTGATGATTTTCTGTCTGTGATATTATGCAGCTGAGAGAATAAACTGGGAGAAGATATTTACATACACTAAGAGACTGATGTGTGTCTTGGATTTGTTCTCTCCTCCCTGGTATCGGGAGTCACCTGTACAACTGAAGTGAGGGCGGTTAAGCCCTAGATAAAAATCTAACTCTAACAATATCCTTTTATCTTGTTGCATGTATCCAACATTAGCCAAGTCCTGAATTTATAATATTTTGTCTACAATGGTGCCTTATATGTTTCTTGGGATATTTGTATTACTTACTAGAGACTCTTGTAGAACCACGATAGAACCAACAGAACAGCTGAGACATTCCTGGAAAGTAAACAGAATCACCATCAATAGTCGTATAAAGGAAGTCCCCAGGTTACGTACAAGATAGGTTCATATCGAAAAAACTTTTACCCCTCAAAAGAGGGGAGAGAAAGGACCAACTGAGAGGATGCATGTAAAACAAGAAATCTTTATTGGTGACATTATACATTTAAAATTACAATAAAAAACATAAAGTGGTGGAATACAGAAAAATACGGAGCGATCCAATCTGGACAGAATGGAGTAATATGTATTGGAATAGAAAACAACCTGGGTAGGAGATAAGCCCAGTAGATATGGGGTGGCTATTGGTAGATGGTATTTGTAATATACCCTGTGGTGATTAGCATACAAAATCGTGTTTGCTCTTACCAGGCAGTATGGGTGTTTGGAGTTCCGCTGTCCAGAGAGGGCCGCGTCCCCGACGTACGTTTCGGCTCACATTGAGCCTTCGTCTGGGGGTGGCGTCTACCTTGGCTAGGACCGATATATAAAGAAAGGATGGACCAATGAACTTTAAGGAAGGGTTGCACGTGATCACGCGTCCGTGATCTTAGCGGTACCCGCGGTCACGTGACCAAATATCGCGAGAATACGCGGCATGTATCGGAGTATGGAATGTATTCACGGCACATGCGATCATGTGACTCATTGTCACATGACCAAGTATCGTGAGGATGCGCGACGTGTATCAAGATAGAAACTGAGAGACCTGAACATTGTCTATGGGGAGCATGCGCTAAAGCGCCCCTGTGAAGAGGTTATCGGAGGTACTGCATAGGTAAGTTAATGCATGCAAGTTAACACTGTGAGTGCCAAAAAAGCGCCCCCATGAAAAGGCTATCTAGCGGTACTGCATAAATAGATACATACAAAATAACACATTAAGTGCCGAATATTGATATACAAAAGTTAATATTATTACCACAATGAATATAAGCTAAAGTGCATAGTGCATACAATGATTAAACCATATACATGCATAATAGATACCATAATTGTTCCTAAAGTTGTATATACATAAATATAATAAATAATAAATACCATAATTGTTCCTAAAGTTATATAAGATAGGTTCATATGTTTCTCATTAAGTTTAACTTGTATGTAAGTCAGAACAGTATAATTTATAATTGTAGCTCCAGACAAAATTTTTTTTGTCCCTGTTAGAATTAGATTTTTAAACTTTTTACTCTAATGGGACCAAGGATTATCAATAAAGTTTCATTAGAGACACCTTACGGCTGATCTTTGCAGCCTGGGACTAAAGTCAAAAACTCAGAGAGGTTCACAAGAGGCCACAGCGGGCAGAGAGGTCCGTTTTATTTTCATTCACATTTATTTTACTACATAAAAACATACACATTTTTTTAGTTTTTTATTGCCTCCTATAGTCTCAGTACTTCACATATTCAATATTTGAACTTTGTTCGTCATTCACATAAACATGAGATTGCACACTTCATAGTGCAGGGGCTCCCACACTATCCCTCGGACATGGCATTACAGTCAATGCACAATTTTGGTATAGAGATCACCTATTTACATGTTTGATTATCCTCCTCTATAGAATTCTACTTGATACTTTATGTGAACAGAACTCCGCAGAAGAAGCATTTTTACCATCGAAAAACGCAATGCCATACATATTCGAGATTAACAGAAGTCTATGGATGAAGATCTGCATGCACCCAAAGGCACCTCTTGTAGGCCGAAAACTTTTGATACAAGCAACCTTATGAGAAAACTCAGTAATTTCTCCCATCCCATACACTAAATATATGGATATAAAAAACCTTTTTCTTCTTTTGGATCGTCATGCATATATGGACTCTCCATCTGTACACATGGAGTTACCTGAGTAAATAACCTGTTTTCTCTTGGATCGCCCGGTATATGTGGACTTAGCTATGTAGAAATCTGTTACCTAGGTGACGGGATGCATGCACGTCTCTCCCGCGCATGCACGGTGCACTCAATATGGAGGAAGGAGGTGTGAAGCACCGTGCCTGCTCGATGGTGGCGCAGCGCCTGCCTCATATCACCAGATCTCATTGTTTTTTCAGGTTTATATAGCTTTTGCTGGTGCTTTGGCCTATTACTTTTGGGCGCATACAAGCTGACAAGGTTGTACTTTAATGTTTCAGAGGGGTCCGTCTGTAACTAGAGGTGATCTGTGGGTTGGGTCTCCTTAAGAAGGAAACCATCTGTATTCTTTAAAAATAAAGAAATAATTTTCTAATATTTGGTAATTTACCTTACCATATTAGCTTACAGGGTTCTCTAGTTATACAAATACATAAATTATATGTGTGCTTTGAAGATCCCTGTAGACCCTGTTTAACTTTCATTACCTATTTTTCTCAACTCCTACTAAAGTTTTAAGTAATGTATTGTTCTTTTTGATTTTAACTTTTCATTTAAAATCCTCGAATCACACAAGCCTCATTCCCATTTAAGATGAATAATTAGTTTATTTTTTAAAATAGCAAAGCATGCTTAAGTGTTGTTTCCAGCAATAAATAAAGTACTGTATAAATATTAAATGTGGATACGTGATAAAATATAGACTTAAAAAACCATTCAAATATGTGCAATAACATCTGCTTTTCTTACCAGGAACTCAATCAATTCATCCTTAAACCCTTGGTAGAATTCTTCTTTCTTGTTCATCTGGAGAGTTAGGCAAAAACTAAATAAATACTCGACAACATGAAGTTATCACATTTATCACGTTGCTGATTTGTGTTTTTTAAGCTGTTACGTGGAAATCTTGCAATATGACTACGGTCCTGGAATAAAGCGTGGAGTTTTATCTTTGAAAAGAACGGGCACAAGTGTTCTGTTTGCTGGATCAAAATAACCGTGAGGTACATGTCTAATCTACTGAAGCTGAGCTCTGCTCCTATCTGCTCCACTTACTGGATCTGAAGGAAGCAAAGTCCCAGTTACTATCCACCAGTTAGTTACAGCTTCATTCGCCTTATGTGGGGACAGAACATTTGGTTTTTGGCATTGAAGTCATTGATCTTCAGCAATGTGCAATTAAGTGATCTCCCACTAGCTACAAGAAGGGGCCAGAGTCTAAATGAAGCATTGCTTTGTTATCATTTATAGCAGATTTATACCCTGTTGCACATAATGGTACGTAATAGGCTTGAATAGGTTGAGAAACACAGACCTAACCTAATAGAGTGTACACAATGTCTATTCTGACCATCTAATCCACCATATCACACAGTTTAGATAACTGCTCGTCATTATCATTATTATCTGTAGTAGGGGATGTATACATTGACAGGGAAATGTTTCTTGTACCTGATTCCTGTAATGTTTACAGATGAGCCTTTCTCCGGCTACTAGAAGTTCTGGGTAATTCTGTGAACACAAAACAACCACTGAGAAAGAAGTTCAATTAAAAGAAAAAGTACTAAATAAGCAAAATATTAATAATTTATGAATTATTAAGGTTCATGCACCAAAAAAATCTTCTACAAAATATATACATTATTTAATATCATTAGCATATCAAAATGTAGATTAATATGACATCTGGAGTTACAATGGGAGATATTTATCAAAAGTGTTGCTGAGTAGACAGTCTTATTCTGCACCAGAGTAAGTTTAAAGATTGTTGAGTCATACCTTGCCAAATTTTGTCATATTTGCATAATTTTTGGTGGACCGGTTTCTTTCTGCTAAGCCTTATGCCAGGTTGGACCTGGCGTTGTTGTGCCAGGCGGCTGTGCAGCTTGCTGTGTACATCAAAAAGCCTAAGCCTCTTGATATATCTGGTAGTACGTTGGGAGGTGTTTGCCTCTATCATTGAGTACATACAGTGTGTTGCGAAGGTATTCAGCCCCGTGAACTTTTCTATTTTTTGTCACATTTCAGGCGTTAAACATAAAGATTAACATAACATTGTAATTTTGTTTGTTAAAGAATCAACAACATATGGGACACAAGTGTAAAGTGGAACGAAATTTATTGGACTTTATTAAACTTTTTTTAAAATAATAAACTGAGAAGTGGAATGCACAATCTTATTGGGCCCTTAAGTTAATACTTTGTAGCGCCACCTTTTGCTGCGATTACAGCTGCAAGTCCCTTGGGGTGCCAGGTCTCTATCAGTTTTGCACATTGAGAAACTAAAATCATTACCCATTCTTCCCTGGAAAACAGCTCAAGCTCAGTAAGGTTGGATGGATGGAAAGCGTTCCTGAACAGCAGCTTTCAACTCTTTCCACAGAATCTCGATTAGATTCAGGTCCAGACTGTGACTTGGCCATTCTAACACCTAACAACCTTCCATTGTAGTTTTTGCTTTATGTTTGGGATCATTCAGTCTCAAATCTTTTACAGGTTTTCTTACAGAATGGTCCTGTATTTGTCTTCATCCATCTGCATCTCACTTTTAACAATCTTTCTTGTACCTGCTGTAGAAAAGCCCAAACCATGATGTTGCCGCCACCATGTATGACAGAGGGGATGGGGGTGTTCGGGGTGATGAGCTGTGTTGCTTTTACACCAAACATATAATTTTGCATTGTGGCCAATTTTGGTTTCATCTGACCAGAGCACCTTCTTCCACATGTTTGGCGTCTCCTAGGTGGCTTGTGGCAATCTTTAAACAAGACTTTTTATGGATATCTTTGAGAAATGGCTTCTTCTTGCCTCTTCTATAAAGGCCAGATTTGTGCAGTGTATGACTGATTGTTGTCCTATGGACAGACTCTTCCACCTCAGCTGTAGATCTCTGCAGATCATCCAGAGGGATCATGTGCTCTTGGCTGCATCTCTGATTGGTCTTCTCCTTGTTTGAGAGTTGAAACTTAAGGACGGCCGGGTCTTGGTAGATTTGCAGTGGTCTGATACTCCTTCCATTTCAATATGACGCTTGCACAGAGCTCCTTGGGCTGTTTAAAGTTTGTAAAATCTTTTTGTATTTTAAATGTCTTCACAACAGTATCACTGACCTGCCTGGTGTGTTCCTTGGTCTTCATGATGCAGAACCCTGAGACCATCACAGAGCAGGTGTATTTATACAGAGACTTCATTACACACAGGGGGATTATATTTATCATCAGTCATTAAGGACAACATTGGATCATTCACAGATCCTCAATGAACTTCTGGAGTGAGTTTCCTGCTCCAAAAGTAAAGGGGCTGCACGCTCCAGTTTATTATTCTTTACAAAAGTTTAAAATATCCAATAAATTTCATTCCACTTCACAGTTGTTTCCCACTTGTTTTTGATTCTTATATATCTACCGTATATACTCGAGTATATACTCGAGTATAAGCCGACCCGAATATAAGCCGAGACCCCGAATTTTACCACCAAAAACTGGGAAAAACTACTGACTCGAGTATAAGCCGAGGGTGGGAAATGCATTGGTCAAACCCCCCCAGTAGTATACAGCCTGCCAGCCCCCAGTAGTATACAGCCTGCCAGCCCCCAGAAGAATACAACAGCCCCTAGTAGTATACAACAGCCCCTAGTAGTATACAGCAGCCCCCATGTAGTATACAGCAGCCCCCATGTAGTATACAGCAAGCCCCTAGTAGTATACAGCAGCCCCTAGTAGTATACAGCAGCCCCTAGTAGTATATAGCAGCCCTTAGTAGTATACAGCAGCCACTAGTAGTATACAGAAGCCCCCAGTAGTATACAGCAGCCCCCATTTTTTGTGCTGAAAAACTCGGCATATACACAAGTATATACGGTATGTTTGAAACCTGAAAAGACAAGTTCAGAAGGCCTGAAGACTGTATGTTACATCTCCCCCAAATTGTGTAACTCTCTCAGACACTTGACACAGACACTTCAAGTGTGCAACTTCATTCTTCTTATTAGCTGATTCAGTTGAGTGGTTTTTACACTTTGTGACTTGAGTCTCCATCTGATTTTGCATGTGATCGATAACCCAAATGCATGTGTTTCTCTGGAAATGTATATGCCAGTGATGGCGAACCTTTTACAGATCGAGTGCCCAAAATGAGACCCAAAACACACTAGCTTTTCCCAAAGTACCAACATGGCAATTTAGCCAGTAACAAACTTATTGCTACCAGAATCTTTGACCCTGTCCACACCTTCTCACTCTTCGGACAGGACTAGGAAGCACAGGTTGGGTCACTCTAAAATATCAGGGCACTACTTGGACTGCCTGAGACTGCAGGAAAGTGCCATGTCTGTCACACTCTGTGCCTGGGAGACAGCCCGAGTGCCCAAAGAGAGGTCTCTTAGTGCCATCTCTGGCGTTATGAATGCAACGCTAGCGGAACGTGAGACCGCGGCGTAAGGGTTTTGATCTCATTTTGAAACTGCAGAACCATATTGTTTAACTCTATGGAATATTCATGTTCACTAGTATGTGACACACAAGCAGCAGGATCATATTCAATCACAGAACAGAGGGGCTTCACAAAAATGTAATCACTTTCATGCAGTGTATTTGCTTCAGGGTGAGCTCACTCCTGGTGTGGGCATTGAATACGGCATTTGAAAAACTGAACTTGTTAATATACCCTCACTTGGAGCCTGCAGAACCTGTTACAGGTTTTGTGTCTCTGCCTTAAGAGTTGTACACCAACTTGTACTGTGTACTGCTTTATTATGAAGTAGAACTCTTTTTCTTGCCCATTGTTAAATATCAGCAGAAGACAATATTTAGAATAACTCCTTAGTTATAAATGCTGTCAAGTTTTACTGTTTTTTGTAGTTAGAAGAATTTAACAAAACAATCCATCTGTTGCAGTACAACAACCAGCTTTGTCTTCACATAAATATAAGCTATTACAATTAAACTTTAGGGTGTGGTCATATGTACCATTACCACCACGTTTACAAATGCAACAGAGGCGGTCCTCAGCCCCACTGCAAATGCGTTTCTATTGAAACACAAGTGATGGTAATCAGAGCCTGGTGTCTTGCAATCGAGGCCCACCCTGTATGCTAGAGATGCGTTTGTAAATGCAGCGCTAGCGGTACGTGTGACCTCACCCTTAGGCCCCTTCCACACTTGCGTTTTTCACGCGCGTTTTCTGCGCGTGCTTTTGATGCGCAGAACTTGCATTGCACTCTGACCCATTGTAACCAATGGGTCTTTTCAGACATGTATTTTTTTTCACGCACACACGCGCGTTTTTTTAAATACACATTTAAATCTCGACATGCTCTACTTTTACAAGTCACGCGTGTGAAAAACGCACCATACAAGTCTACGGAGATGCATCAAAAACGCATTGCACTCTGAGACACTTGCAAGTGCAATTCAAGTGCAATGCGTTTTTCACGCATCAATTGCCATAGAAAAGATAGAGCTCAGTACTGAGTCCATTTCACGCACATTTTCTGCGCGTGAAAAACGCATTGAAATTGCATTGAAATTGCATCAAAAACGAGTGTGAAAAACTGAGACACTGAATAAACTCTGACTGAAAACTGATTGCACTCTGATGCAAAATGTGCGTTTTTCACTGACCAAACCCTGATCGCACCCTGATCAAACTCTGACGTGATCTGCAACGCAAGTGTGGAAGGGGCCTAAGAGTCTGCTCAGCCTCACTTTCTGGCCTCAGCCGGACTTCAATATTCTGCATACTCTTTCAATTTGTTGCCACCTGCAGACACTTGTGTGCCGCAGTATACACAGTCCATTGGCTGGATTCCACTTCCAGAGTTTAAACGTCAGCAGTTTAGCAAACATTTGATTGTTGCGTAGGATTGATAACGTAGGAGATTGTAGCAATCCAAAAGAAAAGGCTTTATTTAGCTTTAATACAATTACAAAAACCAATATAGCAAACAGCTTTAAAAAAAACTATTTGTCCTCCCAAAATTTACAGCTTACACAGGTGTGTACATTGAAGTATGAAAAATATAGAAAATATAGAAAAAATCTATTAAAACATAATAAAACTTATATTAATTTGGTATCTGCATGAGTGTACCAACCTTTAGAATACCGGAAAGGTTTCATTTGGAGTGCACTCTGAAAGCTGTAAAAAACTGCAACGATGCAAATATTTTTTTTCTACAACTTCATCACATTTGGAATAGAATATGGGATGATATATAAAAATACCGGCAATTGGAAGTAGAGTTTATTTACAAAACAAATCCTTATATAGTCCTAAGGCTGCATTCACACTACTGCAAGGGGGACGTATATACGGCCGACGTATATACGGCCGATATACGCCCCCCATAGACGGCAATGGGCGCGCGGCGCCATACGGGAGCGGTACCCCGTGAAAAAATAGGACATGTCCTATTTTTTCAGGGCATACGGCGCCGTGCGCCATGTATCCCTATGGAGAGGGGCGGGGGTGAGCAGCGCTCTCCCCCTCCTCCTCTCCCCGCGCGCTGCCATGTGCCCGCTGTGCTATGGTACGCGGGCACCGGTCGTGTGAATCCAGCCTTACTCAGAAAAATGAAAAAATAGATGCGGAGTGAAAAATGGAAACGCAAAAAGAAAGACAAATGGAGTTAAAGGGGTTAATTATGTATATAAATAAAATTCCTAAAATACCCCTTTAATAAAAGGCCACTGCAGACAGTTATTTGGGGCAAATTTCAAGAGAATTCTATTTTGTATGTAAAATATAAAAATGTATGTGAATACACATTGAAACATTTACACTTTAATATGTATATATGTGACAGTACCCCCCCTTTAGGGCCTTTCATATATATATATATATATATATATATATATACACACACAGAAATACTGCAGACCCTACAGAATCGTGTCCTAACTTTCTGGCGTAAAGTAAGCCAACATTTAGGAGGTGCAGAGTATGACTAGACAGTCTTATACTAGGACAGATTTATCATCCAGCATCAGACACTTTCATAAATCTATAACCGTAGGACACTTTTTATAAATCTGCCCCACTCTGTTCTAAATTACATCATATTTAAAACTGTAGATATTGTTTTGAGTTGTTGATTATTTTTACCTGTAATACATGTAACATACACACTTTATCTTCAGCAAAGTTTTCTTTGTATTTGGAATCACACCGAAAAGGTGCAGATGGTGTTTCATCTGATGACTGGCAGGAATCACCATCATTATCTAAAACACACACAAAATAAGCAATAAGCTAAATGTATGTAAATCCTATTATGTATATAGTGAAAGCTATACATACCCCAGCAGACACTGACACTGGCCAGTGCAAAGAGTAGGATGATCTTCATTGTAGACAGGGATGAGTTCAGCACAAATGTGTAATATATCTTCTAGTACTCTCTTATATATTGTGGATATCAGTTTCCTTATTAACAGGTTCCTACTGCAGCGTCCTCATGGAAACTTTTTTGGCCTCTGGCAACTTTGTTGTGAAAATATAGCAGAGCTTAGCTGGAGACATGTAACACATGCCAAGTTTTTGTTGTACCGCAAGTGCAAGGATGGCTGTAGATCCCACTGTGTATGAAGCACTTCAGCACCTAAGTGACCAGCACTATATGGGCTCAGTGGGGATCATATGCAGCCCTATGGTAGTTTATAAGCACAAATTATATATGTCCACTGGTTCTTTCATTCTCCCAATTCTCCCAATCACTTATCTTTTGTCCTGTGGTTTGGGGTTGAATGAATTTAATAGGACAACTTCTGTAAACCAGTATAATGCAATATTGTGACTTGTGGCATTGTTCTTCACAACACAGTAATTGGGTGGCTACAGGCAGAAATAAAAAGGTAAAGGAGGATTCAGCTGTACAAAAATCTTTTCAGTAATTTCTCTTCAACGGTTGTTCTTCACATCATTTTTAGATTTGGTTTTGCCATGACCTTTTCATGACATTTTTTATACCAGTGCCTTGGCTATATTGGCCCATCTCTTTTTCTTAAGGCCTTGGCCTCTTTTACTTGAAGCTCCTCCTCAGGAGCTGTTTGATCTCGCTCAGCAGATACAAATATCCACCTCTATGCTGTGTAATGAGTTCTCCATTTACTTTGGAGATAATACTCCTCTTAAAGGTAACGTGTCAGGAAATGTTAACCTATAGAACTACTACTTTCTCAAGTTGGGTATGAAATAATATTTCCTCTTTTACGTGAAATTGCACTTGTTTCCCTATATTGCACTCTGCTTCCCTTGGTGACTGGACACCTGAGGAGGAAAGCAGAAACAGGACAAACCCCAATGAGGTGCTTGGACCTGGCAGGGAACAAGCTGAGGATATCCTCGAGACGTCTGGAGTGTCCTTTGGCCTAGAGAGGTACTTTGCTAACTTACATAGACTCTTCTATAAGCAGTATGGCCAGAGGCTGAAGTGGCTCTTGGAAAGCCGGAGCAGCACTGGGAAGCTGCGGAGGCAGGATCGGCCTTTTGGAAAGCTGGAACAGCTTTGGGAAGCTGCAGAGGCTGGAGTGGCTCTTGGAAAGCCGGAGACTCTGGAGTGGCTTCTGGCAAAGACGGAGACTCAGGAGTGGTTTCTGGGAAAGCCGGAAGCTCTGGAGTGGCATCAGAGAGAGCCAGAGACTCTGGAGATGCTTCTGGGAAAGCCGGACGCTGGAGTGGCTCTGGGAAGCCGGAGGCTGGAGGGGCTTATGGGAAAGCCAGAGACTCTGGAAATGCTTGTGGGAAAGCTGGAGGCTGGAGTGGTTCTGGAAAGCTGGAGGCTGGAATGGCTTCTGGGAAAGCCAGAGACTCTGGAGAGGCTTCTGGGAAAAGCTGGAGACTCTGGAGAGGCTTCTGGGAAAGGTAGAGACTCTGGAGCGGCTTCTGGGAAAGCCGGAGACTCTGGACTGGCTTCTGGGAAAGCTAAAGGCTGGAGTGGCTCTGGAAAGCTGGAGGCTGGAATGGCTTCTGGAAAAGCCAGTGACTCTGGAGAGGCTTCTGGGAAAGCTAGAGACTCTGGAGCGGCTTCTGGGAAAAGCTGGAGACTATGGAGAGGCTTCTAGGAAAGCTAGAGACTCTGGAGTGGCTTTTGGGAAAGCTGGAGACTGGAGCGGCTTCTGGAAAACCGGAGCCAAGCGAGGAGGACGTGGAAGTTGACCTCGAAGTTGCTGGGAGTCAAGCAGTTAATGAGGTGTGAAGGCAACTCTGCTTAATTGTTTCTCCCGAAAAAAGAGCTGCTGGGACTGCTGGGCAACTACTCCAGAAAGGCCATGTCTGATGGCATCATGCCATCTCCCAGAGAGCTCCGAGTGATAGATCTCTGCACCCACTGCTGGATAAGGGTTACCATTTGTATGTGGATAACTTTTATCCCAGAGCTTCTCTATTCCAATCTCTCAGTTCCAGAGGTTCTGTAGCATGCAGCACTGTATGCAAAAACCATAGAGGTCCCCTGGAATCCTTGTTAGGCAGCCCCCAAGCCAGACAGCATCCTAGCTAACAATAAATACATAGGATCACATGTAGGGTCTTTCTCACGTCAGAAAACATGGCTTCCTAATCAGAGGGCTAACATTTCACAGTGGCACAAACTGGGCATCACATAACGGGCACCACATATAGGGCATTACATTACAGGCATCACATACAGGGCGTCACATACAGGGCATTACATCACAGGCATCACATACAGGGCGTCACATAACAGGTACCACATAACGGGCGTCACATAATGAGCACTGAACTTTCCAGAAATAATTGCAATTTCTATTTAGCATTCATTGCACATCATATTTGGAAACCATCTGTATGTTCAAAAAGCTAATTTAACCAAGTGTATTACACTACACCACATATTATCCTTGCTTTATTGTCCAAGGGGTGTGTGTCCAAAAATTAGGGTCACTTTTCGGATTCTCCTCTGTTTTGTACCACTAGGGTCTCCAAATGCATGTAAGATTTCTGTCAAATTTGGATTCTAAAAGGCAAACATCACTCTGTCCCTCTACTCTGCGCCCACACAACATTTTATATACACATATGGGGTACTTCAACACTCAAAATTAGTTTTACACTTATTTGGGGGTTATTACATTTTGGATCCCTAGTGGCTATAAAAAATTAGGGGTAAAAATGATCTTTATAGCAAAATTTTTGCCTTTCCCCTTTTTAGGGCCGAATTGAATCAAACACCTTTATGGGCAACTACAAATATTACATCTTTCTAAATAAAGGGTTGTACTTTCGGGGGTTCTCCTCTGTTTTGTATCACTAGGGTTCTCCAAATGCATCCTGACACATGTATAGGATTTCTGTCAAATTTGGCTTCTAAAAAGCAAACATCCCTCTTTACTTTCTGTGCCCTACTGTGTACCCATTCAACATTTTATATGCACATATGGGGCAATTCTAAACTAGAAGAATTAGTTTGGGTGTAAAAGACTTTTTTGGGAACATTTCCATCTTTCTATCTTTTTCCTTTTTGGGGCATAATTGAATCAAACACCTTTAGGGGCAAATACACATTTTACACCTTGCTAAATTCTTCATGGGTTGTACATTCCAAAATGATTTCACTTGTTGATCTTGTCCTCTGTTTTGCTACCACTAGGATTCTCCAAATGCATCCTGACATGTGTAAAGAATGTCTGTCAAATTTGGCTTCTAAAAGGTAAACATCCCATTTTCCAGTCTGAACCCTACTGCGTACCCATACAACATTTTATATGCTTGTGTGAGGCAATTCTAAAATCGTGAGAAATAGTTTTACACATTTTGGGGGGTTGTTTCATCTTGTATCCTTTATGGCTTTAAAAAAATTGGGGTAAAATTGATTTTCTTTTTTGTAACTTCAAAGGCAGAACATTGGAAGATAAAACTTTGTTTAATGTCCTTAAAGATTTACTAATGTTCTTCCTTATTTGTGTTTAAAGGCTTAGCCTTCTCCAGCAAACACTGAGATGTTTATTGTACTTTGCAAGGAACAGCTCCCGGCAATATAGCGATTTGCAGCAGTACTGCTTAAGTAGGTCACTACGTGCCATGAGACAACGGGGAGGATTTATTAAAAGTATCTCAAAGATAACCACTGCACAGTTTGACTAGTCTGTATTAGTTGCAGAGTGTTAGAAATTAATTCTGCACTCATAGTATTGGATGGATGGTAGGATGGATGATCAACCTGTCATTCTATCAATTAATGAGAAGACATAGAGTAAATAAAAGGTGATAAGCGAGATCCAAAATGTTGAAGTTTTCATACATGGCTAGAGTGGTAGCTTTCTTTTTTGTAAAACATGACAAATCCAAAGTCATAAAAATCATATTAGTATTTATATCCCAAATTATATAAATGTTAGGAAAAATGTGGCATGTGCACCTAATCTCAGTTATAATAAGTTTATAGGTTTCATAATAGCTATGTGACTTGCTTCCAGTGAAATCATTCACCCGCTCAGGGCCAGTTTTAGACAAAGCGGGACCCTGGGCAAAACTAAAAATGAGGCCCCAAAATAAAACTATTTAAAGAACCATCACATGTGAAGTTCTTTCTTTAGCTCCGTATTGTTATAGCACTGTGCAGTTTCCACACAGTAAGGACAGTGCCATACGCTGCTGTCAGGAGGGAACTCCTTACATGATCTGTGATGTAAGGATTTCCTGTTTTGTTATTAAACAGCAGCACCGAGGCTGTAATCATGTTTACGCAGTTGGCGCTGCTGTTTAGTAAATATGGTGAAACTCCTTACACCTCAGATCAGGGCCGGGATGAGGGGTAGGTGAGGGTAGGCGATTGCCTAGGGCGCTCTTGCCTCCCACCCTTCGGCACCGTCCCAGTCCTCAATAGCGATCAGTAATATGTGCATCTTTAAAGATGTGCACCATTCAAGTTAGGCCCCACCCACAGATCACTAGAACAGGGGATCCGACGTACCTCTGTCGGACCCCTTGTCTCTCCCGGAGAAGAATATAGAAGATGGCCGCGCATGTCTGTCCTTACTCGGTAATCTCCGTCAGCTCCATGAATGGAGCAGAATGGACATGCACGGCCGTCTGCTCAATTATCTGCGGGAGTGACTAGGGGTCTGACGGAAGTACCTTGGACCCTGTTGGATCCCCCGTTCTTGTGATCTGTGGAGGTCTCATAACTGAGATCCCCAGCGATCAGCAAGTTAGGCCCTATGTACAGGACTTGATTGTTGGGAAAACCTTTTTAAGACACACATTTTGCCGGTTACTGGCACAGGCAGTACCCTTTATGACACAGGAGCGGTGTGGCGAGATAGAAAAGGTGGTTGCAGGGAGCGCAGGTAAGAAAGTACTATTTTTTACATTTACATATACTCGGGATAGAGGGCAGGGGATGGCTATATACTATAGGGCTGGTTAGCTATATACTATGGGGTTGGCAGGCTATATACTATAGGGCTAGCTATATACTGGAGCAGGGGATGGCTATATAATAGGGGGCTGTCTGGCTATATACAGGGGACTAGCTGTATACAGGGGGCTAGCTGACTATATACTAAGGGGTTGTCTGGCTATATACTATGGGGTTGGCTGGCTATATTATATGGGGCTGGCTATATAATAGGTGGCTGGCTGGGTTTATATGGGGGCAGGGGGCTGGCTATATAATAGGGGGCGGGCTGGCTTTTTACAGGGGACTGGCTATATATAGGGGACTGGCGGGCTATATACTATAGGGTTATCTGGCTATATACTAGGCGGCTGCCTATATAATAGAGGGCTGGCTGGCTATAAACAGGGGACTGGCTATATACAGGGGACTGGCTATATACAGGGTCTGGCGGGTTATATACAGGGGGCTGGCTATATATTGGGAGCTGGCTATATCCTGGGGGCTGACTGTCTATATATTGGGGGCATGTGTAGGCTATATACTGAGGGCATAGGCAGATATATACTGGGGGAGTGTTCTTGGCCACATATATACTGGGGGAGTATGCTTGGTTACATATATACTGGGAGAGTATGCTTGGCTACATATATACTGGGGGAGTGTGCTTGGCTACATATATACTGGGGGAGTGTGCTTGGCTACATATATACTGGGGGAGTGTGCTTGGCTACATATATACTGGGGGAGTATGCTTCTCTACGTATATACTGGGGGAGTTGGCTTGTCTACATATATACTGGGGGAGTGTGCTTGGCTACATATATACTGGGGGAGTTGGCTTGTCTACATATATACTGGGGGAGTGTGCTTGGCTACATATATACTGGGGGAGTATGCTTCTCTACATATATACCGGGGGAGTGTGCTTGGCTACATCTATACTGGTGGAGTACTGGAGTGATATTGATGCAGGAACAGTAATCAAGTCTTTCATGAAGTGTGGCATACCAATTCATTAGATGGTATGGAGGACGACTACTTGTGGAAAGATAAGGAGAAGCCAAAGCTGAGACCACACCATCTGATACAGAATTCGATCCATATGATGACTGCGTTACAAATGTATCACAAGATATCATTGATGTACTTATGATATCAGATGAAGAACAGGACTATTTGGAAGGAAAACTGTCACCCCAGCAAAAACCACTTAATAACACAGCTTGCAGTTAGCATGCTTCCTCCTATTATCATCAGATGCAGTTTGGTTCACAGTTTAGAAGACAAACAACATAGCAGCTCCCATGGGGGAATTGTCTTAACCTTCCTTTCAGCTTTAGAGTGAATCAGGAAAAGTTTAATCGACTCGTACTGTTTTATGTTTGCATGTTTAGATGACAGCCTTATGTTTATTAGTGACAGTTTTCCTGCTAAGCATTTGAATTAAAATTACCATATTGAAATTAAATCTGAATTTTTTTTTAATTTTTACCATATGTGCATTGGAAGAGGTGTAGTCTTATACTGCAAGTATATCCCAAACTGTGTATTTTAACTGGTAAAGTAGGGGATATGGCTATGAGTGCGGTTGTGTTGCAATCTTCACCAATGACCCTATGATGTAGTCTGCTTACCTTTAGTATTTTTAATTGACTTCTTAACTTTTTTGCGTAAAATGGTGTTTGCATATTTAATAAAACAAAACACATTTTGTTACATTTTAAACATACATAACATGACAAACAATGCCCTGTTTCAGCTACTCACAATCTCTTTGTTTGCTAACATAATTTTTAAAAGTATAGAATGGTTTACCTCTATAAAGCATATTAGCATAGTCGTAACTGATCACCATAACCTTATAGCTTGCTACCAACTGAGCACAATTAGAGTAATAACTTACCATTACATTTAAAAAAGTTTATGCCAAAAAAAACATATAGTGAGGCTCATGTTTCGTTTGGTTTTGCACTCCAGCCTTTTTGTTTTCTGCTTTTCTGCTGGTCAGATGTGTCTTAAGAGTTTTGCCTTTTGTAAGTTAAGGTCATGATCTGCCATCTCCCCAATGATGCCCCTATGTATATTGCTAACAGATTAAGTGGTTAAAAGAAAGAAATCTACTTTAAGAATTAAAACGTTTTTTTTTTGCACAGACGGTCTAACTACCAGGAGGTTTCATCATCCTATTATTGATGTCAGCAATGTAATTAATTTTAACCTTTGTGAATTTTGTTATATAACTTCAAAGGCAGAAACATTGGAAGATGAAACTTTGTTTAAAGTTTTAACGTCCTTAAATATTTACTGATTCTCTTCCCTCCGTGTGTTTAAAAGTTTAGTCTTCAGGAACAAACAATTAGATGTTCTTCTCTGCAGGGAACAGCTCCCGGCAATATAGCTATTTGCAGCAGTACTGCTTAAGTAGGTCACTATGTGCCATGAGACAACAGGGAGGATTTATAAAAAGTGTCTCAAAGATAACCACTGCACAGTTAGACTAGAAGATCTTATGCTGGACCAGATTTATCAACGTTTCTAAATGAGAAATCTGGGTAGGTTGAAATTACTGCACTGAAATGAACTTTCCGGTGCTCAGAGGGACCGTGCGCCACATTTATCATGCAAAGTCTGACAGAAATGTGTTGTACGCCCCATGTTAAGGGTGCATAATAAAAATAATAGGGGAACTCTGTTAGAGCAGTGCAGGGGGCGCCAGATTCATGAAGAACGTGCGACAGAAATCCTGAATCTGGCGCCACCTGCATTATACACAGACAAACTGCACATAGTAGAGACTTCACTGTTCTTAGTAAATGTGCCCCATACAATTTACATCAACCTACATTGTATTTTTCCTCCTGAACTCAATACTTAGTACTCTCATGAACTTTTTCATACATTTTCAGCCTTCTTATTCTACATGTACTCCATACGGAATAATTTTTGTATATATTTTTATTCATATATTTCCTATAATTTGTTATAAATTATTGTTTATTATAGTATATTTTCTTATAATACATGTGGGATTATGTGGAATGTTTTCCGATGTTTATTTAGCCTATTAGTAAAGAATTTCCTTTACTGTATTATTATATGCTGGTTCAGTGTCCAAAAAAAATCACACTCGAGTTTATGCTCAGAAATTTAATGTTTTAATATTCTAATGAGATAAAATTACAATGACTGTTGCAGATCAGTGTTTTCTCTTGTTGGGAGCTTCAGTTCCTGAAGAAATAAAGGAGAATGTATTAGATATGCACAAAGCTAAAAGTCTGATCAGCCTACAGCTAGAAGCGAAGGACACAATGGCTGCTAATGGATGGAGCAAGCAGATACACTTTATTATATACAACAGAATTGTTTTCAATTGAGCACTTGATATTTAGAAGGGATTCATTTGTTTGTAGAAGTAGTCAACATTCGTAGGGGGGGGGATGTAAGAATGCAGTATCTCTAATGGTGTATAAGGTATGTAAGGCTGTGCTGCTTTTTTATTATGTGAACCAAGTTTGGACTGGCCCAAGAGGGAGACATGTGCCATGTGCCAGGGTAGGGATCCCAGCCCCCTCTTTCTGCATAACTGTGCATTGCACTACACACGCTACACATAGTGCATACAGCATTTCAAAATACATACTAGGAAAATATATGCACATTCAGCATGCAGTAAGGTGACTTGAAGGAGCAATGGTGCATACAGAGTAGAAAATAACCCGGGCATCCATATGACCGAGTGCCCAAACTCCAAACCAAAGTCCATGTAATTATCGCAAAGTGCCAACACCTCTATTTAGCCTAAAATCACACCATACCACTCAATAAAGGACATATAATACTGCTACATGATGACCATTACCAGTACAACAAGATAAATACCACCATACTGATAACAAACAGACCACTAAAGAAAGTCCAACATCACTAATTATATCACAAAGCAGGAGCGAATACTACCCCCATCCAGTGAGGATCACTACCCCATCCAGTGAGGATCACTACCCCCATCCAGTGAGGATCACTACCCCCATCCAGTGAGGAACACTACCCCCATCCAGTGAGGAACACTACCCCCATACAGTGAGGAACACTACCCCCATCCAGTGAGGAACACTACCCCCATCCAGTGAGGAACACTACCCCCATCCAGTGAGGAGCACTACCCCCATACAGTGAGGATCACTACCCCCATCCAGTGAGGAGCACTACCCCCATCCAGTGAGGATCACTACCCCCATTCAGTGGCAATATGAAGGATTTTTTAATTCGGCAGGGGATGTGTAGGGTAATGTGTATGTTGTAGGGTGGGTGCACTGAACAGCAAATCTACATGGAATCAGACAGGTGAATTTACCATCATATCACCACAAATGACACATGTCTGTGGCCACACACACACACACACACATATATACATATATATATACTGCCCTTGGTCTGGAGCTCTGGGCACCTGTGCCATGCTGTCATGTGTAGTGCACCCCAGGGTCACTGGCAGCATGGCACAGTGACAGGAGATCTGGACCAGGGGCAGAATATATGTGGCCAAAGACATGTGTCATACAGGGCAGTTTGGGACACTACACAATAAGCACCTACAGTTGTTCAGTGTCCCAAAGCTGCCTGCCTGCTGCCTGGGTAATACACACAGAGCAGCTCCTCCCTCCTGCTGCACTTCTCTGTACTCACTGGGCACCGGCTGCTGCGTGCTCCGGCAGTTCCCTCTCACTCTCCTCGTGTTCCCGGGCTGAAGGGGGAGGGAGTGGAGGGGATGCAGCCTTCAGTGAAAGAGCTCTCCACGATCGGCAGTTTTTCCTGCCTGCCGGGAGTTCTAATGATTTATATATAGACAACAGGGGAGATGGTCCGTGTGCCCACAGAGAGGGCTCTGCGTGCCCTCTCTGGCATGCGTGCCATAGGTTCGCCACCACTGCCTTAGTAGATCAACAAATCACCCAGTTTATGCTTACGGTACTGCAGTACGAGTGCAGTATTGCAGAATGAGTGAGCATGTAACACTGGCTAAAGATGTAAAATCACTCATGCTCATAGCAAGAGCCAGTGTGCAGGCTAGTGACGGGGCGCACATAGCAGAAGCAGCCAAAGGCAAAGGTACTGAGAAAACGTGTGACTGTGCAGTTTCAGATATGTTCAAAATAAAATCGAGTAATAAATAACCATACGGTGGGCCCCCAGACTGAATGAATGGTTACATTTCATCTCCCATTCATTAGATCTGGAGTTCAGCTGAAATTGCACAATATTGCTTGCTCTGTATAACGAGCAGGAACGGAAATCAGACCTTCATTGATCCCTGTTAGTTCACCTATTCTAAGCATAGGCCATTATTGTAACTTTTTGCTTGTACTGCATGACCCTTTTTTTTACAAGTATAGTTAACCCCTTAACGCTCTGCGCCGTAGCTCTACGGCGCAGAGGTATAAGGAGTGTATGAAGAGGGCTCATGGGCTGAGTCCTCTTCATACAAAGGTGGGGGTTTTTGCATATTGCAGAAAACCCCCACCGCTAATAAACCCTCCGTTGCATTTAAAAGACGGCGGCGCGCGGGTGCCGCCATCTTTGTTACGATCACCGCGCCCCTGAACGTCATCGGGGGGCGGCGATCGGTTGCCATGGTAGCCTCGGGTCTTCGTTTGACCCGAGGATACATGGCTTCTGCATATCCATTACAATGAGCCTGTGGCTCATTGTAATGTATAGTGTGCAAAAATGCCATATATTGCAATACAGAAGTATTGCAGTATATGGTAGGAACGATCTGACCATCTAGGGTTAATGTACCCTAGATGGTCTAAAAAATAGTGAAAAAAAAAGTTTAAAAAATAAAAAAAATTAATAAAATATTAAAAGTTCAAATCACTCCCCTTTCCCTAGAACGGATATAAAACATAATAAACAGTAAAAATCACAAACATATTAGGTATTGCCGCGTCTCAAAATGCCCGATCTATCAAAATATAAAAACGGTTATGGCCGGCGGTGACCTCCGAGGCGGGAAATGGCGCCCAAATGTCCGAAATGCGACTTTTACACCTTTTTACATCACATAAAAAATGAAATAAAAAATGATCAAAATGTCGCACAGACCTCAAAATGATAGCAATGAAAATGTCGCATCAGTTTGCAAAAAATGACCCCTCACACATCTCCGTGCACCAAAGTATGAAAAAGTTATTAGCGTCAGAAGATGGCAACATTTTTTTTTCTTTTTTGTACACATTCGTTTAATTTTTGAAAATGTATTAAAACACAATAAAACCTATATAAATTTGGTATCACCGCGATCGCACCAAACCAAAGAATAACGCTGAGGTGTTATTTTGAGTGCACAGTCAAAATCGAAAAAACTGAGCCCACAAGAACGTGACGCACGTGCATTTTTTTTTCAGTTTTTCCACATTTGGAATTTTTTTTCAGCTTCGCAGTACAGGGCATGTTAAAATAAATAACATTACGGGAAAGTAAAATTTGTTACGCACAAAATAAGCCCTGACACAGGTCTGTACACGTAAAAATGTAAAAGTTATGGATTTTTGAAGTTGGAGAGCGAGAAATGAGCGGAAAAACCCTGCGTCCTTAAGGGGTTAAATTGTAATAATAATACCTATTATTATTTTGTGGGGTTTTTTGAATCTTTTTGACATGACATTATGTTTAAACATTTCAATCACATAACGGTTTCCTTTAGTTCATAAACAATAAGGCTAAGTTCACATCACTGTTATTGGTGTGTTAGTGAGTTGTAGCACTATAAACTGTAATAAGAATAATAATAATCTTCATTCATATAGTGCCAGCAAATTCTGAAGCGCATTACAAATCATCAGTACATGCAAGATCAATGGGAACAGATGATAAATGGAAGGGCCTCAAACCATTAGTTTACAGTGTCCGTTATTCTAGTGTATCACTAGTGGTGGTGTAAAATTAGCCTAACCCTTGTGTTATGTAAATAAAAGAAAAATAGAATTCCTCATTCAAAATATATTATTTCAATAGAAATTAAAAAGCCATAAATAAGTTATACACTAGCTAGTAAACCTAGTAAAACCTTGTAAAGGTCACTGTTCAGGGTTTATTTTATTTTTATTTCATAATTTGTTTAATTTTTCGAATTTTTATGGAAAGACCATAACATTTTTGATATTTGTGATATATTTCTTTTTAATATTCTCATTTCCCTGACTGCCTTATTTACAGGTGAAATTTTACAGAATTTCCATTATACTTACCACAAATGTCTCTTTTTCTTTACTTAGACAGGGAGATTAATCACCACCTGATACCACACCCAAAATACCTGTCTGTTTAGGAAGAAATTAAGTTAAAAAGATGGACTGCTTTGATTTTTTATTAAAATATGTATTTTTCAATATGCATAATGAAACTCTATACCCTGCCTAATATATTCTATACCTCGCAATTTCTAATTTTACCAAGCAGCTAAGTGTATGCTCTTCCTCTATGAGTATAGGTTAGGATAAGTGTAAGGGTGGGGATGGATTGGGGCACAGGGAGGGATAGAGAACCTTAAACTGAGCCCCCAAAGATGTCACCTTCCTACTTTCCTCCAGTGTTGTAGGAGATACTGGGCAACTACTAGGACAGCTCCTCCCTAAGCCACAGTGCGGACATGAAACAAGACTGACAAACAAACAACACACAAAGGGGGGTCAATGGCGACCCGGTGGCCGGGTGGCGGTATAATGCCACACGTGTGTGGCACCGATCCGCGACATAGACGGGGAAAAGATAGAGCATGTGTGAATGTACCCTAAGCAATAGCACTGGTGAGAAACAAGCTGAGATATGTAATACAACCAGCCAGGTATATTGGAACTAAGCAAATCCTGGAAACGCCTCCAGCAACAGTCTGGAGCAGCTGCCCATCAGGCTACTAAGCCGTTGCTGGACTGTGCTGAACCGCAGAAAGAAGGTGCAACTCAGTCATTCCAATACAGCAGAAACCTAAGCCACTGTTCACACACAGAAAATACAATCCGGTATTAAAGGGAACATGTCACCAGAGGGGTATTTTTCACTGGTGACAGGTTCCTATAGACACTATACAGTAGATAGCAATGGTGTTTTTATCAAATGTGTGGCTTACTTTGTTAGGGAGATGTGCATTATCTAACTTTACCGAGCTCCCTGCCACCACCTGCTGTGAAGTCCCCGGTTGTGCACTTTAAATTCTAATGTCGGCCTGCTCATTTGCATAATAGATGGACGCTGCTCTCCCCTCTACATGATGTCGGCTCATCGCACAAGGAAACTTTGCGCTAGCACGGTGAGCCTTGTATTGCAGACATGGGCAGGGAGCCGCAACGCGGCTCGCTGCATCTCACTGCTCATGCGTCATTTTCCTGCACATAGTTGTCTGGCAGTGAATCAGTACTCAACTCACTACGAGGTTTGCGTACCTTCGGTGCCTCACTATCTAGAAACTATGCACAGGAAAACGATGCATGCGCAGTGAGGTGCAGCCAGTCTCGTCGCTGCTCACTGCCCATGTCGGCAACACAAGGCTCACCGTGCAAGCACAAAGTTTCCTTGTGAGGTGAGCCAACATCATTAGGGGTGGGTCAGGACTTTACAACGGGTGGTGGCAGGGACCCAGGTAAAGTTATATAATGCATATTTCGCTAACAAAGTAAGCCACGCATTTGATAAAAACACAATTGCTATTTACTGTACAGTGTCTATAAGAACCTGTCACCAGTAAAAAATGCCCTCTGGTGACAGGTTCACCTAATCTGCCATCCGCTGACAGACAAACAACTAGGCACAGACATTACAATAAGTTCACACTTGCAAATAGAGGGGTCAGTCATGTCCTTCCATCTTATATAGTGGAAAAATAACTCAGCAGGCGCATCACTTTTCCCCTCTAAATAGCCACCCTACAATGTCTTCACACAATCTACAGCAGCCTCTAGGAAAAACAGAAGCTTAACCACAAATCAATATAAATCACAAAGCACGGCCATCAGGAATCTCCCTACTGTACCTGAATGTATTGTGCCTAGCATAACATTTGTTGGACCAGGAATAATCTCATGGGGCAGTTTTTTAGGTTTTGAGCAAGGTCCCTTTTTCTATTAAAGGGTAATATTATCACTATGACACTAAATTAGAATATGCCAGTTACCAGGAAAGACATTTTATTTCAATTAGCAATTTTTAATTTTTTAACTCGCTGGCTATATAAACCGTACTAACCTTGTCACTTAATACGGCAGGCAGGACTTCATTCAGTGCAGGTCTTGTCTGTAATGTAAGAGTTTATAGTAATACTGTATGAGAGATCTAAAAGCTATATAAAACAATTATTGCTGAGAACCTTTCATAATTTGTACGATATACATATATATAATCTAATGTATCTTCACTGCCAGGATGGCTGTTTTTTAATTTACTAATGCCTTATTATTCATGTTATATTTTGATTCAGAGTTCTATCACGCTAATAATTATTAAATCATATATGAATAGAAAGATAACAATGTTTTATTTTGTCAAATGGAGCAGAATTACATGTGGCATTTGGCATTCATATGTCACCAAAGCAGAGATATGTCTATGACCACCTTAATCCCCATAATGAGACGATGAGATGCTGTGACGGGGTCCCCTTTTTGCCAATGTCTAGCATGCTTGGATCACATGATGTCTACTCCTTTAAGCATGTGGCATCAAAACTGGTGCACTTATTTCAGCAGTGAAATGTGTTTAGGATTCAAAACAAGCTGGTTGACTGTATCAAATCTACGGTTATGTTTCCAGCTCAATCCTTAAAGGGGTTGTCCACTTTCAGCAAATAATTGATAATGTTTGTGTAGGGAAAAGTTATACAATGTTCCAATATACTTTCTGTATCAAGTCCTCACAGTTTTCTAGATCTCTGCTTGCTGTCCTGCAATAGAAACCTTCTACGTTTACTACCAGTGGATAGAAGTCTGACCATGGTCACGCAGGTGCACAGCTCATTACCGTCAGATCTGTGTGTTATAACGAGGCGTGCTTCTCCATGTATATCACAGACCATGGTCAGATTTCTGTCCACTGCAAGTAAACATTGAAGCAGCAGACATCTAAAAAACCATGAGGAATTGATAGATAAAGTATATTGGAAAATTGTATAACTTTTCCTTATGCAAATAATACACATTATTTGCTGAAAGTGGACAACCCTTATAAGCAGGGGTAGTGTAATGGGGACTCCTGTGGGGAGTGTTTCCAGAGCCCCTCTGTGCTGCAGATTCACAGGCTGCTCCACTCCTTAACCTCCTTTATGCTCCCTCAGCACTTTCCCCTCCCACTGCCTGATATTATCTCACACAGTGGGAGGAGGAATCTGTAAATATGCAGCACGGGGGCTCTGGTAACACCACCTAGAGCCCTTCTGGCTGATTAACATAATTTTAGAAGGAATGAGGCCATGGATAACAAGTATAAAAAGATTACCACAGTCACAGTGCCTAGCTCTGTGTAAGTGTCCCTGTTTTATGTTTGCTAGTAGATTTCCTATCATGTAATATTAAATCACACAACAAAAAAACATTAAAAAGTCCCAGTTATCCCATTTCTAAATTTGGTAGACAAGTAAATGTCTGTTTTCTCTTTATGGAGGCTCTTTAAAATAGAGTTTATAAAAACTTACAAGGTCAAGTACGTTGTCCACAAGTGGAGTAAGTAATCTGCCAAGGTCTGCAGTTGTATCCGCCTAGAATTTTTTAATGAAGTTAAAGATAACAGTATTCAATGCAAGAGATAATACGTCAATGCATCTAAGTAATATAAACATAATGGGGCACATTTACTTACCCGGTCCAGTCGCGATCCAGCGGCGCGTTCTCCGACGCTGATTCGGGTCTGCCGGGATTCACTAAGGTCCGTGCACCCGATATCCAGCAGGTGTCGCTGCTGCGCCGAGGTCTGCCGGAGTTCACCTGCTTCGTCCCGGTGCATGTGAGTGCGTGTCTTGAGTCACAAATTCTTTTTTAAATTCTGCGGTTTTTCTGAATCCGTCGGGTTGTCCGACGGCCACACCCCCCGATTTTGGTCAAGTGAAAGCCAGCGCCGATGCACCTAAATCCCGGGGCAATTTGGCGCAAATCGGAAATCGTCGGGAAACCCGGCGAAAGTGTGCGATTCGAACCCTTAGTAATTGAGCCCCAATATATTCCACAGTATTGTAATATGCAGAGGACACTCCAGTGACTTTTCTGGAAAGAATACTAATCTACCTTTTCCCAGAGAAAGGTAGCGCTCCTGAAACGCGCAGTCCATCAATTTTACTGTAAACTGAATTTTCTATCTATTTCATCTACAACCAAATATTGAGGGAGCGCACCATTTTTATCTACACTTTCAGATTTCAGAGACATAATTTGCTTTATTATAGTCTTTTCCAAATGCACTACATTATATAAACTCATTTCTACTGAACAGAATTGAAAACATGAGGAAATGAGTATGTAATATATGTAATTGATAACAATGTTGTCCCCATTAATGCTTATTTGTGACACAGCTTTACATAGAAGTATAATGCAAATAATCAGCTTCTACAAAATAATATTGTGATGAAGTTCAGGAGTAAATTGGAACGTTAATAATATGTAAGACCTTGATTACCTTTTTTTTTAAACATATAAATTTGTAGACATTACTTATATTATGGACTGAATAATCTTACCGGAATAGTATTGAGATTCAGATTCTGTGCATCACCGTCCAAACAGCCAACATTTCCCTATTAAAAA